>NC_034603.1:53724683-53748505 GCF_900095145.1 Mus pahari | reverse complement strand
AAATTTGAGGTCAGCCTGGGATACAAGAGGAGAGAGAGAGAGAGAGAGAGAGAGAGAGAGAGAGAGAGAGAGAGAGAAATGGGGAACTGGAGAACATTTACTGCATACCTTGAACTCAGAAGCCTCCTGTCTAGCCTCTAGAGCTAGACTGATGGGTTATAGGCATAAACTCTCATGCTAGCTTCTATGTTTTCCAGTATTCATTTAATATTTTTTTCCTTGCACTTCTATCTTCTTGTTTGTCTTCTTAAACGTTTGATCTTGTTGGAGCTAGAGAGATGGCTCAGGAGTTAATAGCACTGACTGCTCTTTTAGAGGTTCTGAGTTCAATTCCTAGCAACCACACAGAAGCTCACAATCATCTGTAATGGGATCTGATGCCCTCTTCTGATGTGTCTGAAGACAACTATAGTGTACTCATATACATAAAATAAATAAATCTTTAAAACACACACACAAATTTGATCTTGCAAAATGTGACTCTGAGTTTGAGTCTGTTATCACCCAAATCTTTCAGTGTCATTATGCTCATTACTGTATCATATGGCTTTCACAAGCCTTCTCCATAAGAGTTCCTGCTTTTCTGCAAAGAGTTAGTAGTTGTGAACTAAGTAAATGTAGATCTTTGTAACATGCTGAATGAAATACTACTCATTCTCCTCAGTGAAGCCTCTTAACATGGTGCATTCTTTTAAAAGCCTATGCTTCTCTTTGTAGCTTCATATTGCTTTTCTGCAGAAGATATAATTACAGAACTATTGTGTGTGCACGGGATGCAGGGGCTGGAGAGTGAACTTACCTCAGCTAAGCATATGCTCTACATAGAGCTTCTCCCTGCACAGAAAATATTTCATTTTACATAGCTGTGATTTCTAGATTTTCTCCACTAGTTGTGAGACTTCTACAAGAGAAATAGTAGAATGTAAAATACTTGAATGAAACAATATTTAAATTAATGCAGGAGTAATCATACACTCACTCTCATATGTCTCTCCATTCCCATATTTTAGGTAACTACTTTAAAAAGCAAATAGATTGCATAGAGTATAAAGTGACCCAAAAGTATTAGAAAACATACTAAAGAGTATTTATATAAGCCATAGTTTTTCAGGACATTTGTTGAACAATTGCAGAAGTTATTAAGAAAAGGATGTTTCAAAACTAAACTTTTTTTCTATATAGAATGGTAATGTACCTATTTTCATTTTTTATGAAGTACAGTTCATAAACTAAAGAAATTTATAAGTCACCTAAAATAGCCTATGTTTATTCCATAGTATAGTTAAATAATTAAATGTTAAAACCCTGATTTGGAAAAAAAGAAAAAAGTGTAAAGGAGAAAAAAACAAATTTGAAAAAAAAAGAAAAAGAAAAACACCCTGATTTGGGGTGAAGAGCTTAAGGCCTTAACTATATAACCTACATAATCCTATGACTTTTTTCATGTTTATACAACAGTGTATTACAAACATAAAGTTCACAGAAAATCTCTATTGGATCTTAGAAAATAGAAAATATGAGAAAAATAAAGACTTGAACACACTTGCTTTCCCCTGCCCTTCATTCTGGACATTTTTCCTAGGTCTTACACACACCCTAGGCAAGAACACTAATCCTAAAATATATCCCCTACCCCGCCTCCGGTTTCCCTCTCTTCCCCTTTCTTTTGTTGTTGCGGTTCTTGTTAACTTATCTAGGCTGGCCTTGAACTTGAAATCTTCCTGCCTTAGTCTCCTGAATAGCAAGGATTACTGCTGGCTTGCACCACCAAGACCTTTGCCAACTCACTCAATATATAATGCTTTCCTGTTTCATGTTCATTGACTTTTTATTCAAACAGTGGATAAGGTGAAGTTGGCAGAAATCATTTTCCTCTTTTTTACATAAAAGGAACCTCAGAAAAAGAAGTTTTTTGGGGAAGAACTGTGGTTATTCACAGTCTGCAAGCCGTGTGCATTTTCATCTGTTTCCCTCAGAATTGATAGCTTGAGTGGTAGAATTTTTCAAAGCTAACTGAAGCATTTGCATGTTTATCTAATATCTTAGCATGGTTAGCCTAACTAAATTGCCATAATGCCTATATAACTCTATTAAAGTTTTAAACTAAGTCCTTTCCAGAATAGGAACGATATAATTTCTTTTATAACTTAAAGAATTAACTGTTTTGCTTTTAATAGAAAAATAGTAATTTCTTCTTTTGCTCTATGCTCTTACCTTGACAAATTGTTTGGATAATGAAAAACAGAGACCCCATTTCCATTCTGACTAAGATGGTTTTGTGTCATTATTATCAAATGATTTACATGGGAATGTTTAAGTGTTACAACGTACCCAAGTAAGTACTCTGAGAAGCAGCAATGGTTACGTTGTTTTAAATAATGGTGGTGAGTATGTAAACAAGAGAAGATACCCAACTTCTCCATGGTCTCTTTCTGGGGATTGAATCTAGAGCCTTGTATGTGCTGGACAAGCATCTATCCCTGAGCCTCAGCCCAGCTGTTTCTTAAATTTCAAATGGTCAGGTATCTTTTTCAACAACTACAGTTTATGATACAAATTTTAATAGATTTCTCTTTAAAAGTATTTTTTCTAGAAGCAGTCCTGAAGGGTGTATGAAGTAAGTTATGTTGCTATTACTATGTCTTAGTTCTTATTTCCTGCTAGATTCTGTGGTTAAATACTAATGTAGCAGAACGTAACAATTGAAAATTGTTTCTTTTTTTTTTTTTAAATATTATTATTATTTAAGGAGAGCCTGGCTTCTTAACTCTTGGCAAAAACTTTTTTCCCTCATTTAAAAATTGTTCTATATTTGGCTAAGTTGGTGTTTCAGAAATGTTGAAAATATGCCAAATGAAATAAAACCAGTTAAACTCCTTTTATCTAGCCAAAATATTCCACATTACAAGGTCTTAGGCTCAGTTGAGAGCTCAAACTGTTGGAATTTATATTGTGATACAATGATAACAGTGTTTACACTGCACTGTAACTGAGCAGTAAATGTCTCTCCTGCACAGTCTTTGTCTCCAGCTTGGGTATGCTGTAAATGCCAGGGTTTAAAGCTCTGCCTTGACCAGAGTTAGCACTATTCTTCAGTACTTACCAGAAAAGTGTGTTTATTTTCCTCAAGGATGCTTTCTTAATATTATTAATTAGTGGCTTTAGATGATAGTTTGTTTTTTTATTTGGTTGCTTGAACTTTAAATGCTTTTAATTTAATTTAATTTTTATATAGGAAAATATTACGTGTTTAACATATTTCCTCACACCTCCTACCCTGACTTTTCTCACCCGCCCTTCTATTTGTCTCCTATGTTTCTCCAGACAGTTTCACTTCTACTTTCATTTTTCATATACATTTATGACTTTATGTAACTATATATAAAAATCTAGGAATCACAAGTAAGAGAAACATACAACATCTGTCTTTCTGAGACTGGCTTAATTCATTTAATATGATTATCCATTCCCTACAAGTAACATAGCTTCATTCTTCTTTATAACTGAGAGAACTGCATTGTGTATATGTACCACATTTTCTTTCTCCATTCCTGTCTGTTGACACCTAGGTGAGGTGATACCTTTGCCATTGTGAGTTATGTGGTAGTTAACATTGATAGACAAGTATCTCTGATATATTGACTCAGAGCCCTTTGGGTAAATACCTAGGAATTATATATGTATAGCTGGACTTTGTGGTGTTGGTGGGTTTTTTGGTTTTTTTGGTTTTTTGTTTGTTTGTTTGTTTTAAGTTTCTGGAGAAACTTCTACACTGATTTCCGTAGTGACTGAGCTGGGTAGCATTTCCACCAGCCATGTGTAAGAACTCCCTTTTCTCCATCTCCTTGCCAGCATTTGTTGTTATTTGTATTCTTGATGACTGGCATTCTGACTGGGGTAAGATAGAATTTTGGTGTAGTTTTGATCTGCATTTCTCTGTTGACTAGAAAGATGGGCTGTTTATTGCATTTCATCTTTTGAGAATGGCCTGTTCATTTCCTAAGTCTGCTTATTGACTGGGTTTTTAATTTGCTGTTTAAGTTTTTTAGTTCTTTGTGTATTCAGCACATTAATCCTTGTTGGTTAGAGAGCTACTAAAGATTTTGCTCCCATTGTGTAGGCTTTTTTTATTTGATTGTTTCCTTGGCCATGTAGAAAGATTTTACTTTGAAAAGGTCTTTGTTGTTGATTGTTGGACTTTTTTTGTTGTTTTGTTTTGAGATAGGGTCTCCTGTAGTCCTGGCTCAACTCACCCTGTAGCCCAGGCTGGCCTTAAAGTCTTTCTCAGCCTCTGGAGGCCTAAGATTACAAGTGTATTCCACCACACCTCAATTGGAAGCTTGAGGCTTTAGTCCTAACGAAAAAGAAACTGCTTGAATTAATTGCTTTCATGGGGGCATATATTGCTGAAATCATAGTACACATAGTTTTGAATTTAAATAAAATTTACTTCCATGTAGAATAGTGGTAAAGTGAAGAGATTCATTTATAGTTCTAACTCATTTTTGTCAAACCATTTTATTTCTTCAGAAACTACTTAAAGCTAATAAAAGGGGGCTTTAGAGATAACTCAATATTTAAGAGCACTTCCGGGCTGGTGAGATGGCTCAGTGGGTAAGAGCACCCGACTGCTCTTCCAAAGGTCTGGAGTTCAAATCCCAGCAACCACATGGTGGCTCATAACCATCCCTAACAAGATCTGACTCCCTCTTCTGGAGTGTCTGAAGATAGCTACAATGTACTAACATAAAATAAATAAATAAATCTTTAAAAAAAAAAAAGCACTTCCTACTCTTTCACAAGACCAGAGTCCAGTTCCCAGCACCCACAAAGGGTAGCTCACAACTATCTATAATTTTGAATCACTCTTAGCTCACAACTATCTATAATTTTGAATCACTCTTTACTATAACTCCAGTGCCCTGTTCTGGCCTCTGCAGGAACACACACAAACACACACAAATGAAAAGTTAGAAGTAAGTCTAAAATCTCATAGAAGATTCCTGTTACATATGGGCCATTTACTTAAGACAAATATTGTTGGGGGTTAATGGAAAATTGAAAAATAATGCTGGGCAGTGGTGGCACACGCCTTTAATCCCAGCACTCAGGAGGCAGAGGCAGGTGGATTTCTGAGTTCGAGGCCAGCCTGGTCTACAAAGTGAGTTCCAGGACAGCGAGGGCTACACAGAGAAACCCTGTCTTGAAAAACCATGAAAAAACCCTGTCTTGAAAAAACATAAAAAATAATGTAAGGTTCAAAATTTCAATATAAACTTGATATGGTATATAATCCTTTGGATATGAATAATTCTTTCTATTTTAATTAAGTGCTCTTTTGTTTTTGTTTTTTTAGGTAGTGTTTCTCTGTGTAGCCTTGGCTGTCTTAGAACTTGTTCCGTAGACCAGTTTAGCCTTGAACTACCTTAGAACTTGTTCCGTAGACCAGGTTAGCCTTGCGAGCTCAGCCTACCTCTGCTTTCCATGTGCAGGGATTAAAGTGTGCACCACCATGCCTGGCTTCACGTGCATTTTTATTGTGAATCATATCTGCTTCTAATAAAATTGAGACATGGATAATTAAGGAACTTATTGTTTGGTCTCAAGTTTATTAAGATGTAAATCAAAATACAAAATCATTCAAAACAAAACTTTTTTTTTTAAAAAAAAAAAAAAAGGCCTGCATTGGCCCTGCTTTTAATCCCAGCATTCAGGAGGCAGAGTCAGGCAGATCCCTGACTACAGAAGCAAGCCTGATCTACAGAGCAAGTTCCAGGACAGCCAGGGCTACACATACAAAGAAACCCTGAATCAAGAAACCAAAAAAAGAAAAGAACAATAAATGCTATAACCCAGGCTTAAGTGCCAGCCGTTGGCCCTTTACACGGTTTTGAAGCCATCACCCCACCTTGGCTGTAGGTACCTCCACTTGCCAACAAATCTGCAGCTGTCTCCTTACTGTTCTCTTGCTTATATTAAAGTTTGAGAACATACATACCTATTTTTAGATATATTTTATTTCTCTAGAAACTACCAAAGTAAGGATGCCTTTTGTTTTGAGTGAACTGTGAAATCTGGTAACAATAAAAATGATGTTTTGACAAGCCCATGTAGCATCTGATCCTCGCGTGGTGCACAAGTAATAAACAGAGCGATTTAAATGACGGAGCAAGCTGAGGAAAACAATGATAAAGCCGAGTATTTAGATGATAGTGAAAGTCCTTATTTTTCTAAGCCATGACTAAGAGGCATGTTGAGCATGTCCTTGGCTTTCATTTGTATCTTTTGATAAAGTAACTGCCCTTCTCACTTCTGTTTACACACTTTTCCAAAATTACACATATAGTAATTTATTATGAATGTGGAGCGAATGGTTTACACTTTTCCCAGATAGCATAGCTGATTATAGTTTTCAATTTGAGGGAAGGCTTATAAAAAGTATTTGAAAAGTTATGATAGCTGATCTAAAAGATCATCTTTCCAGACCGTCTTGAGCCCAGTTTATGGTGTTTACTTGCTGTCAAAACTTAGAAGAAACATTCAGAGTTAACATCCATAATGTAAAATGTCTGTCTTGTTAGGCATTAACGACGCATTGGTCAACAGGTATAATGTTGTTATTCAACTGTGTAGCTGATGTGCATGTGGGCATGACCTCCCAAATAGATGAAAGACTAATGGCTTTGACAGTTACTAGATGGCAGAGCTGGCCTTGGGCCCTTTGCTGCATCATATCCAAACTCTTTGTTTGGAAAGCATGCCTGGGGAATAAGAATGTTTATAGGGATGAGCAGGTAGAAGTAAAAAGGTTGTCTTTTGACATTTCAGTAATCCCTTCCAGCCCTGGCTTTACTTAACATTTAGGCTATTTGCTGGCAGGAGAAACTGGCTTTTTCCCATATGCTATGTGTCATTTTAAATTGAGCATTGGTTTTCATGGCTGAAGATCATTGTACATACAGTGAAATTCTAGAACCATTTCTCATCTAATTTAGTTTCCCGGACTCCTGTTTTTAAATAGAAAAAATAATGCAACAGACTTGACCTACCTAATTACATTAGCGAGGGTCATTCAGAAAAGCTATGCAAGTGTTCAGCTCTGCAGCTTTCAGTCCTTGAGAGAGCTAGCTCTGAAGTCAGACTTGATCCAAATCCCAGCGCTACTTTAGTCTTTTCACTCCCCAATTTTCCAATCTGTAATATAAAGTAATATCTTCCTTGTAAAATTATTAGGTAAATTATGTTATTATGGTTAATCAGTATAGATCTGGTTAGATCTATAAAGAAACTCACTGGATATTTTGTACTAAGAACTTTGGTTCTCAGGTTTTCCAATTTTGAGATTTCTAGCTAATTCTTAATCTCAATTTTATTTCAAAAACTTTTTTTCCTTACGTTTTTGTTGGTTTGAGTCAGGATTGTTATTTTGTTTTTGGCAGACTGTCTTTAAACTCCTAGCTATCCTGCTGCTATACCCCCAGCTTAGATCTCAGGTATGCACTGCTCTGCCTGGCTTATTGTCAACTTTTACTTTTAGTTTAGAATCTAACCTGAGCTAAGTCAATTTTATCTTTTCCTTTAAATGTACTTGTCTTCTCTGGTACCTGCTGGGCCCCTCTCTAGCTGGAAGGTTCGAGAGCGCTTGGGTATTTTCCGTCACCTGTACTCTGTGGCTCCGTCCTGTAGGTTGTTGCTGTTACAAGCAGGACTCTTCTGTTCCTTTCTTCTCCAAGCCTGGCCCTCACCATTTTTGTACTACATTCACG
Source organism: Mus pahari (assembly GCF_900095145.1). Lineage (NCBI taxonomy): Eukaryota > Metazoa > Chordata > Mammalia > Rodentia > Muridae > Mus > Mus pahari. The sequence goes on along the minus strand of NC_034603.1, from coordinate 53,740,739 downwards.
GACTAGCTTCATCTCTAACTATGCTCACTCCCATACCCTGTAGCTGACATTAATTTTGTAACATTATTTATGTTGTAATAACATAATATTGTAACATAACATTTGTTTGATAGCCATTCGTACTTACAGTCTTTTCTGTTTATTTAAATTCTTGTCAGGCAGAAAATGTTTTTACCTCGCCTTTACATTCCTATTCTCTAGAACAAACAGCTTACAGCTAGCTAGTCCAAACTGCATGTGTTTAACTGAATTCAGTGTTTCAGTTTCCATAATTTTCCTGCACTGTTTCAATTTTCATACTTTCAGTGCTTTTTAAAAAATATTTTCTGTGGTGTTATTAAGAGCTACTTCAGACTAGCTCCTTCCTTTTTTTCTACACTCAATTAGTATAAAAATTCCGAAATTGTAATACAGTCAGTCACCTGTCAGCATCTGTGGCAGATTGAATCCAGAAAACACAGAGAAAAGACCATATTCAGATGGTCAGTTTCCTGTGTAAAATAGTGTAGTGTTGCATCTAATCTATGCCTATTCTCCAGTGCACTTTAAATCATCTCTAAATTATTCATAATACCTAGTATAATGTAAATGCTATAGAGTTGTTTTACTGCATGACTTAGGAAATAATGACAAAAAGTTATAAATGTTCAGGATAGCCCAAGGGGGGGTGTCTTCCCACCCAGATATTTTCCATCAGTAGTTGGTTAACTCCACTTTCTTAGAACATATTAGTATGGAGAAACAGCTGTCCACTAGAGTATTTTGAACTTGAATTATTTTAAGGAGAATGTTTTGTTATGTAAAAAAGCAGTTCATTCTTAGGATGATGTAGAGACTGAACACAGAGACTTACCAGGCTCTTGGGAGCAGGATAGTCGTACTGGGAATTGAATAGACAGCCTCACACATCCCAGCTAAGCACTCCACACTGAGCTGTCCTCTGCCAGCCCGAGGCACAGTAAATGCATTGGTACTATCTTTAACTCTGGTTTGTTTAGACTGCCACTGAATGACAGGCTTTGAATCTTCTGCAGGGTCTTTTCAGTGTCCATGCATTTACTTTGTTCTTACTGAGGTGCTTGCTGATCGTTGCCTCTCTCTCTCTCTCTTGCTGTATTTTTCAGTTGTACCATTCCCATTTGAATTTGTAAAAATTCCTACTTCCAGGGTTAAAGAGATGGCTGATTGGCTGAGAGTGCTTGTTCTGTAAACATGGGAACCTAAGTTTGAATCCCTAGATCCATCTAAAAAGCTGGGCATGGACACATATAGCTGTAATCTCAACATTGTGGGGGTACAGACAGACACATCCCAAGAGCTATATGGCCAGCTAGTGTAGCCTAAACGGCAAGCTTCAGTTCAGTAAGACACCCTGTCCCAAGGCAATAATGCATAGAGAATTAGAGGAAGACTCTTGAAGTCTTGCTGTGATCTGTGCATGTGTGAATATAGGTGGGCAAACTCATATACTCACCTGTTTGCAACACACGTACAATACACACACACACACACACACACACACACACACACACAAATTTTAAAATAAAATAAAAATGTTCACTTCTCCCAAGATTATTCACTGTGTCTTTTTTCTTAAGGTGTGTGTGTGTGTGTGTGTGTGTGTGTGTGTTTGTGCGCGCGCGCACGCGCACATGCACAAAGGTTTATATGATCCACTTGTATCCAGGTGCTTGACATAAGGGAGATAGGTTCCCTGAAATTGGTATTACAGGAGGTTATGAGCCACCTGATATAGGTGCTGAAAACTGAGCCCAGTTTCTCTGGAAGAACAGTAAGTGCTTTTTTAACTACTGTGCCACCATCCTCCTAAACTATGTGTTTTTGTGTTACTTAAATAGGTTTTCAATGGCTGCTTTAAAGTCCTTGTCTGTCATTCTCAAAACTGCCCTCATGCTTCCCAACTGGTATGTTGTTGCTGACTATTTTTCCTGTGTTGTTGCTGACCGACTATTTTTCCTCTCTCCCTAATGTGTGTCATGCTTTCTTAGTAACTTTTAATTGTATACAACACATTATGGTACATTATAGAGATGTTAAGGCCTATCTCTTCTATGGAATATTGAATTTTGTTTTTATAGGCAATTCAGTTAACATCTGGTCATCTTGAGCTTGTGTAGGTGTGGTTTGATTTGTTATTGAGATCTCAGAAAAACAATCTTTATATTGTTTCCTCAGGGTCTGTCTAGTCAGAGCTTGGCTTAATTCTTTGTTGGGGTTGATTTAGAATAGGCATTATTTTGAATTGCCTTTACTGATAACATAGCACATGACCTTTTTGATATCTTAAAAGCCTGTCAGGGGGTTAAACCAGTAATTATAGCTACAACCGGTCTGACAATTACAACATCCCTAAGCATTCTTTGACCATTTATTTGTTGTTTTTATTCTTAAACTGAGTTAGGTGCTGTCTGGTAAACTATGGGTTTACACTCCAAACACTCACTGTTGAACATCAACCAGGGGCTGACAAGATTGCCCAGCTGGCTAAGACTTCGCCTGTGGCCTCTGTTTTGTAGGCTGGCTAGGATTAAGGTGATCTTTCCCACCTTGGGATTATAAATAATTCATTGTGTTTTCCTGAGGATATTTATAGGTATAGGTTTTTCAAATTGTCTTAAGTGTATCTATATAAATGATACAAGGACTGTAACTTTATTAAGTGTTTCTTCACTTTTCCAAAAGTTGTTCCTAACAGTATTTAATAGCTTATCCTTTCTTCACTGATTTAAAATTGCCCCTCATTATGCCAAATGTTAGACAACGGTCGTTTCAGATCCTGTTCTATATCCTGGTGTTCGATTTATCAGGTCCTATATTGGTATGTTCTCACCACACCGCTTAAATAAGTGTGTGTTTAAATATAACTGAACACATCATTAGTTATTGCTTAGCTTTTTTACAACAAACATTGCAGTTGTTTTATCCCATTCAATAAAATCTTCCTAGCTTAAAGAAATAAATTTATTGTTGGTGATGTTGTGCATTGGGGTGAGAACTATGAACTTGGATAATGCAAAGCTCAGCCTGTCTTCCAGGCCTCTGATGATACACAAACGGGAGTCTGAATTACTATCCTATGAAGAGTTATTTAAACTAACATAAAGTAACTCTTCTAACCAGAGTGTCTTCATTTGTAGGTGAGAGGGATTCGAATGGCAGAGTTATCAATCACTCTGTGCACTTTACTACAAAGTATGTACAAGGTTACATACTAAGCAAGGTAGACAAGATACTGTCAGTTTGCATAGTAGAAATATATTAATCAATTCTCATTGTGTATGGCAATTTTTTTCTTTAAAAATTTTTAATATAAAATACAGTCTCAAGGGAATAACACACTAGATATGTTCACCTACTTAAAGAACTAGAAAAGTGAATGTTATGAAACACTATTTTTAAATATTCACCACTAGATCCAATAAATATAAAATAAAATGAGTACCACTGTACCAAGCTGGAGTAGGAAGGATGAGCTTAGTAATCTCAGTGATGTGAGGAGAAGGGTTTCATGGTAGTGAGAATTTGCAAAGTAGAGTACCAGAGAGGATGGAACTGTGTAGGGAGAAAGAGCCACACATCTGCAAAGGGGTAGCCTTGAAGCATTACACGAATAGTGATTGGCACAGATAGGAGTGGAAAACACCTGACATCAGGGAAAGTAGGTGGACAATTCCTTAGCCTTATAAAAAGCTGGGATTAGTTTGTGCTGTCACTAGCCGCTGGGTGGAGAGCAGCTCATGATTTGTGAGACATTGAACATAGAAGAGTTTCACTTCCCCTCCCCCTCTGGAGATAAATTAGACCATTGGCTACTCTGAATCTGTCTCATTGTATTGAAAACAAGCTCAAAAGAATGAGCTGGTTCCAAGTAACCTATCTGAAGCTAAGAAAACCCAGCAGTACTGAAATTCTAGGACAAAAGCAGATATCCATTGACGGAGTCGTCACAGTCTAGTATCCAAAATTAGCATACTGAAAAGAGAAAATTACAGTGTCAAGTGTAGAGAAAATCCATCACTAGAGATAAAACCATGTTAAAGCCAGCAAATAAGGACATTAAAATATCCCGTGTTTTGTGTTTCATATAGTCAAAGAAGATGGGGAAAGATATGACCATGATGAAAAGAGAAATAAAATCATTTTAAAGTGCTTCTGTAACATGTCCAGAGAGGGAAAAACATTGTGATTAAAAAAAAAATGTACAGAATAAGTTAGGTGCTTTCTAAGGATGATCAGTAAACTTGAACACAGAAGTGAAACTACTAAGAATGAGGTATAGAGTGGAAAAAACTAGGATCGCTGACCAGATCACTAGTGTCATTGTTGAGTAATATAAAGTGGCTAAATAACTGCAATTAGAGTCTAAGAAGAGGAAAAGGTGTGGAAGCAGAAAACAATTATAGTAATGGTTAAAAGTTTTTCAAATCTTATGGAAACCATAAGCCCACAGATCCTCCAGCCTATACTCACCAGAAGACACATACAGGTACAGGTACACCACAGTTCGATACAGAGCTAGAAAATAACAAGACGTCGTACAGAGGACAAGAACAGCAGCAGACGTCTGTCTAAACCTGCACCAGTCAGAGAATAAAGTAGTGCTGTCTTCACATACTGAAAGAGAAAATGTCAGCATGGAATTCTTTGCTCAAAAATGAAGACATAGCTTATAATTCAGCACTTAGTAGACTGAGGCAAAATGCGTGAGTGAGGCCAGCCTGAGCTACAGATGAAAGGACCCTGTGCCATAACACACACGCACACGCACACACACGCACACACACAGAAGGCTAGCTAAAGTTAATTGCCAGCTAACCTGTATTAAACAATGTTTCTCTTCCTTTAAGTTTATTTATTTATGTAGAGGTAGGGTCTCATAATGTAGGCCTGGCTGGTCTGCCTCTGCCTCCCTAGTGTTGGAATTAAAGGCATATACCACCACTTATGGGTAGAATCCTTTTTAAAATAGTCTAGTATCACACAGAATAATAGATTTCCCCATGGTGTCTTCACACACGAGTCATTATGTTTTGTTGTCATTTGGAAACTTAAATCTATAGAAGGAAAACAAGAAGTTCCAGAAACTTTAAATCAGTGAGTGATCATTTAAAGATACACACACACACACACACACACACACAGAATTTATTACTGCAAACGGTAAAAAAAAATGAGTAAAGCACATAGACTAAGATAATATTCCAATGCCTGAATTCCTGAATTTGAAGTATGTGCCATAGTAATATGTTAACATTGGGAGAAATTTAGTACAAAGCATATGAAATTTCTGTACTTTTTTTTTACTTTTATGTAAATCTAAACATTCTAAAATTTAAAAATAACTTACAATAAGTGGTATTGTTTAAAATAAGAATGTGTTATGGTTTAATAGTATTTGTCAAAGTAAAATGGCATGAAATATATAAAAAGAAATGAAATTCTGTGTCCTCATGCCATTTGTGAAGCAGTATAATATTATTTTAAGGCAGATTGTGTTGTTAAGATGTGTGTTGTAAATTCTAGAGCAGTGGTTCTCAACCTATGGACCACAACCCCTTCCCCTTCCAGGGTTGTATATTAGATAGCCTGCATTTCAGGTGTTTACATTGCAGTTCAAATCAGTAGCAACACTACAGTTGTGATGAAACAATGACACAGTTTTATGGCTGGGGTGTCACCTCAACACGAGGAACTGTATTAAAGGGTCACAGCATTCAGAAGGTTGAGAACCACTGATCTAGAGTGATTTGTAAAAACAAAATGGAAACACTAAATGCTGGAGATATGGCTCAGCAGTTAAGAGCACTGGCTGCTCCTTCAGAGCACCTGAGTTCAGTTCCCAGCACTGACATGGTGGCTTACAACATCTGTAACTTCAGTTCCAGGGAATTGAAAACCCTCTATGGCCTCCAAGGGCCCTGTAAATACCCATACACATAAAATGTATAAGTAAAGAGAAAAATTAGAGATAAAAACACTAGGAAAAAACTTTGATACAAAAAACTGGAATCATAGATGGAACAATAGGGGAAAATAGCAATATAGTAATTTTAAGTCTGATTATAGCAATAACTGCATTAAATATGAGTGACATAACCATTCCATTTCAAAAGCAAGGTTCATGGCAGGGCCCAGACATTCCAGGAAACACTAAGCCAACACCACAGGCTACATGCCCGGCCCTCACCAGGCTGGATACAGAAGCAAGCAACTATATGGCAGAGTGATGGGAGAGAAAGACGTGAGCAAATAGGTGGTGGAGAGAAGAAAAACAAAGAAAAGCCAAGTGGTTTATATGCTCTGTAAAGAGGCGAAGCTGGAGACGCAAAGGCAGCTGCTGTTCTTGCTTCTTGAGAAACAGTGAATTACACTGCCCATCAATAAATCCAGTAACAAATGCAAGTGCCAGCGGACCTCTGCCTTCTTCCTTTGAGAAAACTGACTGTTGTATGAGTCACAGTGACTCCCAGAACTACATCCTAGCCCAGGAAGAATAGTACCTGCAGAGTGGAGATCCACAACTTAACACAGCTACTCAATTCTAGAGCTGACCTAAGTGAGCCTTCCTGAGGGCATGAGAGGAGAAGTGACCCTACCCCTCATCCTTGAAGTGTGAGGGAGTTGACCCTGGTAGAAGAGTTTCATGTGAGCCAGTCCTGCCCCTTGCTGGTTGCCACAGACAGAGCGTTGGCCTCACCCCTCATCTGGGCAATGTGGAAGAGCTGGTCCTCGCAGCGTGGGCGCAAGAGCTGGTGGACAGACCAGCTCAGCTACCACCTAGGCCCAGCTCCAGGACTTTGAGTTAGCCTATCACTACATCTTCATCTGTGCACTGCACATGGAAGGGCCAGTCTTACAGAATGAACGCTGCAGATCTCTATGACACAGGGCAACAGCAGAATATTCAGAGGCGTCCCAGTAAAGATCTAGTATAGAAAGTGTAGCAGACTCTAGAGGCCTTGAACCAGACCAATGACTCACTGCAGTGACCAGTTAAAGTGAAGCTGTGTGGACAGAAGGGTATATTGTGTGACACTGCAGCTACCACAGAAGAGATGTGGTTTTTTTTGTTTTGTTCTGTCTATGGAGAGAGGTTACAGAGGTGGAAGACAGACATGGGGTGTCGGGGAAATGAGCGGGATTGGGGTACATGATGTAAAATTCACAAAGAAGAAATGTGTTTTTTTTTTTAAAAGAATAATCATGAAACTAAACTAAAGCATAAGTAACATAGGTGTGTGTATTAATCACCGATCTGTCGCTGTGAAGACAGTTTGACCAGTGCAGCTCTTTTAAAAGAAAACATGTACCTGGGGACCTGCTTACTGTTTTAAAGGCTTAGTCCATTATCATGGCAGGGAACATGGCAGCAGGCTGCTGTGCTCCTGGAGAAGGAGCTGAGAGTTGATGCACACACAGAAAGAGAGTGGGTCTGGTGTGGGCTTTTGAAACCTCAAAACCCCCACTTCTGTGATACAGCTCTCCAACAAGGCCACACCTACACTAACAAAGTCATACCTCCTAATCTTTCTAAATGTTCCAAACAGCTCCACTCCCTGGTGAGGAAGTGTGCAAATATATGAGCCTATGAGGGCTATTCTCATTCAAACCACCACTGTATATATTGGATATATAAATAAATGGAATATGTGTTTCATTTATGTATTTCAATATGGATAAATTTCCAAAGTAATATGTAGTGTCTATAGACACAAACAAATATATACTGTCTAATAGCGTTTATTTGAAATTTCAGAAAAGGCAAAACCAAGCAAGTCTGTGGCCGCCACCGGCAATAGAAAGCAATCAACTGGAAGGTAGCAGTGCTGAGAATGATCTGTGTTATCTAGATGGCAGCAGACTATGTAGTTGCTAGGACTTACATTATACACTGAGAACGTGTGGGTCTTACTGTGTGGAAGTGCTCTCAGCCACACGAGAGAACTATGGAAATGTAAGAATGAACAAGACTGAATAAGATGAAAAACTCACACGTGCAAAACAAAATACCTTAAATAAATTGTAGAATGTTAGATATTCATACGATGTTTAAAATAAGCTTTACTCATCTACTACACTTTTAATGTTTAAATTACTAGGTGGAGCTAAAACGACAATACAATGACCACCACTCAAAATCGAGAGGTCTTCTGCCTGGCCGTCAGTGGTACGAAATTCAAGCGTACAGAGCCTTGAATCAGGCTCTAGGCAGGTGAATAAATTAAAGTGGATTACAGTATTACCGTCTGTGGTTTTGTCTTTGCCCAAGAAGAGGAAGTCACATTTTCTACTTTTAAAAATCAATGTGGTAAAATTTTATTTATAGATCAGAAGTGGGAGTTGAAAACTGTGGCAAGCACTTTGCCAACTTAGATGTCGTTATTATTCCTAGCCTGTGGAATAACTCTTTAAATTATCATCTCAAAAATAAGTTTTATTGTAGGACATAAGATTCCAGTTTATAAACACAAAGTAGATTTGTGCAAACCTGTTTAAAAATTAGTACACTCTGTAAGTAGCAAGCTTTTGTTTTCCAGTGAAGCTATAAGATGTTCAGGTAAGTCAAATCAAAGAAGCAGAGTCCTGACAGGAGAACAGTGTAACATATTTAGGGCTCATCAGGAGATATGTAACTAACCCTTATCTGAACCAAACAGATCCGGAAAAGATTTTCCTCAAGTGTTGTGTGCACTCAGATTGCACAAAAATGACAAGATTGTGTTTGCATTCATTTACATGAAGCCAATGACATAGGACATTGGGTAGGACATTCCTGGAACACATCTCTCATGCCACTCACAATGCCAGGGCTTTGTGTGCACTCTTCAGACCAATTACATTGTGATGATGCTGCACACGGCTGCCTTCCTAGCTGGACGGTCCATTTCCTTGACTCCCCTGACGTCACACTGCACGTTTTTATTGAAGGCTCTCATTCTCTCTTCCTCATGACTGCCTGTTTCATTTGAAATTACAATATTCAGCTAATAGTTTTTAGGAAAGCTTGAATATAGATTTTTAAATTCTTTTTTTTTTAAGATTTTTATTTATTATTATTTCTAAGTACACTGTAGCTGTCTTCAATGCACCAGAAGAGGGCGTCAGATCTCATTACAGATGGTTGTAAGCCACCATGTGGTTGCTGGGATTTTAACTCAGGACCTTGGGAAGAGCAGTCGGTGCTCTTAGCCACTGAGCCATCTCTCCAGCCCCAGATTTTTAAATTCTTAACTTTCACTTGTTACACTTATTTTTATAAAAATAGGTGTTCTTACCTCCATTGATTTTTTTTTCTTTTACTTTAATATACCTAACACCTGAGCTTCAAGGAAACTTGTGAAGTCCAGGTTCCATTTGCCTTCTTTATGATTTATAAACTCTTTGTACATATTATCACATTTGGTTCTTCAGTTGATAACACTAATAACAATGCAAGTTGGAACTTTGTAGTTTAATTTTCTTGGTTTCTTTTTTTAAAATAAAGATTTGTTTGTTTGTTTTATATGAGTACACTGTAGCTGTCTTCAGACACACCAGAAGAGGGCATCAGATCCCATTATAATTGGTTGTGACCCACCATGTGGTTGCTGGGAATTGAACTCAGGACCTCTGGAAGAGCAGTTAGTGCTCTTAACCACTGAGCCATCTCTCCAAACTGGTTTATTTTCAAACTTTAATCTGAAACTAAATACATTGCTGAGCTCACATAGTTATCAAGTGGTCCTTCACATATTAGCCCCATCTGCTCTTTTGAAACTACAAACTTGCTTTTTTATCCATAACCCCTACCTCTATCCTCTAACATTTTCACAACTACACATAAATATATTATTATTAAACCTATCATATTCTGGCATGACTTTCTGCCTTGACACATAAACTTCCATGCTGTTCATGTGACAACTCTGTCACATGTTGAAGTCATGTCCTGTGTGGGTGCCTTCTGTTTCTTCCCCTGGAGCTATCTATACCCTAGCAAACACACGAGATTGTGTACGTTTTCCTGTTATAGCATACATCTCGTCATCAGGCAGTAGCTTGTTTATGTGTCGTGTCCCTTCCCACACTTGCATTCTCAGCAACCTCCTGGGTCTCAATGTGACATGGATGCTCTAGATTTGCTCTGCACATGATAGGAATGTAAGGTTTACTGCTTCGCCACTGTGCTGCAAAAGACCACAAAGGTCATGCATCAGAAGATCAATATACAGTACTATGCCATTTTTTTTGTTGTTGTTGTTGTTTTTTTCACAAAGAGCATATACTTTTAATAATAAAAGCTTTTTAAGGGCTGGCAAGATGGCTCATCGGGTAAGAACACTGACTGCTCTTCTGAAGGTCCTGAGTCAAAATCCCAGCAACCACATGGTGGCTCACAACCACTTGTAATGAGATCTGACTCCCTCTTCTGGTGTGTCTGAAGTCAACTACAGTGTACTTATGTATAATAATAAATAAATCTTTGGGCCGGAGCAAGCAGGGTCAACCAGAGCGAGCAGAAGTCCTAAAAATTGAATTCCCAACAACTACATGAAGGCTCACAACCATCTCACATACATATTTTTTTTAAAAAAAAAAGCTTTTTAATGAAAAAATAACTATCAAAAGAATGTTTTGTGTCGTTTCATAAAGCTCATGTGTGCTAACTGATGTAACAGTGCACTCTTAGGAGACACATAGAAAACCAAAGTAGCTGGAGAGATAGATGCCTGAGGTTAAGAACGCTGGCTGCTCTTCAGAGGTCCAGAGTTCATTTCCCAGCAACCACATGGTGGTTCACAGCCATCTATAATGATATCTGGCGCCCTCTTCGGGCATGCAAACATACATACAGGAAGAATGTTGTATACATAATAAATCAAAAAGAAAAAGAAAACAAGAACCACCAACCCCCAAAAGAAAAACTGAAGTAAACAGAAACCAATTGTGTTAATGCCATGTGTGCATATGGGGCAAGAGTATGGGGTATGTGCCCATGTGGAGGCAAAGGTTGACATTGGGTGTCTTCCTCTGTCACTCTCCACTGTATGTTTTGGATTGGGGGGGGGGGGGCGTCTCTCATTGAATTTGGAGCATAACTTGGAGTTATTTAGACCTACTAGCCAGAGAACTCCAGGATGTTCTTGGTTCTGCCCATCCCAGTTCAGCCCAGCCCAGCCCAGCCCCTGGGATTACAGGAGTGAGCTACCATCCTGGCTTTTATGTAGGTCCTGGGAATATCAGCTTAGGTTCTCATGCTTGCCCCATAAGCATTTTACCATTGGAGTTTTCTCCCCAACCCCTTCTTGTTACCTTTTTTAAAGGCTACAATGGACATTATAATTATCTGGAGTAATAAAGTCTGAAATATAACAATAGCCTTCTGAAATATACCAGATGGTTTAACAACCAAATCACACGTAAACGTCTCCTCGCTGGTCTGCTTCCCTTAAAGTATATCATTTCTCAAGTGATCATGATTCATTTGAGCAAGGCCATATGAAAACAATGGAAAAAATGAAATCTTCTTTCTCTTAAATGTTTTGTTAACTTAAATACCTCTACCAAAAGCCACTTTAGACATAAAGTGAATCCAAAATAGGTTTCCCTGGCCTCCTGTTGGATTGTCACCAACATTCTGTAGTGGTGACAGTATAGAGCTTCTTCCTGCCCTGCCTTGATATTATATGATCTGTTGTTCTGGAACCTCTAGCTTACTTTAAAATAATGTGCAAGAAGAATGTCATATGAAATTAAAAATTTTTAACTGCAAAAGTTAAATATTTATTATCTTCATTGTCTCAAAAACCTCATCTCAGTGAAGGAGTAAAAACATCATATGACAAAGAGTGAGGGGAGAGCAGCAGTCAGAAATGTTATCACCCTTCTAATCCTGAAAATCAGTTGAGCAACTAGATGCTTAACAGACTAAATTGATTAGTGACACATAGCTGATACACCATTTTCTTAATTATTAATTAATGTTCTTAATTTTCTCTCCAGAAATCTGGCTTTATTTTCAGTATTTTATTTCCCCCCCCCTTTTATAGATGTATTCGGCACAAAAATGACTGGGGAGCTCTTATTCTAGTGGATGATCGCTTCAATAACAACCCAAACCGCTATATATCAGGTAAGAATTTCAGTTTAAAGTAAAAATGACTAATAGGGTTTGGTTTTCCTAGGGTGGTTTAAAAAGAAGCAGCTATATGAGATCTGCTTAGTTGTGTAACACATAGTGCTGTGATATAATGCTAACTGTAAATAATATTGTACAGTAAACCTGTAGAACTTGAAATCTTATAACTGAAACTTTACCCTGACTGGCCTTTTCGCCCTCCCCCATACAGCAGCAACCGCCATTTCTCCTTTGAGTTCAGAACTGCAGTGGCTCATGCAAGGTTGAGTCCTGCATTATTTGTGCTGCTGTGACTATCATGTTTCACTTAGTATATCTTCCTCAAGGTTCATTCCATCTTGAAGTATCCAATAGGACTTCTTCATTGTCTCTGGCTGCATAGTACAGTGTGTGTGCAGGGGGGGGTGCATTTCCGTCCATCTCTTAAGTGGGCATGTAGGTTGCTTCTTCCTCCATGCTAGGGACTACAGCAAACATGGGCAAGTGGACTCTTTATTGTATTTAAGAATGAAGTCACTAGATCCCATATAAGCTCTAGATCAACAGATATCTATGAAGAACAATATTTTGAAGATTTCTTCTTTTTCTCCTATGATTTTCACAGTGTCAGACTTAGGCTTAATTCGGAATACGTTTTAAGTAAATTTTCATGAGTGGTTAAGAATAAAGATCTAGGGCTGGTGAGATGGCTCAGTGGGTAAGAGCACCCGACTGCTCTTCCAAAGGTCCTGAGTTCAAATCCCAGCAACCACATGGTGGCTCATAACCATCCGTAACAAGATCTGACGCCCTCTTCTGGAGTGTCTGAAGACAGCTACAGTGTACTTACATATAATAAATAAATAAAATCTTTAAAAAAAAAAAAAAAGAATAAAGATCTAGTGGTGGTGCACGCCTTTAATCCCAGCACTAGGGAGGCAGAGGCTGGCGGATCTCTGTGAGTTTCAGAACAGCCTGACCTACAAGGGTAGTTCCAGGGCAGCCAGGGCTACATAGAAACCCAGTCTTGAAAAACCAAAGAATAAAAGAAAAGGATAAAGCCCCTATTTCATTTGTTTGTATATGTATATCCTGATTTCTCAGCATCTTTTCACCTCTTTCTTTTTGGTTTGTGTTGAGGTGCCCCCCCCCACCAACCCCCAGCATAGATGTAGCCATTTTGTTTCATGCCCACCAGCTATTTCATATTGTTTCTATAATATGTCTGCCTGTCATTGATGCAGAAAAAAATAACTTGATTCAGAGGAGGGTCATGCTGACTATATTACCATCTGAGATTTGTTACTCTTAAATTCTACAACTGTAAGCTTCACATAGGACCCATCAAATTAAGGTCAACATGAACTGTTATGTTGAAAATAGCTTGAATCAGGGCCGACCACCAGGCACCTCATTGTGGGTTTTGCAGTTTAGCCTTTACTGAGAAATGAGTTTAGCCCTGAGAAATGTCCAGCACAACCTTTGCACTCTTGAGCCTGAGCTGTTGCCCTGGTGGATCAGTCGTTAAGTATGTGTTCAATAAACCATCCCTGTATGACTGAGATCAGTCAGTTTGTTTGAGATAGAATCTTCTATGTAACTCAGACTGGCCTAGAATTTACTATATATAATTTAGGCTGGCCTGAAATTCTTGTCTTTCTACCTCTGTCCTTGGTGTACAGGGCTTATAAGCATGTTTGTTACTGACTTAAGAAAAAGCTATGGGTTTTTTATATGTTAATTATGTATCCTACTGTTGTGTGACACTATTCCTAGGAAGACATGAACAAAAATCTACTCACTCCAGATAGAGAACCAACAATAGACCAAAGAAAGGATACTACCAAAACCCAACCTAGTGAGCCACTGGATTTACTTAGGTTATTTACAGGAGTGGGAATGACCCAAAGACCGCTGCCTCACCAAAAGCCCACCCCTGCATGGGTGATAGTTCACAAAGGCTGGAAACCAGGCTCACTGCTCAGCCTGCAGGCACTCAACAGACTGCAGAATACTTTTTCCAGGTGGCTCAGTTGGTCTGAACCGCTTCCAAGCTGATTGGCTGGAATCTGTCTCTTTGGGCAGCTCAGCCAGTCTCTGCCCCTTCCAGGCAGCCTGGCTGGTCTGAAAGTATTTTACAATAGTTCTTACTGCTTATATACACTTGGAGGAGTAGGAAGCTGGTATATCCAGTCAGTTTCAGGAATTTCAGAAGCCTTTGAGCTGTTTGCTTCTAAAGTGGATAGAAATGTTTTACCTCTCTTTAAAGCAGTGGTTCTCAACCTGTGGGGCACTTTGGGGGGTCCAAAGACCCTTTTACAGGGGTCGAATATCAGGTAACCCTGCACATCAGATATTTACAATTCATAACAATAACACTGAGAATATTTTTATGGTTGGGGGGTTACCACAACATGAGGAACTATGTTAAAGGGAAAGTTGAGAACCATTGCTTTAGAACATTCTGTATGTTAGTGAGCTTCCCTCTAAGATGGAAGGTTTTTATCTCATAGGAAAATGCTGCACAACACTTGCCACTCTACTAAACATTTGTGTGTATGTATGCACAGTGTGTATGGAGGGGGGTGATGTGTTCCTGTGTGACTGTGGGCACTCACATGATATGCATGTATAGAGGTTAGAATACACCCTGGGGTATCTGTCCTCACCTCTACCTTGTTTGAAGCAAGGTCTCCATTATCCCACTGTGTACACCAGTTTAGCTGGACCGAGGACTCCAGGGGATTCTCCTATCTCTGCCTCCCATTAGGAGGGATTGCTCATCTGGTTTTCATATGGGTTCTGAGAATTAAAACACGGTTCCTCACTGTTGTAATCTAAGTGCGTTTACCCACTGAGCCATCTCCCCAATCCCAAAATTTACTTTCCTTTCCCCAATGTTTATTTTAAAATTGAAAATTATCCCTTTTAGATGGACAGTGGTGGGGCATGCCTTTAATTCCAGCATTCAGGAAATAGAGGCAGGAGGGTCTCTGAGTTGGAGGCCAGTCTACTTTACTGAGTGAGTTCCAGGACAGTCAGAGCTACACAGAGAAACCCTGTCTTGAGAAAGGGAAAAGAAGGAAGGAAGGAAGGAAGGAAGGAAGGAAGGAAGGAAGGAAGGAAGGAAGGAAGAGAATTTCCCTTTTAAAATTATGTATATATCTACATATTTTATACTAATTATTTTTTATACTTTTATCTTTTAGATTCTGTGCCAAAATTAAGTGATTTGTGATGCTTGGATGTATCTCAGTGGTCAACTACTTACCTAGCATAAATGGGTCCTGGGTTCGGGGAGCCTCGGGGGGAAGGAGGTGTCATTACTATACTTAGGTATTTTCTAACCACCTCTGCATTTACCTTCCCTGGCAAGCTGTACTTGAGTGCACGACTGTGTTCCTTTTACCAGTTATGAAGACGATCTAGCCATGAACCCCTCAGCCTTTGTTAATCTGGGAAACCCTTTATCTCACTGCATTTTGATGGACAGTTTTGTCAGATACAGCATTGCTAGTCAGTGCTTAGGGCTTTTCTTTCCTGCACTTTGAATGTGTCATCTCGTTCCCTTGTAGCCTGGGAGCTTTCTCCTGGGGAATCCAGGTCTTTGACGTTTACTTGCTTTTCTCATGCTGCTTTTAAATTTTTTTTTTTTTGCTTTGTCCTTAGACAATTTGATTATAATCTCTATTTTATTTTATTGCTCCTTTTAAGAAAGAGCCTTGTGCCAGGCAGTGGTGGCGCACTCCTTTATTCCCAGCACTTGGGAAGCAGAGACAGGCAAATTTCTGAGTTCGAGGCCAGCCTGGTCTACAAAGTGAGTTCCAGGACAGCCAGGGCTACACAGAGAAACCCTGTCTCAAAAAAAAAGAAAGAAAGAAAGAAAGAAAGAAAGAAAGAAAGAAAGAAAGAAAGAAAGAAAGAAAGAAAGAAAGAAA
>NC_034603.1:53712493-53724568 GCF_900095145.1 Mus pahari | reverse complement strand
AAAAAGAAAAAGAAAAAAAAGGAAGAGCCTTGCTCTGTGTACCAAGCTAGCCTAGAGTTTGGGTGTGTACTCCAAGGTGGCCCTAGACTTGTGACAGTTTGTCTACCGTGGCTTTCCAAGTACTGGCATTACAAGCACGAAGCCACTTTGCATCACTAAACTTTTTGTTTTGTTTTTGTTGTTTTGAGACAGCCTCTTACTCTGCAGCCCAAGCTGGCCTAGAACTCACTATGTAGACCAGGCTGGACTCAAACTCAGAGATCTATTTACCTCTACATCCAGAATGTTCTCATTAAAGGCATATACGTGTGTTTTGTTTTGCTTTGCTTTGTTTTGAGGGCTTCACACAGCTTAGACTGCCTGTAAACTTGTGGGTCAAGGTTAGACTCAAATTCCTGATCCTTTCACCTTCCTATAAATGGACTTCTAACTGTTGCACCTTTCCCAGGAGTCCCAAAGTACGTGCTGTCCTCTGCTCTGCTTAGTGCGTGTCCCTAACTCCCTTAGGGTTGCTTCATTTTTTGTTTCATTTTTGCTCCTCTAATTATGTAATTTCAGATGATCTTAGAGTTTGCTAAGGTTTATCCTCTGCCTGATCAAATCTGAGGGGAAGCCCTTTAGGGAATGAACATTATTTCTGCTCCAGAATTTGGTTCTGTTTTTTTGTTCTGTTTTTTTCTCTTTGTCTCTGTGATGACTAATTCTCGTGTGCTCTCTCTTACTCCCTCCCCCCTCTGATCCTTTCCAGGGTTGCTTGCTCCTGTGATGGAGCTATGCCCCATGTGTCTTTGTAATGTTGTATTGGTCTCTACACATTTGATAAAAACAGCCAGCCACCTCTTGGTTCCTAATATACCAGCTTCACACAGAAAGACCCTCACTGGCCAGCCCTGCTAGGCGTCTGTCTGCTAGCCCTTGGATCTTTTGTTTAGATCGACTGTCTCTGGGCTCGCCTGTGTGGCTGCCTGATCAGGAGACTAGTTTCTTAGCCCTTTTCATCTCCCTGGATATCAGAACCTCTTGTACATGCTTGTCTGCCTCTTGTGTTGTGAGGCCTCTTAAGCGGCAGCGTGCTCCCCAGCCCACTCCTTTGTTCTCAGTGGCCTCTGGGTTCTGTAATGTCTGTGCTCCCTAATGACTACGACCATCTAGTCCCAGGCAGTCCTTTAAAAAGCCAGCATCCCTGATACAGCAGTCTCCTTCCTGAGGTCCTGCTGGGCTGTACAGCCTGTCTCCTATACTGCTGTTCTGGAGCAACCGCCTGCTGTCGGCTCTTTTGTTCTTAGTTGTCTCCAGGCATGAGTCTGCCTGTTCATGTCAGCATTTCAAGACAGACAGAACAGAAGCAAGACAGACAGAACAGAAGCAAACGCTTTAGAGCTTTGGGGCTAGTCCAGTCTTCTTCTCAGGGACGTCACTCCTAGCCTCATGGCTCTGTTCCAGGAGAGGGACTATGGTGAGAAGGTTCCATACATTTTCCTGCTTGTGTTGATGCAGCTGGTTTTGCACTAGCCTGGGTTCCAGAACTTTTTAACTTGTTTCTGGATTTCTCATAAAGGGATTTAGTCCATGAATTATTGAACCCATGTTTCTATAGGAGGAACGTGGGATCTGGGGTTTCCTGTTCTGCCATCATAAATCTTTTGTATTTTATGGCTTCTATTTTTATTACTTGCGTGCGTGAGTGTGTGCGTGTACATGGGGATACAAATGCACGTGTGTGCATGTGCATGGATGTCAGCCTCAGCTGTGGTGACTCAGAAGCCATCAGCTTGGTTTTGAAATAGGATTTCACTGGCCTGGGGCTTGCTCATTAGGCTAGACTTGTAGGCCAGCCACCTCGTTTCCATGTCCTCAGCACTGGAATTACAAGGGTGTGCCATCACTCCCAGCTTTGTTATATGAGTTCTGAGGACCACATTCAGGTCTCTGCATCTGTCAAGAAGCACTGTATTAACTGAGCCATCGCTCCAGACCTCCATAGCTTCATTTTTTTTTTTTTGATTTTTTTGACACAGGGTTTCTCTGTATAGCCCTGGCTGTCCTGGAACTCACTCTGTAGACCAGACTGGCCTTGAACTCAGAAATCCGCCTGCCTCTGCCTCCCAAGTGCTGGGATTAAAGGTGCGTGCCACCACGCCTGACCATAGCTTCATTTTTAAAGATTAATAGTTGGAATGAGCGCTGAATCACGAGATCAAACATGAATAATTCCCATTAACTGGAAAACTAATCTTTGAACTTTTAGAGTCATCAACTATTAAACCAATTATTATTTTTCAGTTTATAAAATGTGGTATATAGTTTAGTGTAGCAATATTTTGTTTACTATTGTCAAAGAAAAGATTCTTCCTCAAAAATGAATTGTTCAAAAAATACTAAATTTTTTCACTTATGTAAGTACATCTCTTTTGGCTTCTTGATTGGTTTATTTCCAAGTTTTCTATTATATTTATTTGCTTGTTTCTTTAAATATGTTTCCATTATTTAGAAGTTTACTTAAAGGGCTAGGGAGATGAGTCAGTTGTTAAGTGCTTGTAATGCACACTTTAGTAGCAGAGTTTTAAGTCTCCAGTGCCCACATAAACGCCTGATGCAGGGGACACTTCTATAACTCCTGTGCTGCAGGGAAAGAGGCAGGCAGACTGCTACAGCCTAGCGCTTGATGGTCACACGATATAACCAAACTGGCAAGCTTTTGATTCAGGGAGAGATCCTGTCTCAAAAAATAAAATGGAGAACAATCTCCAGTGTCCACATATATAGGCATACATGCAGTGGTGCACACACATATACCATACACATGCACAGAACATGAAGTTCATGTTAATCAGGGCAAGTATTTCCTAAAAGGAGATACAGTGGGTATGGGCAGATAAGTGGGTGTTACTTAACTGGTATTACATGCCTATGGTTTCATCCAACAATGACAGTCCATTCAGTCAATATCAGAACCATGCTTGTTGTCAAGGAGCTGTGGTGCTTGTAGGGTTTTTTCCCCTACTGTTTTGTGTCTTAAGCAAAGCAGCACCTCAGACCAAGCATAGAACGGAAACACAAAGTACTAGTGTTTAGTCAGTAGGTGGAGCTCAGACTCTTCAAGTGTTCAGAGACCAGCAAAGACATCGTGTGCTGAAAAGACTGTCTTTGATTATAAACAGGTCAAAATGAAGAAACTATAGTACGAAATTTTCCAGTTTCAGAAAATTTCACATTTTCATTTTATATCATTCTTTCAAAATAAAGTTAATGTGAGTGCTTTTTAAAAAAGACTCACATTTTTATTTCATAGCTAAGATTTGTTAATGTTTTAGAATCAAACCTTTCCCAATTTCTAGATTATTTTAATTTTTTTTTTAGACATTCATAAATTATAAAGTGTTTTCATAGTTTGGTAATATTAGCATGATGAATAAATTTAATGGAAATTTTTGTTTAAATTCAGTTTTCATAAATAGATAACTCAGAAAAATTCTGTTTTAAGAACACAAATATACATAAGGACTAGAGAGATGGCTCAGTGGTTAAGAGCACTGGTTGCTCTTCCAGAGATCCTGAATTCAATTTCCAGCAACCACATGGTGGCTCAGAACCATCGAGAATGGGATCTGATGCCCTCCCTGTTCTGTCTTTCAGAGATACAGGAAGACAGAGAACTCATATACATACATACATACATACATACATACATACATACATACATACATACATACATCTTTTTTTAAAAAGAAATATACTTGAGATTACAATATAGTAATTTAGGTTACATGGGGCCTTGTTTTATCTTCCTGAAGTTTATAATGCCATGGTGACTTTTTAAGCAATTTGCTGCAGGGCCAGGGAGATGACTCAGTGGATAAAATGCTTGCTATTTAAGCCTGTGGAGAGTGAGTGCGGATTCTCAGCACACTTGTAAAAGCCAGCTCCAGTTGCACACAGTTGTGATACGGTACAGGGAACGGAGCGAGCAGATCCTGGGGAATTGCTTGGCCAACCAATGTAGCCAAAACTGTGATCTCTAGGTTCAGTGAGGAGAGACCTTGTCTCAAAAACTAAGGCAGATAATAATACAGGAAAACACCCAACATCAGCCGCGGACCTTCATGAGCACACTAGCCACATTATGTGTGTATATCACATGTGAATAGACAGACAGACAGACAGACAGACAGACAGACAGACAGACAGACAGACAGACAGATAGATAGATAGATAGATAGATAGATAGATAGATAGATAGATTTTAGAAGCCTAATTGTTATAAAAGACAATGCCATTTTTTGTAGCATTATTCAAGGAACATTTATTTTATGATAATCCAGGCATTTTTTTAAATCCAAATATTTTTTTATTTTGGTGTAAAACTAACCATACTACAAAACACCTTAAGCTCTTAATATGGTACTTTATACAGTTTCATATACCGTTATAACATCCCTGATCAAATTATATCTCTTTCCTTCACTATTGTGTAAATAAATAACAGTGTACATAGACATGAATTTATTTATTGTGTAAATAAATAACAGTGTACAGGACAGTGTTGCTTCTTCACTTCCACAGTACTTTAAGGAGTGAGTAGAAGAAAGGACAAAACAACAAGCTTTGAGACTGGCATCTGGAATTCATTTCTGGAAAAGGAACCAAACTTTGATAGATGACATGGAAAGTTGTGTTATTTACAACTCCTTACTCTGCATGGTATTGATAGGCAGAATTTGAGAGGTTTGAGTTTTTATTCTGCTCATCATTACTGTTTAGGAGCATGTATGGTGTAGTGTTAGTGAGGGTGCCATGCTACATGTATGGATGCCAGGGCACAACTTGGTAGAGTCGGTTCTCTTCCGCCTTTGCATGGGGTCCAGGGGTTGAACTCAGGCCACTGGGCTTGCACAGGACTTATACCACAGAGTCATATTGGTAGCCCAGTTCTGATGAAACTAAATGTGTCATGTTCCCCAGCTATCCTCACCTGAGCAGTACAGACATTTCCCAACCTACAGAAATTCAGCTTTGTAGCACTATGAAGACAACACACATTCAGAAGAAAGTGCACTTCAGAGCGGTTTGCCCTTTTTCTGGCTGGTGATCAGTGTGTCCTAAGATGTCCAGAGCTAGTGCTCTGCAGTGCACTGTGTGGTTAAGCTCTGACTGTGTGGCTTACGAACACTGCCTGCATTTTCAACTTTCAGTACTTTGAAACCAATGATTTATTTATCAGGCCATAATCCCTTCATAACTCTTGTGCATGAAAAATATCCTATTAAAAGATTGGAAACTATTCCATATGTTGAAATGAAGATGAGGTTGTTTCACTAGAAAAGGTAAAGTTCATCTTACATGAATGTTTTGGTAATTGAGTAACTAGTTTTTCCTTGGACCTGCTGTTTCAGGACTTTCTAAATGGGTGAGGCAGCAGATTCAGCACCACTCAAGCTTTGCAAGTGCCTTGGAGTCGCTGACTGAGTTCTCCAGAAGACACCAGAAAGTTATTAATAGATCCAAAAAAGACGAAAAACATACAAAAGACAATGAGCCTACTCTGGAAGTAGCCTGTTTGGAGGATAGCACCTTTACAAGTGTGTCAGAAGCAAGCCATCGGTCACCAGAAAACTCTACCAAAGAAGCAAAAGTGTGTGTCCAGGAGCTGCAGCATCCCCAGATGGCTGCTAAAAACCCCTCAGTACCAAGTCACGGCATTTCCAGAAGGAAGAAAAGTATGTTGAATTCTGCCCGTTTACAGTAGACAGAAAATCTTCCTTTATGTAACAGTGAAATGATAATGGTTTAGGTGCACATTAATTTCCTGAAATATATTAGTTTATGACATGAAGTGTCCACAAAGTTATACTAGGTATGCTTGAATGAGAACAGATTTTTTTTTTAGGATACCAAAGTATATTTTTGTGGTTTCCATTGGCTTTGCCACTTATCTAGCGAGATTGTGAATGCGACTTAACCCTTTAAGGTATAATACAAAAGTGGATAACCCACCTACTTTTCCCTTTGAGCTGGAAACCATCTAAACAGTCCCATAATCCCTAAAGAAATAGCCGCAGTCATTAAAAGTCTCCCAACCAAAAAAAAAACCCAGGACCAGATGGTTTTAGTGCAGAGTTCTATCAGACCTTCAGAGAAGACCTAATACCAATTCTCTTCAAACTACTCCACTACATAGAAACAGAAGGAACACTACCCAATTCATTCTATGAAGCCACAATTACGCTTATACCTAAACCACACAAAGACCCAACAAAGAAAGATAACTTCAGACCAATTTTCCTTATGAATATCAATGCAAAAATACTCAATAAAATTCACACAAACTGAATCCAAGAGCACATCGAAACAATCATCCATCATGATTAAGTAGGCTTCATCCCAGGAATGCAGGGATGGTTCAATATACGGAAATCTATCAATATAATCCACTATATAAACAAACTCAAAGGAAAAAAAAAAAAAAACCACATGATCATCTCATTAGATGCTGAGAAAGCATTTGACAAAATTCAACACCCCTTCATGGTTAAAGTCTTGGAAAGATCAGGAATTCAAAGCCCACACCTAAACACAGTAAAAGCAATATATAACAAACCAGTAGCCAAACTGACTAAATGGAGAGAAACTTGAAGCAATCTCACTAAAATCAGGGACTAGACAAGGCTGCCCACTCTCTCCCTGCTTATGCAATATAGTACTCAAAGTCCTAGCCAGAGCAATTAGACAACAAAGTATGGAGCAGAAACTAAAGGAAAGACCATCCAGAGACTGTCCCACCTGGGAATTCATCCCATAGACAGTCACCAGACCCAGATACTATTGTGGAGACCAAGAAGTGCATGCTGACAGGAGCCTGATGGAGTTGTCTCCTGAGAAGCTCTGCCAGAGCCTGACATATACAGAGGCGGATGCTCACAGCCAACCATTGAACTGAGCACATAGTCCCAATGGAGGAGTTAGAGAAAGGACTGAAGGAGCTGAAGGGGTTTGCAATCCCATAGGAAGAACATCAACCAACCAGAGCTCCCAGGGTCTAAACCACCAACCAAAGAGTGCACATGAAGGGGCCCATGGCTCCAGCAACATATGTAGCAGAGGATGGCCTTGTTGGGCATCAATGGGAGAAGAGGCCTTGGTCCCATGAAGGCTCGATACCCCAGTGTAGGGGAATTCAAGAGTGGGGAGGCGGGAGTGGGTAGGTACACCCTCATAGAAGCAGGAGGATGGGGGTGGGTTGAGGGTGGGATAGAGGGTTTCTGGGGGAGAAGTCGAGAAAGGGGATAGTATTTGAAATGTAAATAAACAAAATATATAATAAAATGCAAAAAAGGAAAAAATAAAGTTATAAAGTATTAGAAATCATGGTCTGTACCAGGGATTGATGAACCCTGGCCCATCCTGTTGGCTTGTGTTCTATTTGAAGTTTAGTGCAACTAATCATTTGCTTTTACATAATACAAAAAAAAAAAAAAACTAACAAGTTAAGTAATTGCATTTTAATTCCAGAATAACCTACTTCAGTAGTTGAAGCAGACACAAAGCCTAAAATATTTGCTCTCTGACTTGTAACAACAACAACAAATCAAAACTTGCCATATATAATGACTGGATATAATTTTAATTTTTATATCACTGTAGCTTAACATACCTATTCAAATAATATTCGCCTTTAAATAAGTGTCAGGGTGACTTCAAGGCTATTGCAGTGGTAGGAAACCTAGGGTCCACTTCTGGTCTTACATGCTAACCAGCTCTGTAATTTGACAAATAGCACACGTAGCTTCACAAGTATCAGTGCCCTTATTTTTTAACTAAGAAGGTTAGCCTTGGGCAGATTTTCTTGGTCACTGATGAATGGATTTTTCAGGCAGATTTCTCCTCTTTCTCTTTCCCCCTTCAGTGCTGGGGTCTGGCATGTGCTAAGGCATTGCTCTACACTGAAGGGCTTTCCCAGGCAGGGCCTGTTCATCCCTCACTGGGTCATCTTCCTCTTCCTTTTTATCCTTCCTCTTGTGCAGCGTTGTGATTATATGATCATTTGCAAACAGCATTATAACTCAGGACAGGAAATACTGGAGATCCACTCTTCTCTTCAGGGTTAACATTCTCTCCTTTAAATTCTAAGATGAAAGTGGTGGTAGGTATTGAACTATTGCAATTAAAAAATATTTCTAATAAAAAACACTTTGGGCCTGGCGGTGGTGGTACACGCCTTTAATCCCAGCACTTGGGAGGCAGGGACAGGTGAATTTCTATGAGCTTGAGACCAGCCTTGTCTGCAGAGCAAGTTCTAGGATGGCCAGGGCTACATAGTGAGCCTGTCTCAAGCAAAAATAAAATGAAATACATTAAAATAATAGTTACTGTTACTATTAGAATCGCAGCACAGAGTTGACAATTTAAATTTTTGTATTCTTAGGTGATCCAGGACTAAGCGAAGAATCTCTTCAGACAATGAAAACAGAAAAAAATGAGATTTCCCGATCTTCAAGCCCAACTTTCGGGAAGCAGACAGAGCCAGTCAACTGGCCTATCTTTAAATCTCTACGCCGCCATTTCAATAGTAAAGTAAAAAATTGCACACCAGTACTCAAGTCATCAAAGAACCATGCCCTTGGTTCTTCCGCTTTCAGTAAAACTGCTTTGCCACTCACAGGTAAGTGTGCGTCCTCAAACAAAACGGCAGCAGACACATCATTGGGACCTTGCCCTCAGTCAGAAGTCCTAATTTCACCAGTGAAGATTGAAGCTACTCCTGCTACGAATCATTCCAAACAGGTGTTCTGCTCTGAGAAAGACCTACTCCCGGGTACCGAGTTGTCTCCGGGAACTGAGGAAGCCAAGTGTCCCAGCTCAAACAAAGCTGCTGAGACAGAAGTGGACAACGACTCTGAGTGCTTCACACCTGAACTTTTTGATCCTGTCGATACCAACGAAGAAAACAGTGAACTAGTTGAAACCGATAGATCCAGTAATAATTCAGATTGTTTTTCAGCGGAAGAGCTTTTTGAAACTGCAACTGGATTTGGGCAGAAGTGAAAGTCGAAGGTTGCACAGACACATAGTTGAATGGAAGAGAGCAGCGCTGACAACTTGTATAAGTGAATTAGATCTGGGGAAACTCATGAATAGACATGAGGGTCTGTAAGCGGGGTGCGGGGGGGGGGCCTCCCTGGGATTAGCTGATGCTGGTGGGCTTTTGTTAAGCCTTGTTGTGTAAATAATAATTTGTACATTGGGTAAATGTTATTATTTTAATTTTAAGATATATTTTTCATTTGAATTCATTATCAGATTTTAAGTATGTTATTTCAGAAATACTGGTTTTATTCGAGAGTTTTAAGTAATCTATACAAAGTACTTTCCTCTAACACTTAGTTTCCTGGGACACTGACAGTCTCACACAATTACTCATATTTTGAAGTTCACTTAATGTATTTTCATACTGATACACAAAGATTAATCTCAGTTAAAGTGGGTAAGAGCACCGACTGTTCTTCCGAAGGTCCGGAGTTCAAATTCCAGCCACCACATGATGGCTCACCAACCACCTGTAACAAGATCTGACGCCCTCTTCTAGAGTGTCTGAAGACAGCTACAGTGTACCTACATATAATAAATAAATCTTTTTTTAAAAAAAAACTCAGTTAAGTCTAGCCATACTTTAGCCATATGTCACTGTGTATTTTAATTCACAGGCTATGTTTTTTTTAAAAAAAAAAAATCATAGTTTGTCTCAAAAAAATTGCTGTCTCATTAACCTTCCTTAGATCAGGCATAGAGCACACAGCTACTTCCTAGCACGAGGAAGACAGGTTTACAGCCAGCCAGGACTATGCAATGAAATCCTGTTTTAAAGTCAAAAGGAAGAAAAATGTTTAAAATTAGTTTATTAGAAAAATTAAAGGAAAGAACATTCACGTTTAATTGAAGTTGGGGGTTTTTTGGTGTTGGTTTGCTAAGACTAAAATATCAGAAACAAAATATAAATATGCAGTTATAGAATACCATTTGGAATATTCCAAATAGCAGTTCTAATAATTTCTTTGAGGACACTTTACTGTCCTCATAGAAAGTGATGTGCCTCAACCTCTGGCCTCCATACGCAAATACACAGATCCTAGTAGCACCAAAGACATACTGTACTGGCTGGTTTTGTGTGTCAATTTGACACAAGCTGGAGTTATCACAGAGAAAGGAGCCTCCCTTGAGGAAATGCCTCCATGAGATCCAGCTGTAAGGCATTTTCTCAATTAGTGATCAAAGGTGGGAGGGCCCCTTGTGGGTGGTGCCATCCCTAGGCTAGAAGTCTTGGGTTCTAAAAGAAAGCAAGCTGAGCAAGCCAGGGAAAGCGAGCCAGTAAGTAACATCCCTCCATGGCCTCTGCATCAGCTCCTGCTTCCTGAACTGCTTCTGACTTCTTTGGTGATGAACAGCAATGTGGAAATGTAAGCTGAATAAACCCTTTCCTCCCCAACTTGCTTCTTGGTCATGATGTTTTGTGCAGGAATAGAAATCCTAACTAAGTCACATACATTCTAGTATAAAGTTTTAATTCTGTAACTATTAAGACAGCTTGCTAGGTGATGGTGGCACACGCCTTTGATCTCAGCACTCAGGACAGAGGCAGCTCTCTGTGTGTTTCAGGCCAGCCTGGTCTACGTAATAAGTTCTAAGACAGCCAGGACTACTCAGAGAAACTGTCTTGAAAAACCAAAAAGGAAAAAAAACATTTGGTATGTACATTTATTTAATAAATAAGTAAATGTTACATACACACATACAAAACAGACCCTAAAATAATGGTCCCTTAAAGAACAAGAATCTACTGTGAATTTTGAGTGCATGTTTTAGAGAGTGAAACAATGTCTGATCAAAAATGTTTATAAATGATGGTTATCTCTGACATTCCAAAACTACACTGATCTCCCTGCCCCCAAAGAATGGCCTTTGTGGTGCACATCGGGCAAACCCACACTTTGCCCCGCTGTACCTTTCTCTCTTGAACCCGGATGAGTGCCGAGTGAAGGAAGACAACAGTAACTCAATCGCTGGGCCCAACAAGTAAAATCCTAACTTGTAAGCCTTATTAAATCTAAATCCTCTGATGGCAAATCCTGACCATTGAAACCCAGAGAGAGACACTAGTAATTACATCTTGTCCTCACGCAATCCCCAGCCAAAAAGAACCTCATTCTCTCCTGCTTCCTCTCTTCCTCTGTCCAACCCAGAAGTCCCTCCTACTCGCCCAGTGATTGGCTCCTTTATTCATTAGGGGATTGGCTCACAAGAACAGCACCAGGCCCATCCACAACAAGGTACGGTTTCTGTGTTTACCCAAAGCTTTATTTCTCTTCTTTCGATCTTTATTTTCAATACATTAATTATTTAAAAGGAGCCATTCCCACATTTTTTTTTTCTGAATCAGGGCTTTGCCGTGTTTTCTGCTTATAATAAAGCACATTCAACGTATTTAATCTTTCATGATTCTTTATAAATGTCTCTGCAAAGTGCTTGCTGTGAAGCCACTTGAAAGCCTGGCTGTTGTAGCTATCAGAAGTTAATTGTGTGATTTTTTTATATTGGATTGCCACACAATTCCCTTTAATCTTGGCTTTCTCAGTGAGCGACACAGATTTGATTTTTATGAATTTTTGGTAGTCTTGGGTATCTGCATAGGGAAAGACACTGATATCTTTTGCAAAGAAGTATTTATAATGAAATATTAAGGCCATATCAGACAGTGCGTGCTTAAGGACGCTAAAGCCTTCTTGTGAAATATCCATACTATGAAACATCACAGAAAGGGTGTTTAGGACAAAAGTGACTAATAGTATGATCCACTTGGCCTAAATGATTTTATTTTTTAAAATTTTTTTATTTATTTATATTTTTGTGGTTTTTCAAGACAGCGTTTCTCTGTGTGATAGCCCTGGCTGTCCTGAACTTGCTTTGTAGACCAGACTGACCTCAAACTCACAGAACTCCTCTGCCTCTGCCTCTGCCTCTGCCTCTGCCTCTGCCTCTGCCTCTGCCTCTGCCTCTGCCTCTGCCTCTGCCTCTGCCTCTGCC
>NC_034603.1:53698913-53712438 GCF_900095145.1 Mus pahari | reverse complement strand
TCTGCCTCTGCCTCTGCCTCTGCCTCTGCCTCTGCCTCTGCCTCTGCCTCTGCCTCTGCCTCTGCCTCTGCCTCTGCCTCTGCCTCTGCCTCTCTGCCTCTCATGGGATTAAAGACATGAGCCACCATGCCTGGCTTGCCATGTCTTTTTTTTTTAAAGAGTTGTCTAGCAAGGTTTCTTTTGATAGCATTCTTAGTAGCCTGGTTTGCTGTGTCTCATTTTGGAGCTTTGTTATAATGTCAATAAGATTTGAGATATTGGATCATCTTATTGATAAGGCCACCTTTTAATAACTCAGTGCTCTTGGAGTAGGTCCAAATAACCCATCTTAAAACAAAGTCCACTCTAATAAACAAGTTTCATTGCGTTAGAAAAAAAATGACATGAAATTTGCTTTTTTCCAGATACAAATAATTGAAAATCTTACTGACATAATGACTAAAGGAATATTTTTAACAATTAATACTTTTTAGCTTGCTTATTTATTTATTTATTTATGGAGACATAATATCACTAAATTGCTCTGAGGCTTGAATACTGGATCTTCTTGCCTCAGCCTCCCAAGTGCTGGAATCGCAAGTATGCACCATTTTCACGGCTGTGTGCATGTAGCTCGGTGAGTATGTGCGAAGCCCTAGGTTCAGTCTCCAGCAATGAAAAACAGTAAAAGTTATGCATATAGATAGAGACAGTCAGAGAGACAGACAGACAGACGTAGGTGCTGGAGCTAGAACTCGGATCCTGTGGAAGTGCAGCCAGTGCTATTTGAGCCATCTCTCCAGCCCAAGATTTTATTCATTATTGTCAACGTTTTTGTTTTCCCCAATGTTATATTTGCTGACTAAATGAATTGAAGGGAGTCTTTTCTGTTTTGCTGTTTTGTGGTTTGGGGAATGGTCTCATGCAGCTCAGGCTGGCTTTAAGCTTGATATATAGCTGAAACTGGTCTTGAACACCTGAGCTGCCACTGCTTTGTACCAAGGGCAGGAGTGAGGGGCGTGTGTTGCCACACCCAGCTTGAGAGGAACACTCTCATAGGAATACATTGCTTGGCCCTCACTTGGACTTACTTCATTTGGCTGGCTTCTGGACTCTAACTCTTTTTCCCAAATTCTTTTCCTAACATTTAATTCTTCTACTCTTTCTCAAGTCATATTATTAGACCTTTATCTCTTTAATGTGGGCCAGAATTTTCTTTACAATGAAGAATGTATCTTTATCAAATTTAAATATGAAAGAATTCTGGGTTCTTGCTATTTTGTTGGAGAAAAGCAGCATTAGTCTGATGTAGTTGGATTCTAAAATATGAATTGGATTTCAACTAATTGATTAGCTATGATATCAGCCTTTTGGTAAATCTCATTTCTATCCTGTGACAAAATTAATTTTTCTTGTTTACTTACATCCAAAGAAAGAATTTATTGTTTGTCATATTTGTATAAAACATGTCATGCTTATATATTTAAACTATATGTTATGCAATTCATTATTTAATTTATGATATACAATTAATTGTCCTACATATTGTGACTCTTCATCTAAAATAAGAATAGCTCTATGCCCGGTAGTGGTGTTACCTTTAATCCCAGCACTCAGGAAGCAGAGGCAAGCTGTTCTCTATGCATTCGAGGCCAGCCTGGTCTACAGAGTGAGTTCCAGGTCAGCCAGGGTTACACAGAGAAACCCTGTCTTGAAAAACAAAAACAACAACAACAAATAGCTTTCCATATGACTGCCGTGGGTCCACCCACTCATCCAGCTAACATACTTTGAGGGTCTACTTTGCATCTAGAGCTGTGCTGCACACAGGATATCAAAGCTCTCTCCATTTACATCATAGTTGACACAGAAGTGAACATGGTGAAGGCTGGAATGGGAACATGGCACAGAACACTGTTTTGTTGAGTGTGGGCATATACCAGTATGTATGTACTAAGATTATTCTAGAACTGTTGACAAATTCTTTAGCGTAGGAAACATCTTAACAAACTTTCTATTTTAATTACTTTGCTACATGTTTGATCCGTGTGTGTCAAGTCAGGAATGCAGAGGTTCCAGGACAACTTACAGGAGTTAACTCTAGCCTTCTACCATTTGGGTCCTGGGATCAAACCCGGGTTGTCAGCTGGTAACAAGTGCTTTCACCTACTGATCCATCTCACCAGCCCTTACTTATTTCCTGTATTTTTGAATTGAATACAGTGCTTACAGTCTTGCAGTATGTTCTTGAATCCAATACAAGATGCACTATTTTTCCTGATTCTGATTCTGCCTTCAGATCTTGTAGGCCCTCTCCAAGAAGAGTTTGTGAAACTTATGAATGGGAAAGCGGGAGACCGAATCGTCCCCAGGAGCTGCTGAGCCTTGAGTGCTGCCACGCTATAGAACTTTCCAGGCCTTGGCTTGTTTGGTTATCTCAGCAGCCTGCCAGAGCCAGGAACACACATGATGCTTTGTTATATTAAATGTGAGGTAACCAAGGCCCAGAGAGACTCATGCTTAGATCAGAGTCAGATCACAGCAATGCCCTGCATTGTTTTTAGTGTAGTTGACCTCATGCTGACTTTCTCAGACCACTGTTGGGGGAAAATTACAACTGCAGATAACCCAAAAGTGAAAGAGCTGATAAACTGATTATAAAGACAGTCACATTTTTTTTTTTGCAATGGCATATAGCCATAAGTTATTGTGGCAAGCAATAGATTGTTAATAATAAATTTTAGTGACATTGTGTCTGCCTGTTTTACTGTTATCATGATAGTGTTATCTTCTGATTAATTAACAAACATCTACAAACATACCTTAACAGATTACTGTGGGGTACAAAGGTACCCACTTATTTTGCTAACTGCTTAGGAGCCTGAGGCAAAAAAACAAACAAAACAAAACAAAACAAAACAAAACAACATTTGAACCCTGGAATTAAGGTCAGCCTGTCTCATAACAAGAAACCTATGTGCAATCAGGACTACTTTTCAAGAAAATTAACATGATTATTTCTGTAATATGCCTTCTCTAAATCATATTTAACCTTATTTTCAGGAATAGTCTTAAAGCTTTGTCTGAGACTATCAGTCTGATAAAAATCTAAAGTGTTCCTAAATGCTAGTTAAACTAGATTTAACAAAATCCCTCTGTCAGAGCTTAAGTGAGTTGGTATGGAGCAGAAAAAAAAAAAAAGTGTTTTCTCTATGATAGTTCTGCTTATACTCTTCCAAATTACATTAGCATCTTGTCAGGCTTTCCTGAAGACTGAAGGTAAGTTAGTTGCTAAATTGCTTACAGTTTTCTTAAAATCTTTAAGTGAATAAGTCCTCCTTTTCATTTTCATGGGAATTCTGAACTGAAAAGCAATACTGAAATTATTTTTAAAAATAATTTCACTGGTCTGGAGAGCTGGGTTTCAAGCACTGGCTGCTCTTCCAGAGGACCTGGGTTCGATTCCCAGCACCCACATGGCACCTCAAAGCTGTCTGTAACTTCAGTTCCAAGAGAACCAACACCCTTTCCGCCTCCTCAAGGACCAAGCATACACATGGTACACAGAGGCAGTGCAGGCGAAACACCTATACAAGGAAAATCACATCTTTTAAGGAAATCTCTCACTATCTTAAGAATTTCGAATTAAAAACCAAGACAGAATCTCAAGTTTAGTTTATTCAAAACAAAGAACTGCAAATATCCACACCATGCTGGCCCAGACGAGGCATTGATCCATCTGTTTCTGATCAAGACTGCAGAGAGAACTGTGGCAAAGGCTTGGGAATCCACTCCTGAGTTAGCAGGCTCAGCCTGGGAGGAGGATGAGCAGTAACTCATGGAGACAGCTCACAGGGGACAGCTCACAGGGACAGCTCCCGGGATAAAAGGGAGGGGGCTCTAGCAGCTGTTCTGAAAAGACAATGGCAGTGCCTGTATACAAATGACCTCATCCCCTTTGTGTGGACTTGCCACATTGCTTACCTCGTGTTGTGCTTTCCCAACTGATTTCCAGAAGGTCATCATGTTCCTTTCTATCCTGCTAATATCTGTCTCTAATGTTGGCTAGCAGTGACTAGTATGTATTTACCCCAGACCTCTCGAGTACCCTGAAATACACAGCCACATTCCATGCATTGCTGGCAGCTATTCTGTCCCAATTTTCAAAACTCAGTGGATCCACTTAAACTCTCTTTGCCTGTTTAAAACAAACATAGCAAGTTCTATGATAATATCCACCAATCGACACTTTATATGAAAGACTCAGCTAAAACATGAATTTTTCCCTGATGCCTTTCCTCTCAGAAGTGACCCATTCACGACAAATTTCAATGTTTACTTTGCTTACGAATGCCTGCAGGAACATATGGTCAGATCATATGGTTCTAATAATTTTCCCTTTAGTACTTTGCAGCTTTGCCCAATTTCAATATTTTTTCTGGAGTTGGGAATTCTTTCTTGTGGTAATGTACTCATTTATCAAAAAAATGAATATGTGGTTGTAAGGAATTTCGGGCTTATTGCAATATGGAAGGTTGTAAGACGTTCTTCTGAGAACTCCAGCTTTACACAGTCTCATAGTTGTACACAAATCCAGCCCGTGTTCAGTTGAGTACCCTTGAGGTTGAAGTGAAGGGCCGTGTTGTTACTTCTTCTCTGAGTGGCCTTGTTAGTGTCTTCTCAGTTATGGGTCTCCACTTCTCTTTGTAATCAACGTATGGTGACTTCCAGCATAAAGGTAGTTCCATCCTAGATAAAGCGGAGGCAGTGGGAGGCAAGGATAAGTGAGGGAGGTTTCCTCTTGGTCTGTGCTCTCTCCCGGGCCAAGAGCACTAGTGTTCTACATTCCACTGATTACCCAGGAAGTCTGAATCACTGAGTCATCTGACATCTGCAGCTCTCACGTCCGACATAAGAACTTGTAATTGGAGCTAGAGAGATGACTCAGGTTACAAGCACTCTGGGCTCTTCTAGAGAACCTAATTTGGTTCCCAGCACTTGAGGTAGGTGGTTCACAACATCCTACAAGTGTACTCTAGGGAAGCCATGCTTAGTGGTACATGCAGAGGCAGGAAGAGCTCTGTGAGTTCAAGGCCAGCCTGCTCTGAATAGTGAATTCCAGGACTGCAAAGCTACATAGTTGAGACCCTGTCACGATGATAATTTAATATTAAACCTTCTGGACTCTTTGGGTACCTGCTCTCACATACATATACACCTACACACACGCACACATCTACACATAAATAATATCTTTTTTTTTTTAAGTTAATACTTTAGTAGCACATGCCTGTAATCCTAGCACTCTTGAGGCTAAGGTAGGAGGGTCACAAGTTGAAAACTGGTTTGAGTTACAGAGCAAGTCTTTGTCTCAAAAACAAAATAAAACTTGTAATTGCACAAATATAAAAAAGGTGAGTCTGAAGGGGCAGGGGAAGAGCTGAGGTGGCTCAGTGGGTAGAATGCTTGTTTGCACACATGAAGACATGAGTTCGATCTCCAGAACACAGAGAACACAGATGTAGTGGTATGCTTGTTGTAGCCCCAGTACTGTGGAGGCAGAGGCAGACGCATGTCTGAGGCTTATTGGACAGCTAGCTAGTCTACCCTACTGGCAAGTTGAGGCGTGTGAGAGAGAACTGTCTCTAGTTGACCTCTTCCACATCCATCTCCAACTCACACATGGAAATGTCCACCTACACACACGCCCAAGCATACACAGAAAAGGCGGCCCCTGCAACTCTGAAACCTGAGTCATTTGATTGATTGTTCAGTTGAAGAACATGCAGAAACTTCTTGTCTTGAAACCAGATACCCAACAATGATCCTTGTTACTGTTGGGAATGCACTATAGAGGAACTGATACCCCCACAGAGGTGTGGCCAAAATTATTTAGCTATTTCTAAATTCTGAGGAAATTGTTATGTTTTTAAATTTTTCTTTTAAAATAACCTTTTCCTAGATTGTATATTTTCCTGGCCTGTTGTTTCTATTACAGCCTTTATTGCCAGAAAGATTATCTTCTCCTTTTATATGATAAAGTTCTGTTTTAAAAACTGATATTAAATGTGTCTTTGTCTTTGTGTGTGTGAGAGCATGTTCCTGTGTATGAGTTCTGGTTATGCTCATGCCACGGCATGTGTGGAGGTCAAAGGGCAAATTCAAGTGTCAATCATCACCATCCACCTTGTTTGAGACAGGGTCTTTTTGGTTTTGATGATACATAGACCAGGCTAGCAAGCCCATGAGCTTTGGAGAATTCTCATGCCTCTGTCTCCTGTCTCACTATAGAAGCACTGCGATACAGGTATGCACTGCCACACCCAGCTTTACATTACATCTAGGGAGGGATTCAGACTCACATCCTCACACTGGCAGGGCAAGCATTTACCTACTGGGCCATCTCCCCAGTTCTCCAGTCCCTAAAACAAAGTATTGAAAGGTTCTGTCATATATTTAACCAATGTACATAAATTTTCTTATTTTAGAATATGATAATTTTAGGATAATTTTATTTTAAAACAAAGGTTTTTTTTCCCCCTCTTGGAAAACAAAACAAAACAAAGCCAGTTCCTAAGTCAAAGGGACCTGAGCGCGAATTTTAACTTTGTACATTGTAAGCCCAGACTAATAGTTTGCAAAATATTTCATAGAGTGGCTGGCAAGATGGTTCAGCAGATAAGAGCACTGACTGCTCTTCTGAAGGTCCTGAGTTCAAATCCCAGCAACTACATGGTAGCTCACAACCACCTGTAATGACACCTCACACACTCTTCTGGTAGGTCTGAAGTCAGCTACAGTGTACTTATGTATAATAATAAATAAATCTTTGGGTTTGAGCAAGCAGAGACTGAGTGAGTGGGGCCGACTGGAGCGAGCAGAGGTCCTAAAAAAATTCAATTTCCAACAACCACATGAAGGCTCACAACCATCTGCACAGCTATGGTGTACTCACATACATTAAATAAATAAATAAATCTTTTTAAAATATTTCATAGAGCAACTGTGGGGATAAAATTTATACAACAGGCATTTTAAAGAACCCATCTATAATCTTTTGTACCATGTTAAACTACAGGCTCTTATAACTTTTCACCTATAAAATAGATCAAACTACTGCTTTTCAAAAGGTGTTTCACAGTCTTAGCATCCAAGTCCACTTTCTATTATACACTCCCAAATGGAACTGAGATGTTGAATCTAGTATGAAAAGCTTTTAAATATTTTGTAGGTGTGGAGACAGGTTTATCTTTCAATGGCACCTGGAATAGCCAGCCACTTACAGTGTAGAAATTGTATAAACCAGCTCATATTTGTGTATCCTATATCTTTTCGTTGGGGCTGAAATAACTGGCCTTAAACACTACTGACTCAAGGGTGAGTTTATATATGTTTGCGTTCAAAATAGCGTATGTAACTGTTTATACATAGCTACTTCATATAATAGCAAGGTATGAAAGTATCTCTATGTTGTGGGTTAGCATGACCTAATTCTCTTATTGGTGCAATATACAATAATGTATAATATGCAAAGAAAGAGGAGTTGTTATGAGCTACAGTACTTTAGTAAATACATTATTAAATTGTAACTATCATAACTAAAAAGTTACCTTGAGAAGCAACATCAAAAGCCCGGATGTGCGCCTCTGCTCTGCAGTAAAACCACACTCCGAAAGCTTGCACTGGTAATCCAGACATCTCCTCCTGTGTGTTGTCAATCTGCTCCTTTAAACCTAATTAGGATGGAATATACATCAAAGACAAAGATGTGATCTCATGATTAGCCCAGTAAAATAAGAGTCAAATTTTTGACTCAATATATATTTAGATCTAAAGTTATAGCAGTAATGCAAACTCTTTGGTTATAAGTTGAGGCCCATCAGACAATATTTTCTATGGATAAGAATGGGTCTGTTCTTAGAGTCCTATAAATGATGTCACTAAGTTCAGTTAAGGATTTTTTAATTAAAAACAGTTATGTGTATAGTTATTTTGCCTGCATATATTTTATGCACCATCAGTGTGCCTGGTGCCCAAGAAGGCAAGAAGAGGGTGTCAGATCTTCTGGAACTATATAACAGCTGGCTGTGAGCTGCCTTGTAAGTGCTGGGGTTCAAATCTGCATCCTCTGTAAGAGCAGCCAGTGCTCTCACTCTGCGCCTTCTCTCCAGCTACCACCACCCCGTTAAGATTTACATTCTTGTGTGTGTGTGTGTGTGTGTGTGTGTGTGTGTGTGTGAGAGAGAGAGAGAGAGAGAGAGAGAGAGAGAGAGAGAGATGGTGTGACATCTAACAGTGTGAACAGTGCAGTAAGACTGGCTGGCTGTAAATGCCCACCTATGCCATTTAAATCAATCGCAAGGCTTTGGGGAAGGTTGCTAACTTTTTGCTTTATTTTTTGTGCAAATTACGGAAATAACGCCTAAGCAGAAGTGTTATGTGGATTTCAAGAGTTCATTCACACAAACCCCTTAGAGCAGTACTGGTGCACAGCCATTGCTCTGTAGTTTTCAGCCACAGTGATGATACTGACAGGCCGTTTGTTCGCACCACTGACACTTCCTTAAACTACCTTTTAGTTCTAAAAATTAGGATTCTTATTTGTCCCAGCATTAAATATTCTAAAGTTTAGAACATTTTATTGTTTGATGTTTAAATCATCTCCTGATAACAAGATGTATGAACAATTCAAAGTATAATTCTCCTATTTTAACATCGTGCATGACATCATAGTCCCTGAGCAACAGGAAAGGCTCTGCCTCCGGGACATTTTATAAGGTGAATTTCAGTACACAGTTGGGGGAAATGCTGCTCATAAGCATATTAAATGAGTGCTCATAGGAAGAGCATAATTAAATACTATTCCTTTGTGGGCTGATGAATTATACATTACAATTAATACCTCTCTGTGGGGAAAAAAATAGAACTTGTCTTTCTTCCCAGGAAAGAAAAATTGGCAGTGTGGGATGTTTAAAGGTTCTCCTAGTGGTGCATGTTTTATTCTCCCAAATTTACCCTTCCCAATTGGAAATGTAATAAAGATTCCATATTAGGGTTTTGTTCTGTTATCTTGCCTGGCATAAAATTTGGACCTTAGGGTAAACATAACCTTTTCTAAATGAAGATGGGTGAGAGTTGCTTTTCAATTGTGGCTTTCTTTAAACTCACTGTTTCCTAGTTTGCTAGCATTTGTAGAACAAATCAGCAGAGACCTGGTCTCTTCTGTAATAGGCACTCTTCCTCACGGTTGCTGACGATAAAGGTCTGTGATAACGTTTGGGTGGGGTTGGTTTCTTCAGAGGCATCTCTGAATGCTGCGGGA
Source organism: Mus pahari (assembly GCF_900095145.1). NCBI lineage: Eukaryota > Metazoa > Chordata > Mammalia > Rodentia > Muridae > Mus > Mus pahari. Next base: position 53,703,137 of record NC_034603.1, on the reverse strand, counting down.
TGCTCCCTTTCTCCTGTGCTCTACTGAGCCCAACCCTTGATGAGACTGCATGTGTCTAGGAGTTCTGCCCATATCCCAATTTCCTCTCATAAAGACATTGGATTAGATCAATGACCCCAGTTTAGCTTAACTAATTCCAAAGATCCTGTGTCTGATTGCAGTCACATTCTAAGGCACTGCACATCAGGAATTCACACAGAAATTTTGTGAGCACAATTCAACATTAGTTTACATCCTTTTTATTCTTTCTAAAGAGTTCCTTGCCAAGTCAGTGTCCTGGAGACAAATTCCATCATTTCTTATTTATCTCAGGAAGAATTTATTTATCCTTTACTTGAAAGATTATTATTAGCTGGATGTAGAATTCTGAGTTATGAGTTTTTCTTTGAGCAGTTTAGATATCTTTTCTTACTTGCATGCTTTCTGAGGAGAAATTCCCATTGCCTTTAGCAATGTACACCCTTCTCCCGGCCTCTTTGGGGGTTTTCTACTGTTTTGATTTTCTGCAGTTTGGATACATTCTGTCTTAATGTACAGAGTGTACAGTTTGGATACATTATGTCTTCTGTAGAAAGGTATAGGTTGGATACATTATGTCTTCGTGTATACACAGTGCACAGCTGAGATAGGTTATGTCTTAGATATAGAACTTTCCATGTAACCTCAGTCACCCTCCCCTACCTTCCTGCATCAATCCTTCAGTTGGGAAAGGTCTCAGTCATCGAAGATCTCATTGTATTGAAGATTTCTTCTATTTCTTTTTTTATTAGTTTTTTTTTATTTAATGTATGAGTATCTGTGTGTACACCTGCATGCCAGAAGAGGGCCCAAGATTTCACTATATATGGTTGTGAGCCACCATGTGATTGCTGGGAATTGAACTCAGGATCTCTGGAAGGGCAGCCAGTGCTCTAAACCACTGAGCCATCTCTCCAGCCCTCTTCTATTTCTTTTTCTCTTTATTTTTTCCATGTCATCATCATACCTATATTATATCTTTTGTAGTTGTTCCATAGTTTTCTTTCCTGTATTTGTTTCTTTGTTTGTTTGTTTATTATTAGCTCTTTTCATTTTTGGCACTCAGGATTGAACTCAGGCTGCTGCACATGTTAGGTGAGCACCCTTGGTCCCTTAGCTAAATCTGAGTCCCTGATTCATTCTTATCTTTGTATTTCAGGGATTTGTATTTGGGATTAACACTACTGAGACTTGCAGATTATTTCCTCAGCTCTGTATATTGGTGAGTCAAATAAGAGCATTTTTAATTCACACTGTCAATCATTTCCCTTTTTTCTTTAGAACATCCATCTGCATATTTTCTATCCATGCACAGTTTACTCTCCACACCACAGCCATTAGTTATGCCTTTGTTATCTTATTTTATTTTATGCATGTAGATATTTTGCCTGCATGTAAGTATGTGCACCATGTGAGTGCCTGGTGCTCAGGGAGAGCAGAAGAGGGCACTGGATCCTCTGGAAATTGTGTTACAGATACTTGTGAGCCACTGTGTGAATGCTGGGAATTTGGAATTGAACCTGGGTCCTTTGGAAGAATAGTCAGTATATTTTCTGACTTCTTCTTCTTCTTCTTCTTCTTATTATTATTATTATTATTATTATTATTATTATTATTATTATTATTACTAACCCAATGATTCCAACATCTCTGCCACATCTGAGTCCTCTTTTGATACTTTTCTGTGCGTTTTTATCATTTATCACTTCTTATTGTCTAATATTCTTTGTGATACTTTTATTACAAATTACATATAGTATATTAGGTAAAAGAGATTGACTAAATAGCTTTATTTTGAGGGTTTCATACTTATCTAGCTAGGAGTCCTGCTGTGGGTGGTGGTTGTTGTTGTTGTTGTTTTTCAGTTTGGGGGTTTTGGGGTGTTTTGTTTTGTTTTTGTTAGCTGGCCTGTGGGTATCAAGGGGGTCATCTGGCCTTCCTTGTCCTTGTTTTGTCGCGCCTGCTCTCTTTGTGCTGCTCAGCAGACTCCCCTGTTCCCTCCGGGTCCCAAGAACTGAACTCAGAGTCTTACACATCCTAGGCAAGGGCTATACCACAGAACTTCACCCCAGCTCCTCCTTAGGTTTTTACATTTTTGACTCTCACCAAGTTGCAGGCTAGCCTTGAAATTCCTGGATAGCCCAGGCAGTCTTCACACTCAGGATCTCCCTGCCTCAGCCTGGGTAGCTGCTATTCCAAGTGTTTGTCCCCGTGCCTGGCTCCAGACTTCTTCACTGATACATGGGGTCTTTCGTTCCTATTTCCCTGTCATCAAACAGGAACTCTGCAAGTGTAGTAGGGATAAGGTCTGTGGGAGGAAAATAACTCTGTAGTTTTATGAGTCTTCATCTTTTAATAAGCCTGAGCCTCTGAGATGTATGTAACCTTTACAACGGCTCTTCAGTGTGACTTTGTTTTGTTTTCCCCAGCAGGCTAGCCAGGAAGGCTAGACCGAGTTACAGTCCAATATTTCCTCCCCATAGATCAGTTAGGCTCTAATAAAACGCCCCATACTTTGTGCATTAAGTTACGTTCTCTGTAGAAAAGAACCAATGTGTGCATTATAAAAGCGACTTATTGCGTTGGCTTTCACGATAGGTAACTCTGCAATGGCTGCCTCCACACAGGACAGGCAAAGAACTAGGTGGCTGTACATTCTAAGAAGCTGAGCACCTCAGCTGTCCTAACCTAGCACCGAAGGCCTGGAGGCTCCCTGGAGAGTCCCTAGTGTGAGTCTATGCTGAAGAGTCGAAGAAGCTGGAGTCTGATGTCTTCGGACCATAGAAGCAGGCATATACGCTATCACTTAGCCGAGAAAAGGGCTTGTAGTGCGCATGTTCACTGCCTTCCCAGAACTTCTTTTCACTCAGGTCGCCAGCCAGCCTGTGGGAGGCACTGCTCACGTTCAGGGTGAGTCTCCCAGACCCCCATTACTGTGCCACACATCAGTCCTTTCCAGAAGCAGATTCAGTGGCACAGAGGTATGTTTCTCTTGTAGGGTGACAACCAACCAACCAACACAGACTGATGAAGCGTAACATTAGACCCTAAGAGCAGGCACCCTCAGCCTATTTCATAATGACTGTTTTCCCCTTCATCACTTGAAAACAACAGTTTGTCCTAATTTTAAAATGGAAAAACTCAAACTTACTGTGTCGCCCAAGCTGATCTCAAACTTGCAATCCTCCTGCCGCAGCTTTCCAATATGCTAGGATTACCGGTATGTATTATCACATATGGTCTCATCTTCGTTTTTGAAGGAATTTTCAGTCTATAAAGTTCTAGATTGACAGGACTTTTTCACCTTAGCATTTTTTTAAAAACTCTTAAAAGGACAACATTTAACTGGGGCTGGCTTACAGGTTCAGAGATTTAGTCTATTATCATCAAGGTGGGAGCATGGCAGCGTGCAGGCAGACATGGTGCTAGAGACAGAACTCAGAGTTCTATATCTTACTCTTAAGGGAACCAGGAGAAGACAGTCTCAGTCAGCTTGGATAAGGGTCTTGTTTGTTTGTTTGTTTGTTTGTTTGTAGAACATGATTTTAATATTTTCAACTGTTAATATTCCACAGACAGAATAATTATTTTAAGATATATTTCGTTGTTATGTCTCCCTTTTCATTTCTGATTTTATTAATTTGGATACTGTCTTTGTGCCGTCTGGTTAGTCTGGCTAAGGGTTTATCTATCTTGTTGATTTTTCTCTAAGAAGGAGCTACTGGTTTTGTTGATTCTTTGTATAGTTCCTTTTGTTTCTATTTGGTTGATTTCAGCCCTGGGTTTGATTATTTCCTGCCATCTAATCATCTTGGGTGTATTTGCTTCTTTTTCTTCTAGAGCTTTCAGGTGTGCTGTTAAGCTGCTAGTGTAAGCTCTCTCCAGTTTCTTTTTGGAGGCACTTAGAGCTATGAGTTTTCCTCTTACGTATTGTGCCCCATACGTTTTGGTATGATGTGTCTTCATTTTCATTAAATTCTAAAAAACCTTTAATTTCTTTCTTTATTTCTTCCTTGACCAAGTTATCATTGAGTAGAGTGTTGTTCAGCTTCCATGTATATGTGTGCTTTCCATTGATTTGTCTATTGCTGAGAGTAGAGTGTTGAAGTTTCCCACTATTATTGTGTGGGATGCGATGTGTGCTTTGAGCTTTAATAAAGTTTTTTTTTTTTTATGAATGTGTATGCCCTTGCATTTGGAGCATAG
>NC_034603.1:53696034-53697508 GCF_900095145.1 Mus pahari | reverse complement strand
GTTGTCTCTGTTTGTGATTTCTTTATTGTTTCTATTTCCATTTTTTATCTTGGATGGTTTTGTTGATTTTCTTTGCCTGTTTGTGTTTTCCTGTAATTCTTTAAGGGATTTTTGTGTTTCCTCTTTAAGGGCTTCTAGCTGTTTACTTGTGTTTTTCTGTATTTCTTTTTTTGTTTGTTTTTTGTTTTTTGTTTTTTGAGACAGGGTTTCTCTGTGTAGCCCTGGCTGTCCTGGAACTCACTCTGTAGACCAGGCTGGCTTCAAACTCAGAAATCTGCCTGTCTCTGCCTCTCAAGTGCTGGGATTAAAGGCATGCGCCACCACACCAGGCGCTTCTGTATTTCTTTAAGGGAGTTATTTATGACCTTCTTAAAGTCCTTTATCACCATCATAAGTGATTTTAGATTTGAATCTTGCTTTTCTGGTGTGATGGTATATCCAGGACTTGCTATGGTGGGAGAACTGGGTTCTGATGATGCCAAGTAACCTTGGTTTCTGTTGCTTATGTTCTTATGCTTGCCTCCCACCATCTGGTTATCTCTAGTGCTACCTGCCCTCACTATATCTGACTGGAGCCTGTCCTTCCTGTGATCCTGGTTGTGTCAGAGCTCCTCAGAGTTCAGCTGTCTCTGTGATCCTGTGATTCTGGGATCCTGTGATCCTGAGATCCTGGGTGTGTCAGAGCTCCTGGGAGTCAAGCTGCCTCTGGGACCCTGAGATCCTGATGTGACCAAGTTCCTGGGATCCTGGGATCCTCTGATTCTGGGTATGTCAGAGCTCCTGGGAGTGAAGCTTCTTCTGGGTGTTGTGGGACTGACTGCGGGGTTAGCACCCAAGGTCTGCTCAGGGCACTGGCCCAGATGGGAAGGAACCTGTGCCTCTGGTCAGGCCGAGTTCATGGGTGCCTGGGTCCTGCTGGTCCCAGTTACTCCCTGTGCTGGGACAGAAGTTGTGTCTCCCTCACCTCTGATCCTATGATCCTGTGTGTGTTAAAGCACCTGGGAGTGGAGCTTCTTCTGGGTGTTATGGGACTGGCAATGAAGTTTGCGTCCAAGGTCTACTCAGGGCACCAGCCCTGAAGGAAGTAGGATGAGGGTCTTAAAGCTCAGGCCCATAGTCCCCCCCCTACCGTAGCACTTAGATGAAAAGATGTCTTCTGGTCCTTTCATCATAAAAGCTTATTATTCTCTCTCTCTCTCTCTTCTCTCTCTCTCTCTCTCTCTCTCTCTCTCCCCCCTGTGTGTGTGTGTGTGTGTTGTGTGTGTGTGTGTGTGTGTGTGTGTGTGTGTGTGTGTGTGTGTTAGCTTGCATATGGAGGTCAGAGGAAAAGTTTCAGGAGTCAGTTCTCTCTGTCCACCATGTGTGGCTTAGGGATTGACTTCAGGTTGGCAAGCTTGGTGAGAGCCATTACCTGCTGAATCATCTCACCAGCCCTGGTCCAAAAGTTTTGTTCTGTTTTTTTTTTTTTTTTTTT
>NC_034603.1:53685903-53695869 GCF_900095145.1 Mus pahari | reverse complement strand
TTTCTTTTTTGGTTTTTTTCAAGATGGGATTTCACTGTGTAGTCCTGGCTGTCCTGGAACTCACTCTGTAGACCAGGCTGGCCTCGAACTCAGATCTCCCTGCCTCTGCCTCCCAAGTGCTGGGATTAAAGGCGTGAGCCACCACTGCCCGACTTGGTCCTAGTTTTTATGAAAGGTCTGTAGTTGTTCCTATGCTCTATATGTTGTATGTTATATATTTTCCTGCCTAGAAAAATTTTGTCTTTGATTTCTGTTAGTTTGGTTATGATGTTTCTAGGTATGATTTTTTCTGTGCAGTCTCCTGTGGGACTGACTGAATTTTTTGGGTCTGAGGGTAAATATCTTACATGAAATTTGAAATTATTTTTTTTCTTGTTTAATCTCTCCTTCCCACCCCTTGAAGCTCTAGTTGTGTGTGTTGGGCCAGTTGCCATCAGCCTACGAGTCACTAAAGCCTGTTTATTTTTCCCCTCTGGGTTTTCTCTTGGAATCTCTATTACTTTGTCTTCTGATTCGTTAATTGCCCGGTTTGCTGTGCTGTCAAAGACCACCCAATACCACACACACTGCAGATATTATTCATCCCTGTGGGGTGTTTGTTTTCTCCAGGTCTCAAATATTTCCTAAAAGCCCCCCCCCCGTCAGTTTGCTCACTATATCCATCCTTTCCTGTGAAATCTTTAACTCATTTACAGGTGTTAATGTAATGCCTTTGTCAGGGAATTCTGACATTTGGTCACCCACGGGTCCCTTTCATCGTGGAACTCATTTTCACGTTTTTATTTTATACTGAAAGTTTGGGTAATAACGTATAAGACTCTGATCTGCTACCTTTCCCTCGGAAGAGTTTGGATTTCGTTTTGAAAGGCAACTCATTGCTGGAGGACACACTAACGAAGAAGTTTGGTTTCTAACACGATTTCCTTCCCTGACTGTTAGTAGCTTTCATCAGTTCACATAAAGGAGTCTGGAAGCTGTTTCTCTTCAGAGTCTCGAAATGCAGCATCACTACCCATGAGCCCTGGGGCCACAAAGGAAAGAAAAGGCTACTGGAACTCGGGCTCCAGGGGATCCAATGCCCTCTCCTGACTTCCGCAGGCATCAGGCATGCACAGGGCGCATGGACACACATTCAGTCAGAGCACCCATATCTATAAAATAAATAAAGGCAAAACAGTTTTTAATCTAAAATAAAACAAAACCTCAAATTGTACTAAGTCACTACTTAGCATAAACACATCGAGGAATTGTTATGGTTTGTTCCTGAGCACAAAATGGGAATCAAAGACATAAATGGCACTTTCATCAGGAAAATGCAAATTAAAGTCATGATACATCACTTTCCACCCACCAAAATAACTAAACTAAAAACAGACTATTCTAAGAAATTCATAAGAATATAGAAAAATGGAATTCTCAGTACTCTGTGAGTAGCAATGTGAATTTGTATAATCGTTTTGGAAAACTGTTTCAAACTACCTACTACAACTAGCACATGTGAATCCACGCCCTATCAATATTCTTAAATACACCTAATAGAAGCACACATATACATACACAGAGACACACACACATGCACGTACGCAGAGACATACACATACACACACATGCATGCACATACAATTGTAGCAGCACAATTCATAATAGCAAGAAAGAAGAAACAATAATAGAAAAGCTAAGTAATAAAAAAATGTATTATCACCAGTATGCAAAAATTATGGTATATTGACACAGAGAACAGATGAACTATGCTTACATTCAAAAACTTGTATGAACCTCACAAACATAATGTTGAGAAGAGTAATGGAAATTTTAAAATAGACAAAAATCATGTATAGTATTTAAAGTTGGGTTAGTGGGCTGTTGGGTGGGAATCTGGTGATCAGAAATGGTTTGCAGGATACTGTGAGTGCTATTTATTTATCTGGTTATACATGAAGGGGTAAACTCACTGAAAAAAAAATCTATTGAATTCTTAAAATTATTTCTACACTTTAAAAATGTATTTATTTTTATTTCTGTATCTGAGTGTTTTGCCTGCACGTCTGCCGGTGCACCGTGTGCCTGCAGAGCCCAGAAGAAGGAATAAGAACCCTGGGGAACTAGATAGAGTCTGGCTGATTATGAACTACAATGTAGGTGTTGGGAACCGAACCCATGTCCTCTGCAAGAGCAGTAAGTGCCCTTAACTGCTTCACCATCTATCTGTATTCTGTAAAGTATGATTAAAGTACATGTCATAGTCTCACCTAACTAGCTCTGTACCTTATTAAACAGTGTTCATTTATAATAAGAAACCATTCTCAAATCCCATCAGACCCAAAGCACTCTAGGAATATAAGTAACACGGTCCTTCCAAGTCGCTCACAATGTGCCATTGATGGAAAGACTGGAGCAGTGCATCTGCTAATTCTGTGACATGGCATGATCATGCCCTTCGTGTTTGGAGATCAAGTCAAGCTATTTTAAAACTACTTTAACAGTTAAATGCACGCAGCTCGTAGGAAACGTTTAGTCTGTAAACGTCACATCTGCTCAGGCATGTTACCTACAGAAGGTAGCCCTTCTGGAAAACTGGGCAGGTTCCTGGGGGATCCGCCCTAACACATTTGATGACCTTTAATACGCCTTTCTGGAATTCCAGCCTGACCTGAATCTGAACAAAGCCTTAGTTGACCGTGTTTGCAGGAGGCTGGTCCCCTCATTTTCTCCGCCTGTGTGTTTATGATTGAGCGTTAATCAGATTCATCATTAGAGATTTCATCTGCCTCACGAATGCATAATTGGCTCTGTCTGAGAGACCATCCTTTGTCTTGAGCAGATTGCTAAAACTGCCTTAAGCATCATTAGACCAAAATGATGACCGTATTAATTTGTCTTTTGCTTGGTTTTCAACAGATTAGGCCTCATTATTATGCAAGTACACTATGGAGAATTGTCTGCAGGGAGGCTTTTATGCTGACAGATATGTGAAATGATAACTGTTTATCATTAAACCATCCCAATTATTCTATGTATTATAAAGCAGCATTAGAGGTTAGAACTGGAAATGTGAGACATTTGCAAGCTGAGGATTGCTTTTTCTATTTTATTCTATTACCATCTACTCAGAGGGGGAAAAGTCTAAATATATTACTTGTTGGTTTTTCTCATAAAATGAATCGCTGAGATCGATAATCATGGAAGTATAACTTTAAGCAATGCATCTGTTAAGTGCTCGGTCTCCTTACATGTGTTTTTATTAAGGTCACATTTGCTGAGCTAAACACTCATTGCTGAATGCTCACGTTAAGGTTTGAGTTTCCCCACAAAGTTGACCTGTGATGACAACTTTCTTGCTTTATTTCTTTTACCGCCATTATGCAAGTTTGGTGGAAATGTAATACACAAAATTGGCTGTCACCTGCTATCTAACAATAATCCAGCGTAATTGCTTTGAGCGGGACATGCTTTGTGGTGACCGCCAGAACGTCTCAGCAATCTGTCTGCCCCTGAGCTGAGACTTGGCCACAGATGAAGTTATTGCAGCCTTAGCCATGAAATCCTCCCCCAGTAAGGATTCAGGTGGGCTTAGCTTTATAATCTGGCTTAAAAGTCCTGAGTAGACAGATTTAATGTTTATCCTTATTTCCTGACCAGAAAGTCTCAAGGAAAGAAAAGGTATTTATGATTTTATTCTTTATCAAGGAGCCAAATCCTCTCAAGTACCACAGATGAGATTTTGTCAAGAATCTTATACAGTATGACTGAGGGGTGTGCGATCAATCACTGCTGCGGTATCCACTTAAGCAAGACTACTCAGTCCCGGAATTGTGTTCAACAGAGCTGATGTGTGGATGCTGTGTTTGGTATTCTAAGTGAGATAGATGATAGATTAGTTGTTAAAGTTCAGGAAGAACTCATTGTGGGTTAGAAAAAGGTATGAGATTGATGAAATACTAAGAAGATTAAAACAAAGCAAGTGTTAGTTACTATAGTCTAAACAAATACCATTCAATAAAGCTAACTTGTTTCCTTTTAAAGGTTTTTTGGGTGTGCGAATGTTTTTGTATAAGTTTGTCTCTGGGTTATAACTTCCCTTCCATTTTGACTCTTGCTTTTCCTATGGTGATGGTAAAGTTCTTATTATTTAACTTTTTTATTATTGTTTCCTCTTTCATGCTACTAGGAATTGTGCTGCTACAATTATACATCCCCTCTGTGTGTGTGAGTGTGCGTGTGTGTGTGTGTGTGTGCGTGTGCGTGCGTGCGTGTGTGTGTGTGTGTGTGTGTGTGTGTGTGTTAGGGACACCCAAGAATAGATTCACATATATCTAATTGTAGTAGGTAGTTTGGATTCATTTCCTTTGTGATTTCTGCACATTTAGCAACTTAATCATGTGTAGCCTTATATTCACTGTTTAAATGGCTTTCTACTTCCCTTGAGAAATGGGTTCAGGAACAACTACTTCAGAATGAATGGATAAATAGGTTGGTAGGTGAGTACATGGATAGATGGATGAGTGAGTGGATATGTGGATGGATGAATAGATAGGTAGATAGGTAGATAGATAATACTCAGCATGTATCAAGGCAAATTTCATACCCCACTGTAAAAGTTTGGTCCTAGTTCTTTCTCCCAGCCCCAAGCTCCCAAAAATAAGATTCAGACTCAAAATTTATTTACAAAGCATATTTAAAATACAAATTTTCCTTGGCCATATAGCTAAGCTCTTCTCTTGCTAGAATAATAACTAATGATAACCCACTGATTTTAATTCTGCCATGTGGCTAGTTACCTGTGCTCAGGTACCATGTGTCTGTCTCCTCACATCTTCAAGGACGAATCTCCCCACGCCTGGCTCTATCCCAGAATTCTCTCTGCCTCTTGGATGTCCCACCTCCCATTTCCTGCCTAAGCCATAGGCCATAAGTTTTTTAATTGACAGGCAATGCATCCATACAAACATAAGATATTCTCTCTTTACCCTACAACCTCTCTCTTTTTTTTTTAATCTCTAAATTAGCTATACCTCAAATCTCTCATTATTTCTGGTCTTACTTCTTGGGGTTTCTTGGTTTCTGTTTTTACTGACTTGCCCAACTTGACCTCAAGCTTTGGGAATAAAGCAAGTTTCCTGCTTTAGCCTCCTGAGTAGCTAGGACTATGTGTCCATGGCACTGAACCTATATTTTACTGCTTAAAATGATATTCACAAGTATAAATGTCAATCAGGTGTAGATGGAAATCTGTATATAATATGTACACAATGTATTAGTTCACTTCTAAATGGACCTGACATTCAATGGTGTAATTTTGTGCATAACACTTAGTGGGTAGACAACTAGCAAGTAACATCTGATTTTTAAAAAAAATATATCTTCATTATTGTGTGTATAGGTGTTTTGCATGCATGGGAATCTGTGCACCAAGCACATTTTAGATATAATTTCTATACACTTTGGCTTTTAATATTTTTTTCAAATTTTCTATATGGGTATTTATGTCTACCTATATGCCTGTGCATCACATGTGTGCCTTGTGCCTGTGGAGGTCAGAAGAGGGTGTTGGATCCCCTGGAACTGGAGAGTTATATGTGGTTGTGAGCTACCGTCTGGGTACTGGATACCAAATCAGTCCTCTGCAAGAGCAATAGGTGCTCTTAACATCTAGCCACTCTCTCCAGCTCCTTTGTACACCTTCTTTACAAAAAAACAAATAAATCAAAATCCTGTATCTAACTGCCAGGAAAGTTAGCTCTAGTCTGTGCTCCAGAACTAGCAAGCATGCTAGTCCAGACCATCTATATTAACAACTCCAAGTTATTGAGAAATATTGAGATGTCAAGCATTGTCAAAATACTAAATCAGCAGAGTGTAATATTTTATAACTATGTAAAACACAAATATTGGAATGCTCTAAATAATTACATTTTGCCACTTAAGAACTCTAGTTTTGGGGCTGGTGAGATGGCTCAGTGGTTAAGAACACCGACTGCTCTTCCAAAGGTCCTGAGTTCAAATCCCAGCAACCACATGGTGGTTCACAACCATCCGTAACAAAAATCCGATGCCTTCTCCTGGAGTGTCTGAAGACAGCTACAGTGTACACACANATAATAAATAAATAAATAAATAAATATTTTTCCGGGCGTGGTGGCGCACACCTTTAATCCCAGCACTTGGGAGGCAGAGGCAGGTGGATTTCTGAGTTTGAGGCCAGCCTGGTCTACAGAGTGAGTTCCAGGACAGCCAGGGCTATGCAGAAAAACCCTGTCTCGAAAAACCAAAAAAGAAAAAAAAGAAAAAAAAGAAAAAAAGAAAAGAAAAGAAAAGAAAAACTCTAGTTTTGAAAGACTAGGCCAATTCATGGAGATTTTGATATGTTAGTTTTTTGTCTCTTAAGAAACTTAAAGCAAATTTTGTGACATATCCCTCACTGTACAGGTGTTGAGAACTGAAGCTAAGAGGACTAAAATAATTTATTGAAACTCTAAATATTCATTACTGTCTAAATAATCATTACTATATATATACTATATAACCCAGGTATCAACACTTTTGACCAGAATTCAAAATCCTGGCAAGATCCTTTAAACATAGATAAATTAGGAATATACATCAACTTGTTTGGGATTGCAAGGTAAATAGATGAATATTAAACAACTTTTCTAACATGAATAGGTATGTAATTTTCCTTGATCAGTATGTTCTAGCTGAAACTTTTAGGTTCTTTTTTTAGCTAACATACACATTGTTGTACTTGGGGCCACCACTTAGCTTCAGCCATTATGAATACATTTATAAATAACATTTTTATAAACTGTTCTAATGGCTCAGGGGTCAAGAGCACTGGCTGCTCTTGCAGAGGTCCTGGGTTCAATTCCCAGCACCCACATGGCAGCTTGCAACTGCCTGTAACTCCAGTTTCAGGAGATCCATGGCACCAGGCATGCATGTGGTACACATATCTATGTATGCAGGCAAAATGCCCATACACATAAAATAAAAAAGAACAAGAAATCTTTCTAAAAATAAAGAATGAGCCATATGTATTTTTTGCCTTTTATTTATTCTTTTTTTACACTCCAGATTTTATCACCCCCATCCACCCTCCCCTCTGACTATTCCATATCCCATACCTCCTCCCCACCAGCCTGTCTCCACGAGGATTTCTCCCTCCAACCCCCCACCCAACCAGACCTCTAACTTCCCTGGGGCCTCCAGTCTCTTAAGGGTTAGGTACATCTTCTCTAACTGAACCCAGACCCGGCAGTCCTCTGCTGTATCTGTGTTGGGGGCCTCATGTCAGTTGGTGTATGCTGCCTGGTTGGTAGTCCAGTGTTTGAGAGATCCCGGAGGTCCAGCTTAATTGAGACTGCTGGTCCTCCTACAGGGTCCACCTCCTCCTCTGCTTCTTCCAGCTTTTCCCTAATTCAACCACAGGGGTCAGCAGCTTTTGTCCATTGGTTGGGTACAATCTGCATCTGACTCTTTCAGCTGCTTGTTGGGTCTTCCAGAGTGTGGTCATGCTAGGTCCCTTTTTGTAAGCGCTCCAAAGCCTCAATAATAGTGTCAGGCCTTGGGACCTCCCCTTGAGCTGGCTCTCGCTTTGGGCCTGTCGCTGGACCTTCTTTTCCTCAGGATCCTCTCCATTTCCATTCCTGCAGTTCTTTCAGACAGAAACAATTATGGGTCAGAGTTTTGACTGTGGAGTGGCAGCCTCTTCCCTCACTTGATGCTGGAGGTGGGCTCTATAAGTTCTGTCTCCCTACTTCTGGCATTTCATCTAAGGTCTCTCCCTTTGAGTCCTGAGAGTGTCTCACCTCCCAGGTCTCCGGAGGGTCCCCCCAACCTCCTACCTCCTGAGGTTGCCTGTTTCCATTCTTTCTGCTGGCCCCCAGGGCTTCAGCCCTTTTCCCTCACCTCAGTTCCTCAATGCTTGGATGGCAAACACTTTAACTCTGAGCCACCCTTCCAGCCTCTGCTCTCTTGCTTTTAATTGATACATAACTGTCTCATATGACCTTATGTTTAAATACTAAAGGAATTAAATATAGTTTCAGGCTTTTAAGAGTTGAAAATAGATTTATCCCAAGAATATTAGTTAATACTACACCCGAAAAACAAATCACTTGTGTGTGTGTGTGTGTGTGTGTGTGTGTGTGTGTGTGTGTGTGTGGACAATTCTGAGGAATCTGCCACCGTGTAGGATGGGGGACCAAACACGGGCAGTCAGGCCTGGTGTTAGCACCTCTACCCAGTGAGGTGTCTCACCATCTCACCGCCTATGAATCACTTTTAACAACAGTTTGAATGATTTACCAAGTCAAATAACCCCATTTGTTGACATTTCATGATAAAGGACAACTGCCACTATTTTTTTCCAATTTTTATTAGGTATTTACTTCATTTACATTTCAAATGCTATCCTTAAAGTCCCCTATACCCTCCCCTTATTTTAAAGACATGCTTTCTACTACCCAGATGTCAATGCTCCCCACACCTCCCTGCCCTAGGGACATCCCTCCCTACTTATGTCCCCTGTGGACTGCTATCCTGCCTTGTTTTCTAGTCCCTTATGAGGTTAGTGAAGCCCACTTACCCTTTATCCCAACAGATGAGGTGCACCCTGCCCCAGTTCCCACCTGCTAAGAGTTCCTGAAGGACTAAGATCACTGCTACACACTTCCTATCTTATTCCCTTTTAGTCCAGGGGGGGGCGGGGGGGGGGAGAGGCAGGGAGGGTTGAATTCACTGTGTGCAGGATTGCTGAGGTAATCAGCCGCCTTCACTTTGTGAGCTCCTGTTGCTCCACTCTTGCCTGCAGCCAGCCCAGAGACTTCCTGGAACACTTCAGTAAAACCAGCTTTTCAAGCCCATGCTCTGGACCAGACAGACAGACGCACTGCCTTTGAGAGCTTGCTCCTTACCCCACAGCGAATTTTGTCAGTCCGAGGTTTCCATCAGCTGCCTCCAAACCTCCACCAACTGCTTTCTAGGCAGATTGAGCAGGATTCACCCGTGTCCAGTCTTTCTCACCTGTCTTGGCATCAAGGGCTTTGTTTGAAAACAGTGGCTTGGTTTTGTGCAAGGTCTTGGGTTATAACCACAAGGGACTTGAGGATGAGTCTTCTCTTTGGGTTTTGTATATTTGTGTGTTGTAGTAATAAACAACAATGGAATCGGAGGTAACTATTTAAAGAAGAGAAGGGAGAAGCAGCAGCAACAGCATCAGAAGGGTGACAAGTGACAAAAGGCAGAGTTGAGATGGTCGGTGTGACTGTCGGCTGCCCTGGATTGGGAATATTCAGATAGCTGAGGAATCGCTGCTGGTTTCCGGGTGTTTCAGCAGGCCTTGTGCCCACCTCTCTTCCACTGGAAAGGAAATGCAGATTTGCTTTAAGTGACAGCTGTTAGGATGCTCCGGGTGAGGCGGTCTCCAAAGTAGATTGGGATGTAACAGATCTGCCCTCATGGGTACTGTCCAAAGGGTGAGCCCAGATGAAGTGAAATGGTGGAGAGTGAGCTATGATCTCTTCCTTTCGGAGTTCAGACACCTTCTCCTTTTGCAGTTGGACATCAGAACTCCAGGCTCTCTGCCCTGTGGATTCTAGGACTCACAGAAAATGGCCTCCCAGGCTCTTAAGCCTTTGGCTCAGACTGAGAACAGGCATCGGCTTCCTTGTTATGCGGAGGCCGCTGTTTCCATACTCCAGCTGAGCCACTGGGCCAGCTCTTATTCCCAGATGGAGCCTGTGAGACTTCCTCTTTGTATACATATATGTGGATATGCACATGAGCATGTGTACATACGTATACATGTAAGTGTATTATATAAACATGTATCCCTTTCATGGTGTATTTACTGTGCATGTACGTCATTGGTTCTGTCTCCCTGGAGAGCCTTAAGTAAAACACACACTATGTGATTCTGTTCCTATGATGCTCTAGGAATGACAAAAACGCTAATTTTTTTTTTTTTTT
>NC_034603.1:53542218-53685683 GCF_900095145.1 Mus pahari | reverse complement strand
AAATCCGCCTGCCTCTGCCTCCCGAGTGCTGGGATTAAAGGCGTGCGCCACCACGCCCGGCTACAAAAACGCTAATTTTTTAAACAATTTTTTAGAGGTCTTTGGAAGTTAGAGTTGGTAGCAAGGAAGGAAGCTGGTATGACTATAAACAGGTAGCATAAGGGAGTCCTCTGTAGTATAGTTCTGTGTCTTTATTGTAATAGTAATGGTTACATGAATCTATGGAAACATCTCATGGGCCTATATTCACACTTTAAGACCATTTTCAATTTCTTGGTTTTGATATTTGTGTTAGGTAGCTTTCTGTCACTCTAACAAATACTTGCGATAACCAGGTATTTCTCCTGATAAATGAAAAGGTTCTTCAGACTCATAGCTTAGAGATCACGGTGTACTATTTGACCCTATGGTGTTTGGCAGGGTGGCACATCACTGCTGAAGAAGCACACAGTGGAAGCAAAATGAACTTCTTGATGGTCAAGGAAGTAAAGAAAGAAGGGGGCCAGGGATCCACAGTGGCTTTTGAGGATATGCTTAGGGTGATCCGAAGTCCTTCCCCAGACCCACATGGTGGCTCACAGCTGTCCATAAGTCCAGTTCCAGGGGATCCAGTGTCCTCTTCAGACCTCCATGGGCACCAGGCACATGTGTAAATATATATATACATATATACATATATATATATATATATATATATATATATATATATATATATACACACACACACACACACACAAAGCATTCATACTCATAAAATAAGAAAAACCTTTAAACATTAAAAAGCTAATAAGAAGCCTAGATTTGAGTTATCAATCAACATCATTTATTTTTCAGTGCTGGGAGCAGAGCAAGCCCAGAGCCTTGAGCAGGCTAGATAACTGCTCTCCCAGGAAACAGCGCCCTCAACTCTTGGAGCGATTCTCTTGACTTTGAACGTTCTCCAGCGATGGCCAACTTCCGTCGCTTTCATTGGAGTGTCGAGTGACCTGTCTTGTAGCTACTCACATCTTTTTCTCTTTGCTTTTGGTTTTCAGTCCTTTTACCATGATGTTACTACTGTCATTTATTGGTGTTTATTGCTCTTGGGGAATATAACTCCTCCTGGCTGTCTACCTTGATATCTCCACTTCCAGGGGAGTCTCCGGCTTTCTCTCCCCCACATATTGCTTCTGTCACATCCACATTCCTCTCTTCTTCTGGAATTTCAACATGAGTACCAAACTTTTGCACACACCTCATGCACACTAGAACAACCCATTTCACAGGTCCTTTGTCTCTCCATATTAATGCTCTAGACCATTATACCATGGCTATATTGCATATCATAAAGGAAACAAACCTTTACTCAAGGACGGACCCAAAGTTTCTGTACAGGAATTACAAAATTTCTTTCAAGGAATTAGTGTACAGCATCTTTATTTGATTTTTTACCTTCTTGGGAATTAAATGTATCCTTCTGCTTTAAAAAGAAGAGAAGCATCAATCCCAAATGCTGTTTTCATGCTTAAACTGTATTTTACAAGCACTAGCCTCTACTCACCCACACTGACGGAAAAGTCTGTATCCTCCATTTATTGCCGACAGCCAGACATCTACAGTTGTGGATGCAGATTTTCTGTTTCAGCCTTTGTTTGGGCAGCTTCCAAAACATCATCCTATAGGTTTTTGGAATCTGTGCCAAGTTCAGCTCGGATTAAGTTTCTTTGTTGGAATTGCTTTTTAAAGCATCTGGACCAGAAATCATACACTGCACTGCACAGCCGAGGGACATTTGGAAACCATCAGAGACATCATGATGAGGGTTGACTATTGTGTGGTGTTCTTAGGGTAGGTAAAAACTTTCACACACACACACACACACACACACACACACACACACAAAATGATCTCATTTAGAATTTAGGGAATGCTAGGCTCTTAGCATTTAGAAGTGAAGCCCCTCCTGACTTTACTTGAAAGTGATATTATTCTACAGTATTATTTGTTTCTGAAGTCATCATGAAAGACTTCAGAGTAAAAAGGAGGATGTCATTTTAAACCTGCTTTCAGTAGCATGCACACAGGTTGCCTGCAAGATTTAGAATGTGTAGGTTGATATCGTCATTTTTATTTTGCTTTCTTTTCAAACTTCAGGTTGCATCATTTGGATAAAAAAGGTTGGCTTAGATCTCTAGCCAGTAATAATTTCTAGTGTGATAACTGTGTCGCACTCAGAAGGCCAGGTCAGACATTCACCATGAGCTTCTGGGCTATTATGCTCCTGAAAGGAACCTCGACTATGAGTTTTAGGCTTTTCAATAGTTTCCACAGTGATTGATGGGTCTTGGAGAGATCATTTGATTATCCCATATAGCACCACAAGGAGGGACATTTTAGGTTGACATCCAAGTGATTTAGTACCTAAGCTCCAGACCCAGAAACCAAAAGAAAAAAGTTCTTTTTCTGTTTGGAGGGCAGCCTTTGCCATTCTCTCTTTTGGGTTACTCTTGCATTTAGAAATAATTCTCCCCTCCATGTACACTTCAAAAGGATATTGTGGACCTATGAACTCGTATTTCAACTTGAGTGTACCTTCTCATGCTGCATAGGGGATAATCAAAGAATCCCTTCAAAAATCCCTTCTACCAGGAAATCATCCATTGACCATTTGAGTATTAATTAAAGTGTTTTAGGTTGTGTGTGCATGCCTGTCTGTGTGTATATGTACTATTCATACACACATATATAAATATATGTGTGTCTATGTGTATGTATGTATGTATTAGATCCCTCATATGGAGGTAGGTTTTTTCTTTCAAAATCCCTAGTATATGTTTATTTTTCATCATCTCATAAGCAAGAAAATATTACTGGAAAGGAAAGGTGGACAGATCCTTCAGAAAACGAGGAAATAGATTTCTGTCTCTTCACAGCCTCCCTTATCTCTGCCTCAAAGTGTGATCCTGAGCTGTATGCTGCAATGAAGTTTTTATTGATGGATGTCTATTTGGCTTTGTTCAGCCGAATGCCGCTGGTAGGAGTTCCTGGCGTATGTAATACATTATCTTATTACACTCATTTTTATGGAAGCTGATCCTGAAGGGACAGTGGAAAGAGAGCTTACTCCAGCTTTCTGGAAAAGCAATTAATCCTGCCGCTCCTGCAGCAGCCATGGCCTGGCCGGGGCCAGCGTGCTGGCGCCCTCTCTCCTTTTATTAAAGCGGAGCTGCAGCTGCTGAGCGGAGGGGCTTCCACGTGGTGCTTTCATCGCTGCTAAGAGATTCCTACCCAGGGCTGACATCATTTCAGTTGTGGCCTTCTCATTATTAGAGTTTGGGGCTTCTAGTTTGTTTATTAAAGATTTAAAGTTATAGGTTAAATCGCCAAATTGAAATCCACTTATTTTCCTCTACTACAGTAAGTGGATACGGTGTGCTGGGAGATGTAGTGTTCAAATCTTAGCACCAGCTGAAGTCCTTCCGTGGTGAAGATACTTGTATCAAAAAGAGGTGGACACCCCATCTCTCTTTAGTGTTTCTTCATTGTAAGGAACGTTCACACCGTCTATTTTATATCCATTTTAGCAAATGCTTTAGGCTGTTGACTATAAAATGTTAGTAAAAATAGTGGCTCGGACTTTTATTTAGCCCCGGTGGCAACTTTACTGTGAGCCTCATCTGTTTCTTATCAGCCTCTAAAATCGCTAATTCTTTAAGACGCACGGGATCCACGGTGTTTATGAAGATTTTTAATTCTCCCTCTCGTCTTGTCTTCGGTGTCTCTTCACGTATGAGTCAACCTTTATCATGGCTGTGCATCTTATAAAGGAAAAACGTAAACTAGGACAGTACTTTTTTTTTTATGTTCTAATGTAAATTCTATTTTAAGTAGAATCAATGTGGCATCTGTCACAAAGACTTTTATAATGACATTAATGAAACAAGAAGTTCATAATTTAAAACACCTCCCTTTGGGGGATTAGAGCTCTTGCCTTCTTACTACATCATAGTAGTCTATTCTGTTGGGCTCAACTTCTGATCATCATAAAAAATATCTTAATAAATTATTATTGTCCAATGGCTCTGTGTGAGTGTGTGTGTGTGTGTGTGTGTGTGTGTCTGCTCCTGTCCAGTACACTCTCTATGTGTTGGTAGCTAAATGGACTTTGTTGTTGATAATTATTAATTGGTAAATATTGATTAAAACTAATAACTTCATTAAATGTGAGAAAAACATTTAGGAAAAATGGAATAGGGACTGTGACATCAAACTGATTTATTTAAAAGCCATTGCAATGTTCAGTCACCCTTCTGCTGGCCTCCCTCCTGTGCTTAACCTCCTTCAGACTTGTGTGAGACCTGGGACTTCTGTCCTTAACTGGAGGCAGAAAGAAGGCAATCCAAGCGCTCACACTTCTTCTGTACGAGCACTGCCGCTGCATTGCATCCCCCAACTGTGTCTTACTATAGGGCACCGTGCAGGCCCATGCAATTCTGATGCCCTTAATGAATTTGTGGGCTCCCCTCCTACTCAGCTGTGTTGACAAATAAGCCATCAGCGCTAGCACTAGGCAGGAAGTTTTATTAAAGACCCAACAAGCGACGGCGAGGAGAGCGAGCACTGTAAAAGTACCTTCCCCCTGAGCAGGGCTTCGGTTTGTGTTTTTACAACTGCTTGGATGTCAGGCCATGTGGACACTAATGCTGCAGCTTCTTATAGGAAGGGAGCGATCTGAATAATGACCTCGTCTTTTCCCCTGTGTGAGCCTGCTCAGATCTATCATGACACTGGTGGGTGTGGGTTTCACCATTATAACAAGCCCTGGGTCGTCTGGGGTATGAACATGAGGTCCAGACGAGATTGAGCCAGTCTGGAGCTCCCTTAGCATTTGGAAATACGTGATGGGTTGATGGCGAGGAGCTGGGGTGTTTTCACTATCCCACCATAACTTCCTGTAAGCAGGCAAACAGCCCACAGAACAACGGATGGTTAGTAATCTCAGCTGGCAACAAACCCCTCCTCTCTCTGCCGTTGTTCTTGGAGGGTCGTTGGGCAGTGATGACCCGTCTTCTGCTGGTTACCATCCTTTTCCAGTTAGATGACCAAAACCTCTCCCTGACTGATTGTAGGCAGGGGTGTCACCAGGCTGTAGCTCCAGCTGTTTGCTTAGGAACATCAGTAGTGAAGGGATGGCCAATTGCCTGGACTATCTCCCAGATGATCAACACGCAGCCTAACGGGCTAAAAGACTATGCAGGTAAGTGCTCTACAGCTGAGCTATAGCCCCACGCCTGAGAGAAATATAAGGCAATAGTTAAGGATGGAAGACCCAGGCGGTGCACAAACCCGAAGGAAGTTAAACACAGCAGTGGAGGCCAGCGGAAGGGGAATTCCCAAAACTGAGTCGAGATCTGGCCAGCTACTGGGAAAGGGGCAGGTATGGAGGTGAGCATTCCAAGTGTTGGGATTTCTTTCAAACACTGAGGCGTGAGGTGGGCTCACAGGTGAAAGGCCTTCTCTCTGTGAGCAAGGCTTAGGTGAAGCACCTGCCAGCCTCATGCAGATCACCTGATGTCCCCCTGACTTACAGATGATACCATTGTGCAACTCGGGAAGCCAGAGGCTCTCCTAATGGCGGCCAGGCTGCTTGAGCGGCACTTTCAGTGCAGGTCAGGAATCCTTCTGTCCATCTGGAAAAAGCTTCCATAGTTGCCAGAAGGTCCCTGAGGTTTCTGGGGACCCGGGACACAGCAGTTCAAGGTCAACTTGACAGTCTTCTCCTAGGTAAGTCCCCCTCGTCTGGACAGGGCTGGCAACTGGCTTGGTATAAAGGGCAGCTCTCTGAAGCCCGTTGTACTATTTCAGATGGGTTAAGGGCTGTCGTAGGTGTGTGACGTGGGGGTTTGTGTCTTTCCCATACCAAGTGTTCTGTGCTGCCTTGGGAACCTGGGTGGCTGTTGCTTAAGTCCCTCACCCATGCTGATCTTCAAACCATCCTGGGCATTGGCTCTTCCTTTAAGTCCCTGGATAGGTCCCCTTTCTTTTTCAGAACATACTCACTACTTCATAGGTCAAAGGACTCTCAGAGGTATAGGAACACAGATACCAGCAGAAAACTTTTATTTCTGGGTAGTGTTGGCACACACCTTTAGTCCCAGCACTTGGGAGGCAGAGGCAGGACGATCTCTGAGATCATGGCCAGCCTGGTCTACAGAGCGAGTTCCAGGACAGCCAGGGCTGCACAGACCTTTTGCAGTGTCTGGTCAGCTGTGTCCAGGGAAGCTGCACCAATTCTAACCGTGTTAGTACAAGAGGGAGCTGTTGTTTTCCTCCACTGGCACTCCTCATCCAGACAGGCCTGTTGCATGCACATCAGGGAGCAGCCCATTAACCCTTTAGTGTGGAGGTCTCCACGGGGAGGCCTGGCTTCAGCCATTTCCTCCAGCGCCATACCCCATATCCAGCTATCTTTGTTCTGCAACATAGCTACTTCCATCTGTGACTCGGGCATCCTGCATGAATTGGTGAGCTGTTTAAAAGATGAGGCCTATACAAATAGATTTACCCAGTAACCTCCAGGCACCTGTAAGCCCCCTGGTAGAGCCCAACAGGCAGTGAGGGGCTAGGTTTAGCATTGCACAGGTCATTAAGGTCATCTCTGGGTTATCGAAGAGCATTTAATTCTAGCTTTCGGAGGTTGGTGGATAGGATCTCCTCTAAACGATGCATGTAGATTCTTAAGTGGCTAGGGCAGGACCATCCAACAGAGCTGATGATGCTTTTTGGGTGAGAATGATGAGTCCTGAGAGTGAACGTCAGCCCACAGAGTTTCTTATCTATCTATCTATCTATCTATCTATCTATCTATCTATCTATCTATCATTCCTGTCGTTTACATCTCAAATGACATCCCTCTTCCCTGTTACCCCTCCACAATGCTCCCACCCCCATCCCATCAGGCCACACCGTTTCAACAGCATGTTTTGAACTTGCTGGAGGGTCTCAACTGTAAGGAGTTAGCCGAACATTGCTTCATGGCCCTCTTGTAGTGGGTGTTTGGTAGGAGCAGCAGCTGCTGCAGCCTTGAGAAGCAGGCCTGGCTGTCTGGCCCAGTTCCTTTGGGAATTATGCTTCTATCTAGTCTCACAGTGCTGTTAGAGGAAGCACTCTTGGACAGTGGCTTGTCTCCCAAGACCGGGTGGGTCAAGTAGTTCAGGGAACTCAACACCCCCTCCCCCAGTGCAGGTCCCTGAAGGAGCCGATGATTCAGCTTTTGGAAAGCTGCTCTCCCACACCAGTCCACAGCCAGGCTCACGGTCTTTTCCCTGCAGATATTCCTATGGGGTTTCTGCCATCGAGCCAATATGGAGATCCGTGTGCTGTGTAATCCTGTCGGGCCTGGAAACTGCTGCAGCCACTTTAGAAGGGGCTGCTGAACTGCAAGCGGCCTCAGACTATTCCACAGACACCTCTGCATTCTGTCTCTGAGGAACCCCAAGTAAGTGACGGCTTTTTGAAATCTAGGCTTTTAAAAAGGTGGTTTATATTTAATCATGCATGAGTTTGCATTTGTGAAGGTCAGAGGCCACCTTGCAGGAGTCTGTTCTCTGTGTTCATCATGCGGGTTCTGGAGATCAACAGCTCAGGTAGTCGGGCTTGGTAACAAGTGTCTACCAGCAGCGCTGTCTCAAAGGCCCGGGGACCATGCTTCCTTCCTCCTCCTCCTCTTCTTCCTCTTCTTCCTCCTCCTCCTCCTCCTCCTCCTCCTCTTCCTCCTCTCCCATAACCTCCCCCATAACCTCCTCCTCCTGCCAAGTGGTTAAAGGTAGATAATATGTTCAAATCTGACAGTTCTTTTGATGGACTAACTGTAAGTATAGGATCAATATACCACAAGATCCTGACTTGGTTATGGGTTTCTGGCGACACAGATGAGTAGATCCTTACAGCCCTGCTACACAAGTGTCCAGCAGAGCTATGGCTACCTCAGAATGAACAGATTTTGACCAAAGTCCTTTTCTGCACTCATCTTAAATCTGGGATGTTATCAGTCAGATGCAAACTGGAGCTCCTGGTAGCTCCCTTGCGTCCTATCGTTTGCTAGAATAACTCCTAGAACTCAGGAAAGCCTTGCCCTTGGAAGTAGTGTAGTGTTGCAGTGAGTACAGATAAACCATTAGTGAAAGAGATGCTTGGGACAGAGGCTTCCAGGGTTCTGAGCACAGGAACTTCTGTCCTGTGGGACCAGGGTGGGCCACTGGCACCTCTGTGAACTCACAGGCTAGGGAACCCACGCCTCTCAAGACTGAGTCATTATGAGAGTATTGTGGAACCTGTTGGCCATTTGCTTGAGCTCTCCAGCCCACCTCCACAACTCCCCAAAGGTTAGGCTGGTTCAAAGCTTCAGCTTCTTTTGAGACAGCGTTTCAGTCTGTATCCCAGGAGTTGGCCTCCAATGTGGGATGTTCCTGCCTCCATTACAATCACAGGCGTCTACCACCATGTAGGCTTAGCTTTTGAGCCCAATGGTTAGTCTCTCCGACCGCCCCTCATCCTGACGCTACCCAGCAGTCACAATATGAACAGGAAAAATAGTTTATGCCTCCTGGGGGGGGGGTCAAAACTAGAAGGAGGATAGTATACATGCATCCCCTCCCACACACATTTCAAAACCATAATTTGTTGTAACAATGGCTACAGTTAAAAATACTTATTTTGGAAGAAATAAAGAGACACTATGTTTATCTCTAATGCAAGGAAATTTTATATGCACTGGTTATCACTTAATGGTAGTTGTACTGGATGAGTCTGGAGTGAGAGATGCAATAATTTCTACTTTAAAAGTAGGTTTAAAGATCCATAAAGTCAGGGCTATGCAGAGAAACCCTGTCTCGAAAAGCAAACAAAATAAAACCAAAATCCATAAAAAATAATTATTTTGAAGTGGAAATGGCATTTTGAGTCCCAATTTCTGTTTTTTAAGACCTTAGATTTACAATAGTCACAAAACATCATTTAGGAAACTTCTGCCTACTGATTTATTTATCAGTAGCCACATCACAGCCAGGGTGTGGTATTTTGAATGATAATGGCCCCCATAAACTCATATTTGAATATTTAGTCTCCCATTGGTAGAACTATTTAGTGATTAGGAGGTGTGGCCTTGTTGGGGGAGGTGTATCACAGGGGGTGGGATTTCATCTTCCAGAATCTCACAGCATTAGCTGGTAGCTCTCTCTGCCTTGTGGTAACTGTCTCAAGATGTGAGCTCTTGGCTCTTGTTCCGGTGCCATGCCTACCTGTCTGCTGCCATGTTCTTTATCAAGATAACCATATACTTTACTCTCTGGAACTATAAACCCCAAATAAATTTTTTTCTTCTAGGAGTAGCCTTGACGTCATAGTACCAAAAACAAACAAACAAACAAACAAAAAACCCAACAACAACATAGTTTTCTCACTGCAGTTTGCTAATGTAAGGTCCTGTGTTTCTTCAGGCAAACACTGCTGGTACCAGTGCCATGGTGTGAAAATTGAGCGTCCCTCCCCCTCCAAGGCATGTATGCCAAAGGCTTGGTTCCCAGGATGCCACCATGGGGAGGTAGTGGAACTTTTGAGACATGAGTCCTAGAAGTGAGTCTTCCAGTCACTGGGCCATGTTGGGATTATGTGGCTTTCTTTTTGACTTTGTTTCCTGGTTATGAGAGGGACAGCTGTGTCCTTTACAGCCTCCTGCTGTGATGGACTGCCTTACTATAGGCCCAAAACAGGAAAAAACAGTCATGGACTGGAGCCTCCAAAGCTGTGACCCCAAATGAACCTCTCTTTTTAAGATAACTATCTCAGGTATTTTGTTACACTGACAAAAAAAGCCATTTAATGCAACCCAAAACTTGAATCAGAAGACCACATTGTATCAACTTATCTAAAAAGAGCTTATCAATAGGATAGTTCCAATTTCAGAAACGATTTCAAAATAAGTTTATGCTCAAATTATAGCATGATAGATTAATGGTTTCTAGACAGTATTTATTGTTTGCTAATATGACAACCACCACAATAGATTTCTTTTTTAATCATGAATTAATGATAGTATCCAATATTTTAGCTACAGAAACTGAGCAACCAGGTAGGTTTTTTTACTTAAGCTTATTTACCATGTGCATATATGTCATGTCACAGTATACATATGGAGGTCAGGGGACAGTTTATGGAAGTTGGTTCTTGTATTGGTTTCTTTGATAATGCTTTCATAAAACACCATGATCAAGGCAATGCATAAAACAACTCATTTAATTGGGCTTACAGTTCCAGAGGGTTGGAGTTTATAATGGTGGGCAAAGACACAGTGCCAGGTAGCTGGAACAGCAGATGAAAGCTCGCATCTTGATCTATAACCAGAAGGCAAGGGACGTAATGAAAATGGCAGGAACCTTCTGAAACCTCAACCCAACCCCCACCCCACCCCGCCCAGTGACACACCACCTCTAACAAGGTCACTTCTTAATCCTTCCTGAACATTTCAACCAACTAGGAACCAAGTGTTGAAACACTTGGGCCTATGGGAATCCATCTCATTCAAACCACCAGAGCGTTCTTCTACCCACAGGAGAGGCATGGGTTCTACTGATTGAACACAGGTTCTCAGGTTTGACAGCAGGTTGTTATTTTCCACTATCTCAGCAGCTCCACAATTCTAGGTTTAATATTGTAAAAGTATGGGTTGGATTTAGATTCCTTGAGTCCTAAGTCTCTATATCAATCTTTAGGTTAGATATGTTTTCCAAAAAATCGGGAATCTCAAGTCCTGTGTTATGTGAGGGATGGGTATTAGGTTCTCATAAGATTGCTAACACCACTAGTAAGAAGATGAAATAAAGAACTTGTCTTTCTTGTTTAAGACAGGGTTTCTCTGTAGCCATGGCTGTCCTGGAACTCTCTTTGTAGACCAGGCTGGCCTCGAACTCACAGAGAATCTGCCTGCCTCTACCTCCCGAGTGCTGGGATCAGAGATGTACACCACCACACCCGGCTTGAAAGAAAGAACTTTTAATTTTTTTAAATTGTAGTTTAACTTGATAGCTCATCCCTATAATTCTGGCACTCAAGAGGCTGGGTGGGGGGAGATTCCATGAGTTGAGGCCAACATGGGTTCAAAAGTGAGACTGTCTCAAAAAAAAAAAAAAAAAAAAGAGGAAAATCCTCATGGTAGTATCAACTGGTTTTCTTCAATGGAATCGGCAAACACATCAGCATACACATTACAAAGAACTAATAATATTAGACATTTTAAGTAAGGAATATGGCATTCATAGAATCACTGTTATGGTTTGGAATATGTAGAATAACCATCAGAAGAAAAGAGCCTCTATTTTAGGGGTGAAAATGAATTTAAGATAGCCCCCAAATAATTTGTTTAGTACTCTAAATTTCTTCTAAAGTAGCAAAAGCAAAATATGCTCAGGGTTTATATATAAAGGCAATAATCAACTATATTGATTATATCTTAACTAATTTTGTAAGTATGTCACACTTGATTGTGTGTGTGTGTGTGTGTGTGTGTGTGTGTGTGTATGTAGAGAAAGAAAAAGGAGAAAGACTCTGATACAGGAAAAGACAGGCACACTTAGACAATTGGTGTATGAGGGTGGCTACATATCTAGGTTGTTGTGTTTTTTGTTTGTGTTTTGTTTTGTTTTGTTTTTTGGTTTTTTGAGACAGGGTTTCTCTGTGTAGCCCTGGCTGTCCTGGAACTCACTCTGTAGACCAGGCTGGCCTCAAACTCAGAAATCCGACTGCCTCTGCCTCCCAAGTGCTGGGATTAAAGGCTATATCTAGGTTTTCAAGTCAATGAATGGCAGCGGCCTCACGCCAGGTATGTATAGAGCACACACTCTGTGCTTAGCATGGCATCGATACGGGAACTGAAAGGAGTCTAAGGCCTGAGCCTCACTTTCCAAGAATGTAAGGTGAGTAGATAGATCTGACCAAACTAACAACTAGGAAGCAAGAGGACTGAGTTCCATAGTGCTGGGCACAGTGAGCCACGTTTCAAATGAGGTACACTTGGCACATAGCCATTCTATAATCTGCTCCTTTCTGCATCCATTAGAATATTTTTAACCCTTTTACTTAACAAGTGTGATATGTTACAACTCCTTGTATGGAGAAGCAAGTCTGTTCCAAAGCTGTGATATCACTCTCATGTTTCCCACCACGGAACACCTAAAGATCTGTGTATCCCTTCTGGCATGTACTCTCAGAACCAGAACAGGAAAATCAGCCTGGTGTTGTGATTCAAGCCCTGGAAGAGGAATAGACACCCTTGGTCTTTTTCCCCATATGTCCATGTACATTGCACAAAGAAAAAAATATTAACAGAGGGGAAGATAAATTTGCAGGGAAATTTTCCTTGAGTCACTGCAATACTATTAACATCAGACTTATACATAGACTCAAATTAGCATCTTGATGAATGTCACTGCTTCTAGGACTGTTTAGACCAAGATTGTCTTACAATAGGGAAGTCATTTGTGGTCAGTAATGTATGAAATGTGGGTTTCCATGCCAAAGTGTAATGAAGTCAAATTTATGTCACACTCCTTTTTTCCCAAAGAACTAACCATGAATCTAGTATGTTGCTTGAGTTCGCATAACAGAGGGTGCTGATGAAAAGACACTGGTCTTAATATATAGTAAGGATGGTTATATAAACCCAGTACAATATGCTGAAAATGTTTATGATCCAATTTGTAATGTACATGTGAACTTGTCAAAAAAAAAATCAATATTTTAGTAAGGGCAAATTGGGTGGAGGAAAGTTCTGAGCCAGAATGGATATATTCTTTCATTTTTTAAAAATGTTAAAATTATATGAAGACTACATTCGCATACTTCTAACTGTTGTCTCACTTGCTTAGCAAACAAATACAAAAATTCCTTCCTAGGAATCTTGCCCCAGTCAGATGGTTCTATATGTTTAAAAAATTAGGCATGATGATATTAATTTACTGTTAACTAATGTCGTACAATGTTGCTAAATGACACTCCATCTGTCACATTAACGTCACGACCTTCTACTTGTTGTTTTAATATGCTATGAGGATGAAATGTGGTTTTTAGATATGTTTTACATTTGCACTAAGTAATGGAAAGTACAATATATTATGTGCCTGCGCCCTGAGGAAAGTTTTTAACCAAAATAATTGAAGGCAATAAATCTTCCCCACCCCTTCCCCCATATGCCCCTCCTCCAGCATCCTTTCTGGAGTTTTCTATCTTCTAAACCCAGCAAGCCTCTTAGGTAGTAACCAAGGCTGGCCATGACTGTTCTAGAACAAAGCTGACTCTACCTGACAAAGGTTGTTGTTGCCCCGGAATGTTGATTTAACCTTCTCTATGCCATGCTAGGGGCTCACCGGATTCCCTTTCCTAAAATCGAAGTGCATTCTCGAATGATGTTGGGAGTGAACCTGAGACAAGTTTTTCAAATAATTAGGAACATCTCCTTGCTAATAAATCTCTTCTACAGCTTTAATTTGATTGTGCACTCGGTAGGTGTTTGACTTAAGAGAGTGTGGACGGAGTGGGTGATTTATAATGTGTTTGGGGGTTTTGTGTTGAGATTGTCATAGGCAGCGGTGGTAAAATTTGGTGCAGAGAAATGAGGCAATTCGTGTTTGATATATAACTTACTGTCTTTAATTACTCCTCGCTCATGCCGCCATTCCCCAGTGTGGAGTTTTTCAGGCTGGGAGGTGGTTCTCTTGCAGACATATTCCTGAGCCGTCTCCCTCTGAGTGTTTGTTTGCACATCTGAATCTGCCACGCATTTGGTTTTTTAACGTGGCTTTTCAGACACAACGATGGGGTCTTGGAGTTTTGTGTTACCCTATGCAAAGCGTTCTCCTTCTGTGACAATATATTGTGCGAATTGAATTTTCAACTAAGTGGAAGAATGCTTTTCAACAAGAATAATGACGAGGATGTAAGCTAATGCGATATATATGAGCGTAGCCCGGGCTTGCAATATTGGTTTATCCATTAATTTTCCTAGCCCAGGTGTTTGTTTAGTAGGATGTCACCTCGAGACTCGATGATAGATGTGTTTGACTTGGGGCGGTTATATTAGTCCCACATCTTGTACTTCTTATGCTCAGAATTGTTTGCTTAAGAACTATTGCCCATAAAGCCTAAAAATTGCCATTCAAGAGCATTATTCGTGGTCTTTCAGTAGAAGAAACTCTGTCTAAAAGCTTTCAGTGAACAAAATAGACCATTTAAAACCCTCGGTATGAATGAATTTTACTGAAAAATTCTTATTGGATATATTAAGCCAGATTTTTTTTATCCCAAAATGAAATTCATCTACTAACTTTTCACACTTAAAAATGATACAATTTTTTTTCATAAAACTCATATGTTACAGAAACTTCAAGAGTGGAAATTCCATATGCAATCTCTCCATGGTTAACCCTTTGTTGTACATCCTGGATAAGATTTTAAATTTTTTTCACAAAATAGTTTTCAAATTTCATTATCCTCTTGCATTATACTTGGTTTTTTAAGCCAAGATCTCTTTATATACACAGCCCTGACTGTCCTGGAACTCACTGTGCAGACCAGGTTGGCCTTAACTCACAGTGATCCTCCTGCCATTGCCCCCCAAGTGGCATGAGCCATGATGCCTGGCCAGTGGTACATTTTATGTATTTTTAAAATCTATTTTATGTGTATGGCTGTTTTGCCTGCGTGTATGCCTGTACACCATATATGTGCCTCATCCCTGCAGAGGTCATAAGAGGGCATCAGATCTCTTGGGACTGTTCTGAGCCCTGAGGTGCTGGACATTGCACTGTGTCCTCTAGAGACCAGGCAGAGCTCCTAAACACTGCACCATCTCTTCAGTTCCCCCACAGCGCTTTTAAAACTATGATTTAGCACTTAATGGCTGTCTTTCTATGTCAGTGTGTGCAGATCTCAATTTTCTTTCTTTGTTTCTCTCTTCTTTCCTGTGCTGGGAGCTGAACCTAGGGCTGGTACATGTAAGGCAAGTGCCCACCACTGAACTGAAATCCTAGCCTGTGATTCAGTAACTAGTCACGATGACATGATTAAATCACATATAAATAACCATAATTTATTTAATAAATATTTGTATTGAGAGGCATTTAGGCCTTTTTCTCCCCTCCCCATTTTTTTTTTTAAAAACTTATATTTGGCCAGATGTAGTGGCTCAAGCTTCCCCCCCCCCAGGACTCTGGAGGCAGAGGCAGGCAGAGCTCTTGTGAGTTCAAGGCCAGCCTGATCTACATAGTGAGTTTCAGGTCAGCCAAGACTATATGGTGCACTCCTGTCTAAAAACAAAACATATAAAACATTTGTATTTAATGATTTCCTTTAAGAAGAGTTTGTGAAAATTCAAATTACTTGATTTAATTGTTGAAATATCTAAAATGTTTATAAGGCTGGATATGAAGCCGACTTGGTACAGTGCTTCGCACATATGAAGCTTGGCTTCTCCACATAGCAGTGCACAGGTGGGGCGGTGCACGCATGCAGTCCCAGCCCTTAGGAGATGTAGCCTGGAGAACTGGGAGTTCAAGGTCATCTGTTGCTACTTGAGATCTTGTCTCTGAGCACTAAGCTGTCTCTCCAGCCCTACTTTCAAAACATTGTACACAGAGACCTTAAAATGCATATATATATATATATATATATATATATATATATATATATATATATATATATATGTATATGTATATATATATATATATATTTTTTTTTAAATACTTTGGAGTCTGTTTAAAAAACTAGAGTGGGCACGGTGGCTCACACCTGAAATTTCAACACTCATGTGGCTGAGGCAGGAGGATTATTGTGAGTATAAGAGCAGCCTGGGCTACGGAGTGAGAGTCAGTCTCAAAACAAAGCTAACTGGTTGGGAGAGAGATGGCTCACTGAGTACAAGCACCAGCTGTAAGACTCTCGCACGGCTGCGCGTGCCTGTTAGCCCTGTGAGCTTCCAGCAGAAGACAGGCAGACTCCAAGAGCTCACTAGCCAGCCAGCCTGCCAAACAATGAACTCCCAGCACCGAGCCAACTTCCATCTCAATAATACGGCGGACGGTGATAAAGAGAGTTCCCCCGCTGTCCTCCTCTGACTTCCTTATAGACACATATACCTATACACTCATGGGCATGCACAAACACTTGGGCACACGCACACACAAATACAACTACAGAGTTTCACCATACATAACATTCCCCTTAATATATAAGTCATACTTTCCATGCCGGTTTACAAATGTATATTCATCATAATCCAGTAAATTGATTTAACGACCAGTAATGGATTACCGTTGTTGAAAAAGGCTGTGTACGGATAATAAGGCTGAGGGATTGAGGGCCTCGCTAAGTGGAGGAGCGGTGGGAAAGGGCTTGCCTGGCATGTGTAAGACTGATAGCGTTTGCTCCCCAGCACCGCAGAAATGAAGGCAGGACTAGTGGTGACGTCGGAGTAGCTGTTTGGAAAGAGAGTCGGACAGATTTCAGAAGTAGAGTGGACTGAACCAAGGCATGGAGAAAAAGGATGAAGAGATGGCTGTTGAATTACTTACTCTTCGTTCAGCAAGATACAAAACCAGCTCAACTCACAGGAACAAATCGGGAATTTTTTTTATAGATGGAAATTAGAAACGTCAAAAATTACATGAAAATGCGTAAGAAGCCTGACTGGAAATGACGGGAGCAGGTCAGCTGGAGCTAACGGAGAGCTGCTTCAGGCCGTCACCCTGGGGATGGAAGCAGTCCAGCTGATTTTCCCTGTGTCCATCTACTTAGAGTTCAAGTGGGAAGGAAGGTGAGGGTTTAGAGTGGAGGAAGGAAAAAAAGCTGAGTCATGACTTGTCTGGGCAGAACACAGGAAAATACTTTGTAGACATAAAGTCACTAGGATGTTGGAATTAATAGTTTTTGAAACAGGATCTCACTATGTAGCTCCTGACTGGCCTAGATCTTGCTGTGTAGACCAGACTGGCCTCGAACGCACAGGGACCTGCCTGCTTCTGCCTCTCCCGTGCTGAGATTAAAACTTGCACTACCACGCTTGGTTGAAGTTCAGGTCTGGATGATCTCTCTCATGTTCCCTCACACGGGAGACTGCTGTGGTGACAGCAGAGGCGGTCGTGGGCGTGTGCAGGGGGTGGGCGTGTGCAGTGACGGGGCTATTTGCTGCACGTGACAGGGCCATTCCCACATGAACTTAGAAGCAGTGACTACATGTACAAGGCTTGCACAAGACTGAGCCAGCTAATATCCCAGCATGGGTAGGGGAGGGGTTCATGATGTCCCGCCTCTTCCTGAGGAGGAGCGCTTGGCAATTGATGTCTACTTGGGAAAGGGAGAGCTGGTTTTCTGTGTGGATGTGGGCCTCTGAGAGGTTGCCCACACACACACACACACACACACACACACACAGTGGCAGCCCTAAGTGGACTCAATAGGTTTAAAACCAAGCAAAACGCATGAAATTAGGAGGGAAACGGAAAGGAAGAGAATTTGATCAAAACACGTTATATTCTTAAGTGGAATTCAAGCCCAGCAAGACGTCTACCAAGCAAAGGACAGGGGAATTGTCTTAGGGTGTTACTGTGAACAGACACCATGACCAAGGCAACTCTTATAAGGATGACATTTAATTGGAGCTGGCTTAAAGGTTTAGAGGTTCAGTCCATTATCATCAAGGTGGGAACATGGCAGCATCCAGGCGGATGTGGGACTGGAGGAGGTGAGAGTTCTACCTCTTGTTCCAAAGGCAGCTAGAAGACTGGCTTCCAAGAATCTAGGAGGTATTGGAACCCAAGCCCACAGTGACACACCTAATCTAACAAGGCCTCACCTACTAATAGTGCCACTCCCTGGGCCAAGCATGTGTAAACCATCACAGGAATCAACTGTTAAAACTTGGAAAACCATGGACTAGTATACACAAGCATTGCATTCCATAAACAAAAATAGCTAAAAGAGTAAAATAATTGAAGAGTTGTAGAGGAACTTTGAACCACACAGTTGGACAGCAATGGTTGAGTTTATGGAAGGGATGCCAAGCCACAACCAGAATCACTGTCTTTTGTAAATGTAACTTTCATTCTCCTGTTGTATATCTCATGCTGCTGTCCTAGGCCTAGTCCTGGAAGCATTTAGCTTCCATACAATCTAATCTAGGCCTAGAATGTCTTCAGCCTCTGAGACTCACTGCTGAATAAGCTCACCCCTTCCTAGTTCTTTCCGACCTCTGGCTGGCTGACTCAACTCAGCTTTTCTGGCTCCAACTCCTCTCCAAGCTGACTGACTGAATCTGGCTTCTCTTAGCTTCTCTTGAATTTCTCTGCTTGGCCTTATATACTTAACTCTGGCAATTTGTTCTAACCTTCTGGCTCCTGCTCCTTCTGGCTCTGTCTTCTCCTGTGTCTAACTTGTTTTCTCTCTCCAGCATGTCTCTCTATAACTGTCCTGGTAAAACTGCCTTCTCCCTCCCCTCCCCCTCCCCCTTTCCCTTCCTCTCCCTCTCTTCCTCTCCCCCTCCCCCTCTCCCTCCCTCTCCCCCCCTCCCCCCCTCCCTCTCCCTCTCCTCCTCCCTTCCTCCCTTGTTCCTTAAGTGTGCTTCCATTTTCATGCTACTTCAGTGAACTCAGGTCTTAACCTCACTGGACTGGTGAGATGACTCAGTTGTCAGAAGTGCTTCTTACACAAGCCAGACAATAGAGGGACAGATCTGACTCCTGAAAGCTGTCCTCTGCATGCTACATGCCATGGCATGCCCCTACCTATACTCACAAGTGATAGTAATTAATAAAATAAAACTCAAATCCATTAACTTCATCATTAATACTATTGTTTGTCCATTTTATTAAGATTTTTCTTATTTTGTATATATGAGTACACTGTAGCTGTCTACAGACACACCAGAAGACAGCATTGATTCCCATTACAGAAGGTTGTGAGCCACCATGTGGTTGCTGGGAATTGAACTCGGGACCTCTAGAAGAGTAATGATTGCTCTTAACCACTGAGCCCTCTCTCCAGGCCCCTTGTTTGTCCATTTTTATTATTTTGTGGTTACTCTTTTCTGGTCCTCACCATTTGACCAGGACACCCATATGGCCTTTCCTGTCATCACCTTTTGTCTATAATAAGATGAACTAATTTAGTGTCTCAAAATTTATAGGCAGGTCTGAAAGAGGCCAATATTGACAACTTCCCACTGGGTCGAGTAGGGTGGGGTGGGGGTGAGCCGGCACCATAATTAAGCAGGATTGCTAGAGGATGCAACATGTGGAAGGTGCTGTGGGCATAAAGCAAGCATCACAGGAGTTAGACTGAAGCTTGAGTAACAGCAGGCATTGGCATGGTTCTGAGTCTGAGGTGCTCCTCTGAGTACTTACATAGTCTGACTCGGATCTAAGGATGCTAATAAACCTCCCACTGAAATAACAACACAAACCTGTAATCTCGGCACCTGTGAGGCTAAGACAGAAGGGCCACAAGTTCAAAGCCAGCTTAGGAGATGTGTGTGTGTGTGTGTGTGTGTGTGCACGCGTGCGTGTGTGTGCACGCGTGCGCGCACGCGCACACACACACACCAAGAGAGAGAGACTTTGTCTCACACTCCCCCCAAAACAAAGCCTAAAAGGGTGGGGGGATTAATAACATCTAATCCATAACAAAGGGACAATCGTAAGTCACACAAAAGCCTCACTTATAAATTCTCATCTATAAGAAAGAAGAGTGCATGAATACCATTTCACTGTCAAATTGGTCAGAAAAGGATCAAGATTAGACTCGCTGGAGTGATTTCACCTACCTACGGTTATCAGCTGAAACTTACTTTGACCAGTGTAGACCAATCATAGGTGACTTTTCCCATTCAAAGGAGATAAATCCTTCAAGACACAGGGCACATACAAGGGAAGGGAAGAGAGACTTTCCCACTCATGGAAACGGGAGGGCCTAAGCCCTTGACTAGTGACAGAATACGGGAGCAGCATAATCTCTCCATGGAGACATAGGAAAGACATGGCACTTGGCCATCTTACCTAAAATCCGTAAGGACCTGGCTCTGGTCCATGGGTTTGATGTGACTTTAACGCATTGATTAGATATATTTGTAATAACTGTGCAGGTAGCTAAGGTAGCAAGAGATGGAATAATTACTGTTAATTACAGTTAATTTCAAATGCCCTCTAAAGAAACTGTCCTTTGAAAATTGGTGACAGCTTTTCCATTTACAGTGCTGTGAGTCCCTGTGGTGCACCAATTAAAACCAGAGGTGGATGGATATCTCTTTGGGACCACTTACATGAAATGACTAATGGGGTTAAATTTTTTTAAAAATTAAATCCAAAGACGTTTCCCAGAAGTTATGTATAAACCTTCATTAGGTACAGTTTCCATTTTGGATTCTTGTGTTTGAGCCAATGGGCTGGCAAAGTTAGCATCCCGTACTGTAACATACTCAGTACTGGAATGCGAAGTGTTTGAATCTTGGGCTTTTCTGCCTGGGCATAAAGTAATGTCATTCAAGCCAAGTTTGAGTAATAGAAGAAAGGAAGCTTTATGGGGAACAAAATACTTCCCCAATTCTCATAAGATGGACCAATCTCTGAACGCTTTGGTACCCAACCCCAAGTTTGTATTGCACGGAAAGATACTTTTCTTTGATGGCTTTAGTTTCGGTTCTTATGCCTTCAGCCCTAAGTAGTTTAGTAAAGAAAGATGATAGAATTAATGTGTACTTAAAGTAGCAGAAAGGCTAGTTGAGAAAAACAGTGATGGGAAATAGAATGGATACAAGCTGGCTGTGATGTCTTTCCTTTTGCTTTTCTGTGGCTCCTTCTGAGAAACTGATGCCGGCAGAATGTCCCCAAAAGAGTGAATTGTTTCCTGGGAAAAATCTGAATTTCAGAATAATCATACTGTGTCTGAGATGAGCCCTAATCTGCATACACGTTAGAGACCAAAGGTGATAGGGACAGAAATCTTGTCATTCTTAGCCAGATATCAAGACACAACTGTCTGTCCTCCCCTCAGAGCCCCTGATTTCCCCTCACTGGTCTCAGTAAGAGAAAAAGTATGATCCTATAGGTAAACTCCAGACCTTCATTAAGTCAGACTAGGTAGTGATTTTAAATAGTGACACATTTTTGTAGAGCAAAACAGACAAGGACATTTTTTTTAGATTGAAGAGATTCTCAAATGCACAGAAAGGTCTGGATGAGATTTAAGAACTAGAAAGAGCCGGGCGTGGTGGCGCACGCCTTTAATCCCAGCACTCGGGAGGCAGAAGCAGGCGGATTTCTGAGTTTGAGGCCAGCCTGGTCTACAGAGTGAGTTCCAGGACAGCCAGGGCTACACAGAGAAACCCTGTCTCGAAAAACCAAAAAAAAAAAAAAAAAAAGAACTAGAAAGAGCAGTCTGGAGAGATGGCTTAGTGGTTAAGAGCACTGTCTGCTCTCCCAGAGGTCCTGAGTTCAATTCCCAGCAACCACATGGTGGCTCACAACCATCTGTAATGGGATTCAATGCTGTCTTCTGGTGTGTCTGAGGACAGTGATAGTGTGCCCACATGTAAGAACTAGAAAAGAGCCCTTTCCAAGAACGTAGCCCTTCCTGGGGACACAGTCATTCCTGGGGACACTCAGAGCATCTTAAAGCTCTCTGTCCCCAACAGTCTTGCTGAACCCTGACCCCTTTTACTGAAATTCCTGGCACAATTTTAGATTTAGCAATTGGGACTAATTAATTATAGATTCATGTTCATTGCCATTAGAAAACTTTGTTTCTCTGTAAAGCACAGAATTTGTTTATCCAGAATTACAATATTCCCAACCAAGAGCCAATTTGCTCTCATTACATGTAAATCAAAATGTATCCATGAATCACATACTTTTAGCTTGAATACAGATTCTGTCCGTGACTCAAGTCTAACTTCTCAAAAGAGGATGGTACCATTCGGCTTCTGCTCCTAGGTCTGAAACAGGAAACCAGGCTTCATTCTGATTGCTGCAAAACTTCAGCATTTCAACTTCTGGTCATTGTAGCCCAGGGGAAGGCAACCCTGATGTGCAGGAAGAAGGGAGAACAGGCATCCAAGATATATATATCATCCCAGAGGTTATCACTAACCAAGTGTTCTCGGGCAAATTCTGTAGCCTTCCAAACCTCACTTGTCCTACGTGCATGTGTGCCTGTAGGTGTGCGCGCACACACACACACACACACACACACACACACGTGTATGTGTGTGGAGACCAGAGGTGTCATTCTCTGTTGCTCTCCACCTTATTGTTTCAGACCAAGTCTCTTACGAACCCTAGAGCTTGCTCGTTTGGCTAGCCTGGGTGGACAGGTGGCTTCAGGCTGCCTCCTCCTAGATCTGCCTCTCCTATGCTGGAGCTGTACCCACCCATGCTCAAATAGAGTTTTAAAAGTCTATTTAAAGTTCAGATGAAGTGGATAATAATACCATAGCCATCACAGCTGTCTGTGAGACAAAAGAAGTAATGAGGTTGAAGGTCCGTCCCACAGAACCATCTGAGGAAAGAATCAGTCCAAAGGAAAAGGGTCGCTCCCATGCTCAAGGTACCAGACACATTCCTCACTACCCAAAATGTAACCTACAAATTCAACAGCGCTATTTCCCTATTTATTAATTTTCAACGACTCCCTGATGACTCTAAGCCTGAAACCATGTCTCATGGCATTAAAAAAAGAAACCTTAAATGAATCTTACGACTTACTCTCCATTCTTCCTGGCTCATCAGCCCCAGTGGCCTTGGTTCTGCAAGCCAGCCTGCTCTCTTCCTGCAGAGTCTTTGCGGTGCCTTTTCCTGTCTGCCAGGATGTATTCTCCCTGTCATGACTCAAAACAGGAGGCGAGAGAGAGCAATGCTATCTAAAGCTGGAATAAAACAGACGAGGAGGCTACCCTTAGTCTCAGCATTTGGGAGGCAGAAGCAGGTGCATCTCTGTGAGTTTGAGGCCACCATAGCCTTCACAATGAGTTCCAGGACAGCCAGAGCAATGTAATAGAGAAATCCTGTTTCAAGAAAAATTAGTAAAAATAAAACAAAGACAGATTCCAATTCCTGGTATGTTTCCTCGAGACTGTAACACTGAGAAAGTAAATCATGTCTCTGGGCCTCCAATTCTGTCCCAAACAGGAAATGAAATGTGTACCTCATTGAATTGCAAAAATTAAGCTAAAAGCAGATTACAATGCCAGTGACACAGTAATAACTGAATGGCAGGTAATTATTGCTGTTTCATAATCTTGTGTATATGTGTGTGCAGAGTCACATGTGTATAGATGCTGGAGGGACAGTCTTGGGTATCAGGCACTGCGCACCTTTCTTCCTTTTCTTTTAAATACAGGATTTCCTTGACCTGGAGCTCACTAAGTAGGCTGGCCTGGCAGCCAACGAGCCCTAGGCAGCCCTGTCTCCACCCCCCTCAGCACGGGGATTCCAAGTACACGCCATAGCACCTGACTACTTTTTTTTTTTTTTTTCCCAGTTAACCAGCCCTGGCTGTCCTGGACTTTGTAGACGAGGCTGGCCTTGAACTGAGGTTTGCCTGCCTCTGCCTCCTGAGTGCTTGGATTAAAGGTAAGCGCCACCATGTCCAGCTTTAATTCTTTTTTTCTTTAAGCATGGACTCTGGGGTGGAACTTGAGTCCTTGTGCTTACAAGTCAAGCACTTCACCAAGTGAGCCCTCTTCTCAGCCTGTTATTGTTAGCTGTTTCCTGTCCCACGAACTCTTTCCTGACACCCTCAGATAGCGTTGATGATATATCTTCACAGCGCTTTTCTCACACTCTCAAAGCATAAGTAGTTAAGAGAAGTAGTTAGAGTTGTCCTTTGGTCTCTACACATTCATACACACACACACACACACACACACACACACACACACACACACACACACAAAGGCGCACACATGCACACACGCACAAGCGGCCACAGCTAGGTAAGAGCCACTGTGGCTCCTGCAGTCCCCAAACCACCTGGCCTCAAACTAGCAACAATTCCTCTGCCTCAGCATTCCAAATGCTGGAATCACAGGTATGGACCACCACACTCAGCTTGCACATGTTTTGCAGTGTGTGTCTCCCTAAGAGCTATAATCACATGTCACTTCTGGCTGTCCTGTAATACCTGTGACTCTCCTGCTCTGATACTAGCATTAGTTTCTTCAGGGATGCTCACCTCATCCTCAGACCAGCTTAGCTCTCTCCCTGAGATAGATTCCTTTTGAGGCTCTTTTTGGCAACTGCTCATTTACTGTTTGACTTCTTAACTGACTGAAGTCTCACTTGAGTGTATGCCCTACACACCTTGAGATCAAGTAAGGTTTCAAGTAGACAGGCACCGGACAAAGACTAGTCAATAAAGTTGTTTGCAAGAACAAATTGCCAATAATTATCTCTGTCATTCAGTTCTGTTGAATGAACAGTCTAAGGAACAAACAGACTCTACTTGCAACCCACAGGATACCATGGCGAGCTTATTACCCTGGGGATGCTATTCTGCTATCTAAGGTTCTGCAATTCTCTGTGGGACTGTCTCCAAAATATATGGTATCCTCTTCCACATCCTCTGGGTAGTGGCAAGTGGGTCTCATTTTCAGGTTGGGTTGTTTTCTGGAAATAGCAAAACCATTCGTAGCCAAGGGGGGGCAGGGCAGGGGATCAAACTTCGTAATACTATCAGAAGTGAAAAATGGAATCTGACTGTAAATAAGTCTGGCTCTTCATACAGCTCATAAACGGGCAATCCCTCCGGAGAAATTCCAGGATGTCCTGAGCCATGGCCAGACTGCTAGGATGTTTGTTTAACTTCCCAAGGGAATGTCTTCATTCAGTTGGTCATGGTCAGGAATCGGTTAAGAATTCCTTTCCCTTACGTGCATTCTCTGTGTACATGAGAGCTATTCCCGAAGCCTTGGGAATAGTGTAATATAGTAGACAGAGCCCAGAAATCAGTGAAAACTTGTGAAATTCAAATCAATATCATTGTAATTTGTCCAACTAGCACTACAAAGAAAAGTTAACTCTAGTCTGGCCTCCCTGGACAAAAGCATGAGATAGAGACTGATCCTCTGCCAAGAACATGCTCCCCATGGCATAAACCTCTGTGGCATGGAACTGGTCAGCTCACTGAAGCTAGTGAGAGCCCAGCGTTCACTACCCAGATGGTGCCCTCCAACTGGTCAGCTATCTCAAAATATGTCTTGTGGGTCACAAGGGAAATGATATTGGGAACAGAACTGCAGAACCACATCGAGCTTCCCCATTAAGAGCAACAATCATAGACGTCATTTAGATCCCCTGCTGTAGGCCAGAAAGCATGCTAAATACTTAACGCACAAGTGTTATTTTTATAGTTTGAAGCCAAAGCTCGAGGAAGTTAATGGACTTGGCTATGGTCACACAGCTAGCAGGTGGGAGAGGCAGACTGAGCGCATGTTAGGGACATGAATCCAAAGCCCTGTTCTTCCTAAGTCACTCCAAGCACTTACGCAGAGCCAAGCCATCAGCTCACAAAGATGGCAGGACCGGTCAGACTGCAACTGGTATCTTGGTGGTCCTGAGAGACGCCCTTCACCAGTTTTCAGCTATCTTCAACTTCTTGTTACAGAATTGAGTATTTTCCAGATCTTACCTTGTTGTCCAAAAAAGTTGTCCTGGGACCAAGATGGATCCTGTCTTTGTCATGTGACCTGCCCTATGAATGCCAGCCGACCCTGGCCTTTGCTCCTTGTACCATGGCGGCACCCCTGGGAAAATCTGTTGTCTGGTTGTTTGTTGCTTGCTGAGTCTGGCATGGGAAAGGACAGAATCTGTCTGTCACTAACTCTGATGCCTGTGAGGGGCTGGATTTTGCTGCAAGGTGATGCTGGTCCCCAGGGATCACAACATTTGCCAGCTCGATCATGTCATTATGGATGTGATTAAACAATATTACGCTACTGTTTTGTTTTTTAACTGGCATTCTGGCATTGTGCCCTTCCTGAGGATCTGTATAGAGAGCCTGAGATGTGACCTTTCTCCTACCCTGATTAGCAAAGAAAAGACTCAGATGCAAGGACCCTGTACCCAACATCAGGAGATTTCCATGTAGATTCCCTGGTTCTCAGCCTTCCTCAAGCCGTGACCCTCACGTCCTAGTGACCCCCCCTACATCATACAATTATTTTCACCACTACTTCATAAGTGTAAATTTGCTACTTTGTAAGTTGTAATGTAAATGTCCAATATGCAGGATATTTGATATGTGACCCTATGAAAGGATTATTTGGGACCCCCTCCCCACAAAGGAGTCGCAACCCACAGGTTGAGAGGCACTGATGTAAAGGAAATAAGGAAATCAGAACCAAAAAAAAAAAGCCGGGCATGGTGGTGCATGCTTTTAATCAATCTTTCTTTTTTTTTTTTTTTTTTCGGTTTTTCAAGACAGGGTTTTCTCTGTATAGCCCTGGCTGTCCTGGAACTCACTCTGTAGACCAGGCTGGTCTCGAACT
Source organism: Mus pahari (assembly GCF_900095145.1). NCBI lineage: Eukaryota > Metazoa > Chordata > Mammalia > Rodentia > Muridae > Mus > Mus pahari. Next base: position 53,659,123 of record NC_034603.1, on the reverse strand, counting down.
CAGAAATCTGCCTGCCTCTGCCTCCCGAGTGCTGGGATTAAAGGCATGCGCCACCACGTCCGGCGGTTATCCTACATTTTAGCTCTTCATCCATTCCTTACCACGTGTCACTTTAAGTATCTCTCGGGTTGGTTGCCTTTGTCCACAGGGCTTCGGGGTGGGGGAGAGGAGCTCGAAGCTATGGTCTAGACTCTGTAGGAGCCCCTATACTGCACTGAGAAGATGGAGCACATTCAAAACAAAACTTACCTAAGAGATGCTGCCAAGGATACAGGAAATCGTCAGAAGGAAATCATACTGAGGAGAAGTCACTGAAGTCTTGTGTCTTGGCAGGTCTCTCTCCATCCATCTATACAGTTAGCCATCATGCCACTCGGATCAGACTAAAAAGTACCGTTAATTGGCTAATATCAATTTCCCAAGCACTCTAGAGAGTAACTTCGAAACAAGAATTGCTGTTCTCATCAAGTGTACAAGGGAAGTAAATCACAAAGAATTTGCACAGTGGAATTTAAGCGTCTTGAAGTTGACATTTAGAGATGCTCAGTTCACAGGTTCCTTTCTTCTCTGCGAAGTGTGAGCACTGGAAACTGAATTTCACAATAGGAGAGGGCTGAGGAGCCAAGGATTGCCAAGAAATGAACAAAAAAGGAGAGATATATATAGGCAAATGTTGAACAAGTTAGAAATAATTTTGGCAGTTGTTCTAATCTTAAATCATTATCTTTCAGACTTTCAGTCACTGTTGATAGTAAGAAATATGCTTTGGTAAAGGTGCTGACACACACCTGTGATTCCACACTGGGGGAAATAGAGGCAGGAGGATCAGGCGTTTCAGGTCATCTTTGACAATATGGCAAGTTCAAGACTAGGCTAGGATACATGAGTCTTAGTCTTAATTTTTTTTTTTTTTGCCTTACCATTAGAAGTAGACTTTGCCTTACACAGTAGTTATCCAAGACAGTGTATGGCATGCCTTACATACATAGTCTAGTTCACTTCTTAAAATTCTAGTTAGGATCCAAAAAGAGTAAATAATTATAAAAAAAAAAAAATTCTGGGACTGTGCAGATGGTTAAGAGCACTGACTGCTCTTCCAGAGGTCCTGAGTTCAATTCTCAACAACCACATGGTGGCTCACAACCATCTGGAATGGGATTCCATGCCCTCTTCTGGTGTGCAGGCATACATGCAGGCAGAACACTGGATACATAGAAAGTAAATTTTTTTTAAATTCCCATTTAAATTATTAACAGTTTTTTGTTTGTTTTGTCTTTGAGACAGGATCTTAAACTGTGAACTTCTGACCCCCTCCCCCCGCCTTCCAAGTGCTAGAATTACAGGTGTCCACCACCATACACACCCACTTTAACAAGCTGAGGCTCAAACCTGGGCCTTGGCACATGCTAAGCAAGCTCTATACCAACGGAGCCACATGAATATATGTTAATGATGACACAGACTGGACCAAGCCAACCTTACTATGAGAGAGATTTACCATGATCCAAATGTGCACATTTTCTTTAAAAAAAAAAAAAACTAGTGTTCTTTGCTTAATATTTTATTATTAGACTCATCTGAGAATTGAAAACATCTTGTTTGCCATTTATGAATCAGACAAGAAGCATCTTTTCTTAATTTTCTGCCTACTTTTAAACAAAGGAAATGGTGCAAATGGTATTCTAATTGCTTTTGAAAACTTTCTCAAAGGAAGGGAGCTGCGTGCGCTCAGCCTTGCAGCATTCTCCAGTGGGCTGTTTGTTCTTCTGTGGCATAGCACCGGAGCAAAGATGTGCTTATTGTTGTTGTTTAATTATTAGCCTGTATGGATCTTAACAGCAGAGTCTGCTTTCTCAAATAAATCACTTGTATCAAATTCATGTAACCTTCTTGCATGGGATAGCACACTCCACACACAAACACACACACACACGTGGGTTACAGCTGGCTGCATTACTAACTAGAAATTGGACTTTATTAACAGCCTCACTGAAAGATCCCTGCCCACTCTGGGGGCTTCTTCATCACAGTACACACTGAACATGGCTTTTGCACAATTATTTAAAGCTCTCTCAATTAGAAATTGCAAGATAGCTGTCATCAGACTTATATATTTTAGACTCGCCAAGTGTCTGACAGAATTCATATGTGCAACAGATTAAAAACATAGATTGTTTTCTCATCTTGAAGCAAATACATAGCTTTTATAGCTAACAGGAAAGTCAGAAGTATTTCCATTATCTTGGTCTTAAAAATACACACACAACAGACCAAATATCAAAGTCAAGTGCATGGTGTTTTCTTTTTTTAAAAAATAAAATCACACTTAGAGAGTGAATAAAGTGGCTTTGTTTCCAACTGAGTGAAATTTATCATCAATTTTAAAACATGAAATATAAAAGTTACGAGGGATAGGCGGCTTTTGAGAGAGTAGCATGATGACCTTGCCTGTCTGGAAAGACCATTTAAAATTCACTCTCCTTTTAAACAATATTATGTCATATTCTAGAAGCTACCCAGGGAGGTAGAGAAGGCCTGGAGTGTGGACTCGGCTGAGCAGTTCACTCACAGTATAACCTCGGGTGACTTAATTAACCTTTCTAGGTCTTGGGTTCCTAAGTTTAAGAATGAAGGCACAGAGTTGCATGATTTTTTTTAAAAAAAAAAAATTTATTTATTATATGTAAGTACACTGTTGCTGACTTCAGACACTCCAGAAGAGGGCGGCAGATTTCATTACAGATGGTTGTGAGCCACCATGTGGTTGCTGGGATTTGAACTCAGGACCTTTGGAAGAGCAGTCAGTGCTCTTAACCACTGAGCCATCTCTCCAGCCTGAGTTGCATGATTTTTCAATCCAAAGTATCTTGGGAATGATCAGCTTCAAGACCATTCATGACTTAGTGTATGAATGTCAGCAAACAAGAGTTCTCCAGGCCAGGAGGTGGTGGCGCACGCCTTTAATCCCAGCACTTGGGAGGCAGAGGCAGGTAGATTTCTGAGTTTGAGGCCAGCCTGGTCTACAGAGTGAGTTCCAGAACAGCCAGGGCTATATAAAGAAACCCTGTCTTGAAAAAAAACAACAAAACAAAAAACAAAACAAAACAAATCAAAAAGAGTTCTCCAGAATTATTCAGTCATCCAGTGGGAAGGGTCAGAGGTACCGAACTGTATCTGAGGGAATACCAGAAAGTTTGGAACATTGTTTTTACATCTCTAAGCTATCCTAGAGGCAAATCGAAATGTGGTCCCCACCAGTCAGTGCTGGTTTTACCCATGATGGCTGTTCTGAAGGAGTGAATCGAACAGAAAAATCCATTAGCAAATACTGAAGATAGAAATGGGATAAAGCAATGTGCTCATCTGCCCTAAGTGGGAAATGGCAATGTGTTTTTGTACAATTGAATTGAACGAAGATTATGCTCACTTATGAATTCTAGTACTTCCAGAGGGAGGGGATGGTTGCCATCTGGAGCTAAGACGTTTTTTCTTCTTCATATAATCACAGTGATGACATCATTCACAAGAGGCAGAACATAGGAAAGCGGTTATCTTTCATTCCACAAGGTGGTGTGTTTTATGTAGACGCTCGCTGCTGGTGTGGGTTTTTCTTCTGACTCTAATGGTGTGCTTTTTTAGTGGTTCCCTTATTTTTTGCCTTGTTTGTACATCACTTACAATCCTGCCTCAGGGTCCAACAAACTGTCTGGTAACTGACGCAGATCCACATACTTGCTCACAAATGGGTAGCATATGCCTCAATATTCTGTACTGTCCTCAAGAAACACAACCTGGGCATGTTGTGGATCCTGATCCCAGTGAGGACTCCAAATGTGTCCCTCTCCGCAAGATCAGCTTCCTTTGTGGTTTTTCCAAATGTGCTGAAGGTTTAAAAAAAACAAAACAAAACTAATACACAGAGAAATGATATGCTCTTTTCCCTATGACTAGTATTTGCATGGACTGAATAAGACTTCTATAGGAAAATACTGCAAAATTATTTGAAACAAAAGTTTAAAATTCACTGGAAATAATGTTTACAAACTCAAAGAATCTACCTAAGGTGGGGGGGGGGAGGCTAGAGGGATAGCTCAGTGGTTAGGATCACACACATACAAATAGAAAGTAAAATGACTTAAATCTACCTAGAGCTTTTAAAATTTTTAAATTGTGTGTGTGTGTATGTGTGTGTGTGTGTGTGTGTGCATGTGTGTGCATGTGTGGCAGTCAGAGGACAACTTCAGGTGTTGACCCCACCTTCTACCTTGTTGAGACAAGAGTCTCTTGTTTGTTGCTGTTAGTACCAAGCTAGCTGGCCTGTGAGTTCTGAGGGATTCTCCTGAATCGACACACCCTCCTTGTGGAGGAAGAGTGGGTTAGAGATGGGTACTTCTGTGTCCACCCCACTTCAGTGAGTGCTGGGAATTCAAACCAGGTCCTCATGCATGCGTCACGGCTTTTACCCCCTGGGCCATCTCCCCCGGCCCAGGCCTTCTCTTCAGATACCTAAGGATCTGCCCTTCCCTCTCCCCTACTCGGCTGTTGTCCATCCATTCTCTCTCTCATTTGTCAGATATCGCAACACCTTCATCTTGCTGAGGGCTAACAACACAAAGGGGCTGGCTACCGATGATTAAGCCTGATATTCAACGAGCTGAATGAAGGGAGAGATCCCCATCTCCTGTAAGGTCCTTGTTTTCTGTTTCTGAGCTGGGTTGACATTTCTTCTCTTTCTACTTCTTTGTGTCACTATAGCATAAGTCCCTTGTATCTCTCGGACTACCTCTTCCCAGGGCCAGAAACCACGGGAAATACATTTCAAAATGTTTTATGGGTTTCACTGTCACTCTATCCTAATTTCTACTTTTGAGACATTTTATATCCTTGGCTTAAAGTATTAAAAAAAAAATGGAGGGGAATGGGAAATGGATTCCCCCGCAGGTCCTTGGGGAACAGAGCTTGGCATTGTTTACTTAGAGGATTGTATGAGGTAGGCTCAGAGATCAAACTACAAGGGCGAACACACTAATAGTCACGGTAATGGAAGGTTTCACTGTGTCTACAGCAGACATGAGCAGTCGTGGTCCACTCTGAGAACGGCTGATATTCCTGTCCCTGTTGAAATCAGTGCTCAAATCCTCTCCTAACCCGGAGATTAGCCCCGCGGCCTTTCTACCCAGAACATGAAGGTTGGCATGTTAGGATGAAAGAGCTGCTCTTGTAGAGGAGGAGACAAACTGCTAAGTGGAAGAGTAAATCTTACTCAGACTGAAAATGTCTCTCTCTCTCTCTCTCTCTCTCTCTCAAATTGAGTCATCAAAACGTATTAGGCTTAAGCCAATAAAAGGAAGAAAGAATCAGGTATTCAGAAGAAAAACATGTCCATACTTGGACAGCTTCAAGTGTGAAACAGTTGAATTATCTTACTCAGTTGTGATCCGCTGTCATGCTCTGTGCAAAAAAAAAAAAAAAAAAAAAAAACAGTGCACCCAATGACTTATAACACTCTCCAGTGTGTGTGGCTGCTGAGTTCTCAAGGGTGGAAATCCTCTGATCATTCGTGTGAGTGGCCTGGAAGACCTCCAGAAAGGTCAAGACAAACTCATTCGCTGACTGGCCCTGTTCTAGAGGTGAAACGCATACTTTGGAACAATGGAGGGATAGTTCAAGATGGGGCCTCATGATTACAAAACACAATGGACCAGCAGAAAGTCGTCGTCGTCAGGATCTGGATCCAAGCTCCATCTTGCTGCAAAGAACTTTTTTTTTTTTGGGCGGGGGGNGGGGGCAAGGAGACAGGGTCTCAGATAGTCCAGGTTGGCCTTGAACTTAAACTGGACATGTAGCCAAGAATGACCTTCCTGTCTCTACCTCCTTAGTGCCAGGATTACGGGTACACACACTGCGGCTGTGTCTGCCAGGCCAGGATTGAACCCAGGCCATATGACTGCCGAGCTCCACCCCAGACTGTGTTTTGCTTCTCAGGGAACAGAGGTCTCAGTGGGCTGCATTTCCTCCTATACCCTAACTACCCCACTAGTTACGGGGAGATCACAGGAAGGCAGGCGCTTTCCTCTGCTGACTCTTGAGTATGTCTGTAACTATAACAAACTACTTTGTACTCGGGGAGCCTTACTTCGGCAACTGAGATCAGGGAGCAACTGAGATGGGTGGACCCTGTGTATCTTTCCTCGAAGTTAAGACAATGAAATCCATCTACCCTCCAGGAGCAGATCTTAAAAGATTAGGGGGAAAATGACCAGATATTTTTGGAGAAGGGGAAAAGGAGTATTGAGGCAAAAGTATAATTTTCTATATGAGTTTCTTCCTTCCCCCAGTTTTTATTCTCTTTTTTTAAACCAATTTTGCTCATCCATCCGATTTCTAATGCACTTTTGGACATATGGTGCAGAGCATAAAGGTACTGGATTTATTTCTGGGAAAAGGAAACTGGTTCAAACAGTCCCTCTGAAATTATTCAGCGATGTCAGAAGTCAGAACTTCTTTTTGTCACTCTGGATTCGGAAAATTGCCTCAGGGGAAGACAGGCGAGTGAGCTGATTGCTCCCAGGCACACATTTCTCTCTTGCACTGAGGGTCTGGAATCATACAAAGACGGAAACCTTCATTCTTGCGGTTACAGTGGCTCTCTTCCAGAAAGAGTTCCCGTGGACTGTTGAGCCCGTGAGACGGTAAGAACACATCCTAACACCACGCACGTTCTGTCTAGCACCTGCCTCCTCAGGTAGCTCTGCAGCTAAGACAACCGGTTCTGTGTTGCTTATACCCGGTGAGGATTGGAAGGGTGAGCAGGGAAATGTGGACTTGACCACATGAAAAAAATCAAAAGGATGAGCAGTCAAAATTGCTCGATAATAGATCGGTTCTGATACCACAGAGAATGGGATTCTTGCACGTTGGGATGAGCAGGGCAAGATGTAAAGCGCAGTGTAATTGAATGGAGAGAAAGCCCACGCTGGTCCGCTGCCAAGTGCCGCGGAGGAGGAAATCCAGGAAGTGTCCCTCCCACGTGCATGTGTTAGCCATGCAATTAAGCAGTAGGAGACACTGTTGCACTGTGTTTGGGTCGCAGCAGAGAGGCCCGGGGATGAAATCAGAGATTGTGAATACGGGGGACGATCCCATTTTTTTACTGCCGGGATTTAATGTGATGTGATGGTGAGTGATGTGGTCACTGAAAGCAGATGCCATCTGGAGTCTCGCTGATTGATGCGCAAATCTCTGACAGCAGAAACTCGGGCTTGTCAGTTTGCCTTCATGCTTGTCTCATTTAGACCTGTTCAGGAAAAGGTCCTTCGGCATTTCAAATTCGGGAGCCTGAGCCATGCTGACAGCAGCAGCGTGTTCTTGTCTCGGGCCTTATTATTGCAAAGTGTACACAGTGGAGGGACTTTCTCCAAAAGTGAGAGGCAACAATTTGAAATTCCCCTTGAAAAATTTTTAAGTACATGAAGACTATTTTGGCTTAAAAGTTCAAGAGACCTTGTTTTCTTGGTCAGAGTAGTGTTTTATTAACATTGTAGACAATTGAAGGTGTTTGCTGTCCTTACACATGAGGAGTGTGACCACCTCATTTAGAATGGGGTCTTGTGGAAGGGAGGGGCTGTGGCCCTTCCTGCTGTTGTGTGAGTTTAAATGCTGCCACAGCGCACGAACAAAACATGGCTAACTTAAATTAGGAAAGCCTCAGCTGGGGCGGCCCCTCTACCTGAACTGAGTTTAGGAGAAGTATGCAGTTTACTTTTAATTGGTACTAGCCAACAAAGCAAACCAAAGGAATTACAAATGTATTTATAAGCACATGAGTGCATGGTATTCTGTAGGCTCTCAAAGAACTTTGTATCACCGAGGTCTCAATCGTACCTGATTCTGTAAAGAGAAGCCTTTGGCGGCATGACTAGAAATGATGGTGTTCAGTGTGCTGTACAGAGTCCTGAAGCCTATGTGGTTATACTTTAAGGTTTCAATTTTTTGTTTTGTTTTGTTTTATGGGCTAGCTGGTTCTATGTTTGCTTCAGTAATAAAAATTTATTATAAATGTTTCTATTATCAAAGCAATATATATTTCCCATCAATAAGGGAGCTATAACAAAACTCACTCCTATTTTGATATCCTAAAATAACTACTATATTTTCCTATGTATGTTTTTACATTAAGAAAAGCACACCATGTAAATAATTTGAACATAGGGCTATAGCACACAAATTTTGTATTAAAGTCTTATTTGCTGCAATAATAATAATAATAATAATTTCTATGGTATTCATAACTATTCCTTTATTTACCAAACTTTATCATAGTAAATGCTGCCATGAGAATTTGTTTGCAGAATTTTATTTATTGATCTTACTTTATATTGATATAATTGGTTCCCAGACAGAATTTCTGGCTTAAACTATAAACATGTTTTCAATGGCTTTAGATACCAAGTGTGAATCCCCATACCCTCCACCCATGTTCCTTTTCTTCCAATTCACACTCTGTAGCATTCTGTAGTACTGTTGGGTTCACATCTAGTTCACGTGGCTGAGTTTTGAGATGCTGGATTTATGTGGGCAGTAAGCTCTGGGAGCAAATGTGGCTGCTGTCTGACCCTTTTCCTCAACCCCTCCCTCTAATTCCAAGCCCAATTGTATTGTGAAATTAATTACCAAGTATCTCATGAAACTCCTATATGAGAAAAAAGTTTTTTTAAATGGAAAATAACTTACAAATAATTTACATTACAAGCACCTGTTGCACACGAAGTGATACTGTATGTAGTTTGTAAATTGAGAATGTCTAACGTCTTTATTACAACACATCATAGTCTAGAGAAGGGGTTCTCAACCTGGTGGTCGAACGACCCTCTCACAGGGCTCACCTAAGACCATCGGAAAAGACAGATATTTACGTTATGATTCATAACAATAATAAAATTACAGTTATGAAGTAGCAACAAAAGTAATTTTATGTTTGGGAGTCAGCACAACTTGAGGGACAGTTTAAAGGTCACAGCCTTAGGAAGGTGGAAAGCCACTGCTCTGGAAATTGAAAGAATGAAAAGCCAGGAAAAGTCAGGAAACAAGAGGCCTCCCCATCTCATTCCTTCATAACTTGTGTCCTTCAGAAAACTACTTAACCTGGTTGGGCTTTATTTCTTTATCAAGAAGGACATTGGATTTAACTAGATCATCCCTAACTAATTCCCTGATCCTATCAGAACCATTTTTCCAGAATGGAATAATTCTTCTATGTGCTCCCTTTAAACTCCAAGTGTACACTGCCTGCAACTCTTATTCCAGGAGCTGTCATTGAGTCTAAATCTATTCTGTGGCATTCAGTGACTCCCATTTCTATATGCAGTTACTTAAAAAAAAAAACAACATGATGAGACCATAACCTTCACCTGATCCTTTTGTCAGTTAAACAAAAGCAGATGAATGTCACAACCAGCAACCCTTCAAAATATAACTATAAGGAAGATTGGACCAAATGATAGCCTGAGCTTTGCAGCGAATGGCTCTCTGGTTTCAGTGGGAATTTTCACACAGATATTTGGGATCAAGATTGGAGCTTTGTAATTGCAGGTCAGAGGACTCACTACTGTAAACAGATAGTGTCATCTCCTCTGGGCTGCAATTAACACTTGTTTATTTCCCTTTTGAATATACTCTTAAATACGGTGTTAGCAAGGAAAAAATTATATGCTATTTTTCTAACAGGATTTTAGTTAGATATGTTCTTAAAAATAGTCCTATTGAGACACAATTCACCTATCATAAAATCCCCCCTGTAAGAGTATAATTCCATGGCCTTTGGCCTCTTCACACCACCGAAGATATATTTTTAAAACACAAAATGAAAAGTCTAGACAATGCCCCAAGTGTCTGCTTTGTTTGTTGAACTTAGCCCCATACGTGGGTTGTTTTCCATTTAAGAGCTTGTTTGGTTGTAAACTACTCAGGGTTAGGGAAATAACTGGGTCTTCATACAGGCATTCGGGCTTAACTGCAAATCTACCACCTACCAAATCTTACCTGGAAGTTTTGCCATTTACATAAAAAAATCAAAAATTAATGTACGTGGTTAAGATGAGCAAGATGCTGGGGAGAGCACGTCTATTTCTGAACACATTTTAAATACAATTTAAATGAATTCACTTGAAAGAGTTATTTGAAATTTTTGGGTTTTCTTATCATTTTAATGGCTAGTTAAAAACAAAACAAAAACAAAACAAAAACAAACAAACAAACAAACAAAACCATGTCCAGGGTGGGGAGATAGGAAGCAAAGCAGCAGGGCTCATGTCTAGGATCCGTGAGGCACCGGGTTCTACCCTCGGCACAGAAAAAGAAAATCTTATCCCAGTAAAATCATCCCCACAGACAAACATCTGGGGTAAGAAGGATGCTAATTACATTTTCTCTTGAAGCCTTGCAAAGTAAAAGCAAAAACTCCTGCTCCTGTCTTGAAAAGCACAGAGATGATTTAAAATGTAATAACTGCTGAAATATTTATATACTATCCTAAGTATTTTATAAGATACTAATGAAAGCATTAGCCGGATTTTTCTACTTTGCAATAAAGTTGCCAGCAAATGTCCTTGGCTCTTTCCTTCACACTCAAATAATTTGTATCCTAAATTTCTGCCTCATAATAGGTACTTTGTATTTTAAAATGGAACAATATTAACATTAGACAAGACCCTTTCTCTTAATGCTAAGTAAACTGTTCAGTATATCTCATTTTCTTATGACCGTGAATGGATGCTCATAAGCTGTTTTCATTGTTTCAATGTGAGAAAATATTAGCCACTTTATAGCAGATGATGGTCTGATACTCTTGATAGGAGCTGAGTACAGCCCAGAGGTGTACCTCTGCCCTTAAGTGTTCCTTGCAGAGCACCTGAGACCGCCATGAGAGACTATGTTACCCATCCCTGTCTTGTCTTATTTTCTCTCAAAGGAGCATAGGCCCATGTTAGGTACATGTTTGCTCCAGATAGCAAACATGTGTAACATGTGTAACATCAGGTCAGGGAGAGTGTCCTGTCACTACAAACATCAGTGAGGTCTTTTTGTAAATTTTCTGAGAGCTTTATCTGAGTTTTAAAACTTAGTTGCTTTAAAAAACAAAACAAAAGGAAAAAAATCTGGTTGTGCTTGCGTGCGTGTGTGTGTGTGTGTGTGTGTGTGTGTGTGTATACATGAGCTCGAGTGTGAGCATATGTGCACACATGCGTGTGTGCAGGTCAGAGGACAACGTTGGGTGTCAACCCTTGCCTGTTATCTTGTTTGTGACTGGGTCTCTTTGTTATTTCCTGCTGTGGACACCAGGCTAGCTAGCCCAGGAGTTCATGGGGTTTCTCCATCTTGGGGGAGCTCTGGGATGCAAGCTACCGCATCCAGCTTTGTAGGAATCCTGGGGTTCTGAACTCTGGTCCTCATGCCCCCCTGGTGCTTTAGCCACTGACTGAGCCATCTCCCTCTTAGTCTACGACACACAGGCACAAATGAGCTGACCCCATCGGTGGTGCTTTGCAGAGTTCATAAACACTAAATTTTGTTATTCTTCAGTGAGCAGAGAGATGTATGAGAAGCAGACTTAGCATGAAGAAAATAAGATGACCCACAGTGAGGAATAGGAGAAACTGGAGATGTGGAATAGGAAATTTAAGTACGATAATTAAACTTATACGAAAAAATAAAATAATTAGTAATAATAAGATAAAATACACAGGGGATGGAGAGGAGGAGGATGAACTGGAAGCTGAGGGAGTACGTCAGAGGCTAGAAATAGTAGGCATGTTATTTCTGAAAGTGTTCTGTTTCCTGCACATGATTGACAGGTGAGTCTTGTGCTCACCACGGAAGTAGCATGGCCTTCTAGAACAGTGACAGGGCCTCTGCTATCCTCTTTTCCGATGTCTTTTCCTCCATTTGCTGTCAATTTAAGAACGGGAAAAGGTAAAACCGATGTCCAGGGAGTTGGGGATAAATTCTGACCCGTGGGTGTGTCACCTGACTGTGCGGGACTCTCCTGTGACTGCACTCCAGAGGAAGCCACCACACAGGCTTAGGAGTAGGGTTTGTGGTCATACACTGAGGTGGCCGCATCTTCCTGGGGTTTTCCTTACAGGGAAGTTCAGATAGTACTAGAGAATTCAGCCAAAAAAAAAAAAAAAAAAAAAAAAAAAAAAAATCCCTTGGCAAGGACTAATGAGATTAAACCTGATGCTGACTGGACAGGTTGAAGAATGTTGCTTCTTTTTGTTGTTGATTTATCAAGGCTGTAGATGGCAGCCTCGCACTAAGGCATCATTCCCAAAGTCCCTCCCCTCCCCTCGCCTCTCCTCCCCTCCCTTCTGTAAGAAGGAAACTAAAAGCTCTATGGTGCCTGGGGACTTTGCTTACTCACTAGAAAACAGCCAGCTTGTCTTTGTTGGAAGTGAAATTTCTCTGGCCCTGCCATCCAGCACCTCTAAACCCACCGTGATCAGACATCCCCTGCCATACCCATCCTCCTCTGAGCACTCTTTTTTTATTAGCGCTCCCGAAAATGCCCACTGTAGGGCTTTGAAAACACAACTTTGTCAGCTCCTCACATTAATGGGCCTTTTATTTGTTTGTTTTTCTTCCTGATTTATAGACAGCACCCCATTATGCAGGCAGTCTATCTTCGTTTAAATAACTCTCGGGTTATTTATGACTAGCACTGACTTTGAGGCAGGAGAGGTCACTTTATTTGCTTCTGTTAACAGATTCATTCTGTGGCTGTTGCTAACAGTGAGCGGAGCCTAAAAGGAAAGTAGACGCTCTCAAACAGCCAGAATAATCTGAATTAACTGCAGGACAGATTCCCAAATGCTCATGGAGAGGTTTTGGTTTTTGTTCTTTAGTTTTCGGGGATAGTCTAATAGAACATTATAACAACAACAAAATAAGTAATTAATAAGTGAAAACTCAATGAGTGGCAGGATAGATGAAGCTAGTTTCTGTATTACTTCATTTCACCCTCACTACATGTTCATTGTTGCTCTTGTTTTGTACCTGAAAAAGCAAGAGCAGAGAAATTCAAAGGCTCACACACAGTGATAAAAATTAGTAGCAATATAATGTCAAGCTTGGTAGAGGAAGAAACTCCCTGCTGACTTCTAACCTCCACACATATAAACATGGGCATTTGTGCAAGCATGTGTGCATACCAACACACAGACACACACACACACACACACACACAGGATCCAAAGACTTGCCTACCCTCTTTTGGTGTGTCTGAAAATAGTTACAATGTACTAAAATACATGAAATAAATAAGTAAATCTTTTTTAAAAATATCATCTCCTATCTGCTTGGGTTCCATTCACACCTCCTGCTTTATACTCTCATGAAAGTAACCCCGTCTTTATTTGTGTACTTTTTTAAACCAACATAAAATTTTATTTAAAGAAACAGATGAAGCGAGTCAGGCCCTTATATTAGAGGATTAACTGGCCGGAAGGAATGAGTGTTACACATTCAGGAGCGTCCTCCTGGCTGCGTTTGCCTGAGCCCTGGGTGATACACTCAGGAACCGTTAGGGAGCACACAGGAGAACGTTCATGCACACCACACTCCGGTGTTCACCAGATGCTCGTGCAAAGTGCACATTTCACAGCGAATTGGAGAGAGAGTTAGCCAAGTGTGTGCTTGTTCCTGTTGGTATTTTAGAAGAGGGTATCTAAAGAGAGGACTTTGTGCTTCAGGCTCACGGACTGGGCAGTGAGCCCAGCCTGGACTCTGTTAGATGCGTACTCTCTTCTACCCCTCTGCAAACATCGCAGGGTTTCAGGGACTGACTAATTTGGAAGATTCAACCAACACTTGTTAGAGTTCTTGCCTAAGGGTAGAGTTCAGCAGGCCTCATGACAGTGTCCAGCTGAGGTAATGACAGTACTGAGACTGTCATGTTCTTTGACCTTTTCTTTCTTTTTTTCTTTTTTTCTTTTTTTCTTTTTTTCTTTTTTTCTTTTTTTTTTTTTTTTCTTTTTTTTTTTGGTTTTTCGAGACAGGGTTTCTCTGTATAGCCCTGGCTGTCCTGGAACTCACTCTGTAGACCAGGCTGGCCTCGAACTCAGAAATCCTCCTGCTCCTGCCTCTGCCTCCCGAGTGCTGGGATTAAAGGCCTGTGCCACCACGCCCGGCTCTACACACCTTTTCAATTTTCAGCTTGGGGTATGAAAGTCACAAGCAGTTCCTGATAAACAACCAAGGTGGACACAGAATGTTTGTGGAGTGAATACAGGACAGCTCTCTGAATTCACAGAGGCATCAAAGACAGTGAGCTAGACTGGGCACAGGGATGCACACCCATAATCCTAGCACTCCTGAGTCAGGAGGATCATGAGTTCAAGTCCAGTCTGGGCTATGTAGTAAGACCACGTCTCAGAAAGGAGAGGGAGAAAATGTCCATGTTGTGATAAACATACTGAATAGAGCCAAACACGACAGCTCTCAGTAAACGAAAGCTAACAAAGACATGTAAATGTTGGGCAGTGGTGGAGCATGCCTTTAACCCCAGCACTTGGGAGGCAAAGGAAGGCAGATCCCTTGAGTTTGCGGCCATCCGGGGCTACAGAGCAAGTTCCAGAAGAGCCAGGACTCCACAGAGAAACACTGCTTCAGAAAAACCAAACCAAAACACGTAAAACGTAAATAATTTAAAATTCCATCTAGAGTTACTTAAAAGAAAGCCAAGCATCCCGTTTGGTCAGGTGGACTCTGAGGTGGCCCTGTTACTACACATCCAATATGATGCTAACAGCCACCACCCTGTGTCATGATGAAAGAATATACAATTTGTTCTATACAGCCTGTTTACCTGTATGTACAGTGCTTCAGTAAAGGTACAGGCCAACACGGAGACTTGACAGTCTAGATGATGCAATATATATGTGTATATTTAAGTATATTTATAAATATAACTATTAATATTTGTACTATATTACATATCAAATATATTTAAATAAATATATTTATATTTAAATATTTAGCATATTTAATTTTTACTATATCACTAGTAGTACAGTTCAGTGCAGTTTTAAATTTTTTGATGAACGGTATCATAGCTAAGCCACTGCAGTTCACTTTTTTTCACCCAATATTTTAAGTATATTATAAATTTCATTATGCAGTTTTAAAATAACAAAAGCCTCAAAGGGCAGGAAAGATTGCTCAGTCGTTAAAGTGCTTGTTATAAAACCTGAACACCTGCTCTGGAGAGATGGCTCAGCAGTTAAGAGCACTGACTGCTTGTCCAGAGGTCCTGAGTTCAATTCCCAGCAACCACATGGTGGCTCACAACCATCTGTAATGGGATTTGGTGCCCTCTTCGGGTGTGTCTGAAGACAGCGACAGTGTACTCATGTACATAAAATAAGTAGATTTTTTAAAAATGAGGACCCGAAGTCAGATCTGCAGCATTCCTGTAAAAAGATCAGCATGACCATGGGTGCCTACAACCCACAGTTCCAGCACTCGGGAGGCAGAGGCAGGAGGATTCCTGGAGCTTGGCTAGGGGCTGGACTGAGTCAAGTTCTAGATACAGTGAGAGACAGCTATTTCAAAAACAAGGTAGATTAGTAATTGAAGAAGGCACCTGATGTTGACCTCTGGTCCCATTTATATGTATCCGAACACACACACACATGTGCACAGGCACACACACAAAAATCCATCCCAACTTAGTCTCCTGCCTATAGCATTCAAATAGCTACAGTGCAGTTCTGTTTCACTATGGCAGCAGTCAAAACTCACAGTTAAGGTGATACATGGTTGCTTTTCATAACTTACATACTCATCAAAGACAGCCTGGCATAGAGTAGTCATTGCTCTGATGTGGGATGGGGTGTGTCTCCTTGGTCTTCCTGTATTCACACTGTCAGCAGTAAGAACTCAGAGGTTTGGCAGGAATCCCTGTCGCCTGGCACCTGCACCATTAGGCTGGCGATTAGCTTATCCACCATTTGGGCACACTCTTCCCAATGCTCTCATGCTCTCCGTGGCAGTGGTGCTAAAATGCAGGCTTCTTATTTTTCCTGAGTCACTGTGTCAACACAGGTGTGGTTGGTTCAGAGAGAAAAGAAGTTCACCTGAACCTGTTGAGACACTCTGGTCTTGATGCTTAGAGAAATGACTTGCACATTTCTTTTGTTAATTAAACACGTTCTTTGACAACTTCATGCATGTATATAACACATTTGGATTCTCTCACCGCCTACCTTTCCTAAGCCCCTCCCACCCCTGAAGCTTGGTGAGGGTGATCTCTCCAGAGGGTACAACCGAGGGCGAGGACACATGTTCCCCTCCCCCACACTCCTTTCCCTGAATCCTCCAGTAGTTTACATGGGATGGGATGGGAACCCCTCCATCATCTACAACTGATGTTGCACATTTTAAAGTTTTTTTTTTCTGGCTCTTTGTCACATATTAACTATAGATGTTATTTTGAAGTTTCAGAGGTGGTTTGGGGACAGTTGGAAGTGTTTCCCATCACTAGCTCAAGACAGCAGAAATGAAGTTTTGCCTTTGAGTAATAACAAAAGTGTGTATAAGACCCTTAAAACAAAAGGCTAGGGATTCAACTCAATTGTCACACCCCTGGGGTTTGGATAGCGTGCAGCCAGCACGGGCTTTGATCTCCAGCACTGCATAAACCTGGCTTCATAGTATATCCCAGCATAGAGGCGCTAGAGGCTGAGGATCCGAAATTAAAGGTTATCACTAGCTAAACAGTTTGATGCTAGCCTGAGCTACATGAGACCTTGCCTAAAACAAAAACAAAACCAGTTATCTAGTAGGTCTCGGGTAGATTTGCCAGTAAAACCGTGTAATAATTCGCTGAATGTTCTGTCTCTTTGGACTTCGAAGTGAATGAATTCTGTGTTAATTATGACACTTTTTCTTGGAAAATCAACAGGCCAGTCAAAACTGGGTGGAGAACTCAATCTCAGGGTTAATCTAGGGTGTCTGAAACACTCTTAACTTTGAAGTACTTTCAAAGTCTCCAGTCTCTTGGCTTCACGGAACAAAGGTGTTTGTTGAGGAAGACAAACTTTTATTACAGACTCACTGCACATTTTCATACAGATAATAGTCCCTAGAGATAATTGTTCCCAGGGAACAGACCTTTGAATGTGTGTTTGAATGGACCCAAGCAATCCACAGTTACTATAGAGTGTGCTCCTATTCAGAGTAAGGGTACACTTTTCCTCCCCCTCATCTCAGTTTGGCCATTGTTGACATAGGTACAAGATCAATGACTTAGCCTGACAATGCTTTGCACTTTCAAGTGTGTTTCTTGTTGGCTTACCTGGTTTTAACGTGACGGAGTCATAGCATAAGAGAAAGAAGATCGCCGACGCCCCCATTCTGGGTTACACCCATGAACACAAAAGTTGTAATGTTTCCTGAAACATCTTCATCCAATTACCACGTACACATCAGTGTGAGTCACTAAAGTGAATGCAACTGGGTGTAGATGAGGACAAAAGAAAGAGACAGAAGATCCAGCCTCCGGGGCAAACGGGGGATTTTCAAAAGGCACAAAGAAGTAACCTTTTATTGAGTCCCTATGTTATAATAGAAGAGCATCAGAAAAGCACTGACGTGCACAAACAATCCAGCAGGTGTGTGCCGCTTTGTACCTTCATCCCAGCCACCCTTTGATGAGTCTCTGAAAAGGCTTTCCTTCCCAGACAGCATCACAATGACTTTCCTTAAAGGTACAAGGTATCAAATATGTCCCAAGCATTGGTATCTATGGCTGCCTGGACTTCTATGTCGTGCTGGGTAGGCCAGGCTTCAGTATCACAGACAAGAAGCACAGAACAGGCAGCATTGGGGCCAAGCACAGAATCTGCAAAGAGGAGGCCACGCGCTGGTTCCAGGAGAAGTATGATGGAATCATTCTTCCTGGAAAATAAATTTTATCCAAAAGGCCAATAAAATTTTCTCAGAAGAAAAAAAAAAAGGTACAGTATCCTTTTCTGGAAATTTCTTGGCATCTTTATTCCTTTTTGTCTTCTGAATTTAAAACCTCCATTAACAAGATTTGGGAAGTAGTCACTGGCCACGGTGAGAATATTTGCTCTTCAAATTTCTCCTATTTGCCACTTCTGCTATGAGTCTGCCATAAGCCAGTAGTAAGCAATGTAACGGTCAGAATTATATGAACATAGCATATTAATATCACCAAGCTTCACAAAGCAGCAGGGATTTATAGCATGCCTAATATCCAAGACTGGGCTATGAACTGTTACATAAACAAAAGAAAAGGTACCCCCTCCAAGTGTCTTAAGGCCACAGTATCAGATAGATAGATAGATAGATAGATAGATAGATAGATAGATAGTTAGATAGATAGATAGATAGATAGATAGATAGATAGATAGATAGATAGAAAGAAAGATAGATAGGTAGATAGATAAAATATTTGTCAACAAATAGAAAAGTTTGTCTAGGCAAGCTGGCAGTATATTACTATGTTTGAAGGCAGTTTCCACTACAGGCTATTTGTCTTTCTCTGGTTTGGAGCTGAGTATAGATGGTTGTGAGCCACCATGTGGTTGCTGTGAATTGAACTCATGACCTCTGGAAGAGCTCTTAACCATAGAACTATCTCTCCAGCCCCTATCACTGAGTTTTTAAGAGATTTATCATATAGTCTGGGCTAGCCTCAAACTTATAATGCCCCTGCCTCAGCCTCCCAAGTGCTGGGACTACAAGTGTTCTTCATCACATTGTCATGTCTCACGAAATACTTCTGGCAGTTGTACAGGTTCTGAGTGTCCTAAGGCCACAGCCTAAACACAGACCTCTCCATCTGTACTCTGCGCCTGTGTCCTAGCCTCTCGTGTGGATAGCCAGGCTCTTACTTCCCTTTCAGCCTGCCACCTCTGTGTCACCAAGCTATATTCAGAACAACCTGCCTAAACCATCTCACAACTCTTTAGAGGGGTTTGGAGAGATGGCTCAGCGGTTAGGAGCAATGGCTGCTTCTCCACGAGATGGACTTCCATCCTGGTAGCAGCAGTTCATAATCATCTGTAACTGTAGTTCCAGATCTGATGCCCTCTTCTGGCCTGTGAAGGCATCAGGAATGCCTGTGGTACACAGACACATATCTAGCCAAAAACCCATACACACACACACACATACACACACACACCCACAGTGCTGACTGATTAAAATCCCAAGTTCTTTGATGTCAAATCTCTGGTCCTTACTGCACAGTTTCTTGACTGTATATGTGTACACATGTGTGTGTCATGAGACATGTGCAGCGGTCAGAAGGCAACTTTCAAGAGTCAGGTCTCTCCTTCCATTGTGTTAGTCCCAGAGATCAAACTCAGGTCTTGGGCTCAGCAGCAAATGCCTTTACCTGCTGAGCCAGCCTGCCGGCCCTTTCCTGTCAGTAATTTTTTGCTTATTATCTTTCCTCTGCCAGAACCGCCCTCCCCATCCTTGCTTGGCATCTTACCCATCATTCTAGGATCCAACTTAGGTGTCTTTACTCCCCACAGTTTTAGGGTGAACGTTGAGGGCCCTTTCTCTGCAATGCTATAGCAATCTCGGCAAACCTCTGTCTACCATATTATATTGAAGCTACTGTTGTGTATTTAGAGAGCATGTCTTCATTTTGTACCCTTAGAGAGTGAAGATTTGTACGTTTTGGGGCAAAGCATGCTAAATATTTCCCCCCTTTTTAAAGTTTGCTTTTTTTCTTAGCTGTGTGCTCTTGGGCTAATTACTTGCCTCTTTTTAAAAGTATTTTTAATCTTATGCACATTAGTGCATATGCATCTGTATGAGGGTGTTGGATGCCCTGAAACAGGAGTATACACACATACACACACACACACACACATATTTAAAATAAAGGTAATGACATGGGGGCTATAAGAGTTAATATTTTTCAGACACATTCTATGTTAATAAATACTGGTCCAGGTGATTTTCCTATTCACAGAACAGCATTCTGAGATAGGCAGACACTATTTCCACCTGCCTTCTATAGCTAAGAAGCTAATTCGTGAGAAAAGAAAAAGAAATGTAGCCACTTAGCAAGGATTGGAGGTCATGCTGCCATCAGCTGTGCTACACTAAATCTCAGGATGGAGACACACTCGGGACACTTGGAAACACAGAGTGTCATAAGGCTGGGAATGGCTATCGCGGAAGGCTTGTATTTTGGGCACAACACACTCGGTAGCTCCCATGTGTGCATTCATTTACTCCTCCACAGTAACAATCAGCCAGCCAGGTCCATGTCTACGTGGCAGGAGTTGGCAGAGCCAAAACTCAAACACAGCAGAAGGGGCCTGCCACCAGCACAGAACTGTGAGGCTGCCCTACATCCTCCTTAGGGACGCATTCTGTCCCAAAAACTTGTCACTCACACTGTGTACCTAATACTATACATGCTTTGACCAAAGTAGGTCGAACTCATTGAGAAACAAAAGAAATACACCTGACATGCCAGTAAGGACAATTGGCTGGAGCTCTGTAAATAATCCATTGGCTTCCTTAGTACGAAGAAATTTAAAGGGAGACATACACTCACTCATATGTTATCAGGCAAGAAAATTGTTGTGTAGGAGCCAAGGCGAGCTTAAGGATATAACTCCTTAAATAGGAAACAACAAACTGTACATTGGTGGCACATGCCTTTAGTCCCAGGACTCAAGAGGCAGAGGCAGGTGGATCTCTGAGCTCAGGGCCAGCCCAGTCTACAGAATGAGTTCCAGGACAGCCAGGGCTACACAGAGAAAGTCTGTCCTAAGAAGGGAGGGAGGTAGCCCTTGGGAGGCAGAGGCAGGCAGATTTCTGAGTTCGAGGCCAGCCTGGTCTACAAAGTGAGTTCCAGGACAGCCAGGGATATACAGGGAAACCCTGTCTCGAAAAACCAAAAGAGAGAGAGAGAGAGAGAGAGAGAGAGAGAGAGAGAGAGAGAGAAAAGGAGGGAGGGAGGAAAGCAAGCTACCTGTTTTTCTGAATCACAGCATGCAAAGCAGATCAATATCTTTTTAAAATCTTAACCTGAGACCCATAGCTCAGTGGAGACCGGGTATTGTGAACTTCACACACCCTGCCTGTGGACCGGTCGGGTGAGAATAGCAGTGTGCCTGTACTTCAGTGTTGGCTTTAACACTTGATTTCCTTTCATAAGAAGTACTCTGACCTTTGTGGAACCTAGGAAATGTGGAAAAGCTGAGGAGATTGGGAATCTAAGATGTCCCTCCTGTCCCTCTAGAACATCTCCTCCCAAGACCCTGGGAGCAGTTCGCAGGCCCTCAGGCAGTGAGGCTTGTGTCTCTCACAGCAGCGACGCTTCCTGGTTCTCTGACGCTGCAGGATGACCTGCTTCTCCGCAGTCCATGTTCCTGACACACACACACACACAGCGGCATGCCTCCCTAATAACTCTGTGTGCTTAGGCTGCAAAGTTCTTTTTCATGGCTGTTTGTTTCTGTTGGACTGTATGTGTTTAAAAATAATATAAGGTCAAATTCCATAAGAAAGTATGGTTCTGATTGAATTTCCAGTCTCCAAATCTGGCTCTGCGCCAGTAAGACCCGGGACTGTGGCGAGGATGGCGTGCTTTGTGCCAGCCGAGTTTAGGAGTGGCTGCTCAGGTTGATTAACTAGGGCTGGGGATTGGCTTGGAAAGGCATTTCAACCAGGCTAATTAGAAGCGGTCAGACATGACAGAAAAGGGGGTAAAATATATGCGCCCGCTGGAAGTGAGCCCGAAGAGTGTGCTGGGCAAAGATGGAAGTGAGGAAGGTAAGCCTCGAAGCTGAGGAAGAAAAGCTGGCATCGTTTGGAGCTTCCTGCCACTGGTGAATGGAATGGAGTTCATTTAAAATGTACACGTATGTGCGAGTGCACGCCACGGTGTGCCTGTGGAGGTCAGAGGGCAACTTTTCCTGGAGTGCTTTTCTTTCCTTCCACCCGCTTTAAGACAGGATCTTTCTTGCTGTTCCTGCGGCATCCTCCAGGCTAGATGGCCTTGAACTCCAGGCGGATTCTCCAGTTCCAGCTCTCTGGAGGAGTGTTGATGTGACCGATGGGCACTTCTGCATCCGTCTTGTTACCTGGGTTCCAGGAACCAACCTCAGGTCCTTAGGCTTACTCAGCATACACCTCTACCTGCAAACCAATCTCTCTGCCTTCCTCGTGTTTGCTTAATTTGAGAGTCTCACACTATTGTCCAGAGAAATCCCAAAACTCACTTTGTGGTTCAGGTTAGCCTCGAACTTGTGGCATGCCTCCTGCTTTAGCTATCCCAGAGCCCGTGTAAATACTGAATCAATGTGTTAGTCTGCCTGTATCCCTCTCCTCAGAAAGCAGAGGCTGGGATCCCCAGAGCAGCTGTGGTCAGTGAAACGAACAATATCAGCTAGCTCTGGGCTTGAGTGAGAGACCTTTACTCAACGAACAAATAAAAAGAGTGATCAAGAATGATTCCCCAAATCCAACTTTGGCCTTCACATATACACACACACGTGCACGCGCGTGCGCACACACACACACACACACACTTGGATTCACATTCACACATATGCAAACACATGCAGACACCACACAAAAAGAGTGTTATCACCGATAATTAGCCTGCTAGCCTTGAACTTGTGATCCTCCTGCCTCAGCTCCTTCCTGAGTGCTGGGACTGCAGGCGTGTACCAGCACACCTGATCCAAACTAGATTTTTAGCTGCAGAGTCTATGGGTTGATTCATATATGTAATGATGCCTATTTTAGGGCACAAAAATATAAAATGTGTTTTCTAAAGCTATCTGATGTCCCCAAACTACTTTAGTCTATAGTTAAACTATGTAAGGATCAGTTTGCTAGACTTTTAGTTTCCTTTATAAAGCAAGCAGCAAGATCATCATACCTGCACTGACTCTGGGAAGTAACTTTGAGGTTTGACAGTTAACCCATCAACTCCACCTCCTACGCGGTAGGTTAATGAAGGTGGCCCCTCTCCTTATCTGGCTCAAACAGTTAAGAGTCTGGCCATTGCTTAATCACTATTCTCCTCAACGTTTACTAATTAGACTTAACTTTCCTTCATAATTTCATTATAGATCACTTTTTTTTTTCAGTCACCCACCTGGATCCTTTGCTTGTATTTCTTAATGAATCCTAGCCCTTGGTCAACATGTAGGTTAAATATTGTCTACTGTGGACAGTCTCTGTCCCCCGCCCTCCTTGGGCCCGGCCAGTCATTCCTTTAAAT
Organism: Mus pahari; assembly: GCF_900095145.1. Classification (NCBI taxonomy): domain Eukaryota; kingdom Metazoa; phylum Chordata; class Mammalia; order Rodentia; family Muridae; genus Mus; species Mus pahari. The sequence goes on along the minus strand of NC_034603.1, from coordinate 53,635,836 downwards.
GAGGGTCCAATGGCACTTCTATTGAGTTCTGATTAGGTCCTAAATAGTTTGTCAGTGTCTCTGGCTCTATGCTGATATGTATGTATGTATGTATGTATGTATGTATGTGTGTGTGTGTATTGGCCAATTTTACATTAGCCGGGAGTCCTCAGGAACCTCAGGAGACTGCCCCCATCAGATTGGCCTGTAGGTAAGTGAGTCTGTAGGGGACATCTTCTTGATTACTGATGGTGATGGAGAAGCACTTTGGGTGGTTCCATCCCTTGGCAGATGATCCTGGGTGGTATATAAAAAGCAGGCTGAGCAAACCTTGGGGAAAGCACATAGTTGGTGGAACTCGTCCTCTGTCACCGAGTCAAGAGATCTTGACAAGAATATCCTTTGTCTAACCTGGATATTGCTATGAGTTCACCTACCTGCCTTTGAGCTCCAACTAACTTCAATGAATAATGTTGAATTTTATAGATTATCAGATCTCTATGGAATGTGAGAGATCACCTGGTCCACCCCTTCCTACTACAGGTCAAGTACACCAGTGTGAGGAAGAGATGCACAGACGCGACCTCTATGCCAGGCACTTTTCATGGGTAGCAGAGTGAAAACTGAAACGGCCTTTGTCTTCTGGATCCTAGTTCTGTGTTCTAGTTGCTACCTGGCTACCTCTGGGCACAGTTTGAATATAATACTCTCCATTTTTATTGTTTTTTTTTTTTTTTTTTTGAGAAACCCTGTTTACTCACACTGTAAAAAGAGACCTGGTTAATTAGCATAACACTGGTTTTGTCCATATTGTGATTTGTGTATTTATATACTTTCTCTCTCTTTCTCTCTCTCTCTTGTTTGTTTGTTTGTTTCTTTCACCATGTGGCCCAGGCTGGCTTTGAACTTTAGACCCTCTTGAGTGTAAGATTGCAGGCATGTAGCCCCTTGTTGTTCCTCCTGTTCTGTTTTCCTTTGTCTGCCTTTGATTTCTGAAATGGGTTCACACACACACACACACACACATCCCCATGATGACATCATTTCTGTGTGATTTCTCTGGAAGATTTTTATCTGTCTCAATTGTTAATAAATATCAAGTTTTTAAGTTTCCTGGTTTGAATATTCAGAGTCAGTTGGGCAGTCTCATGGCGTTTATTCCTGGTCTGATTGAGAGCCCTGAGTAAGGCATGCAGGCCATCAGTTGGAAAAACTGGGGATTTTTCACTGAAATGACTTCCTAGAGACACTTGGTGGCCTCACTGTTTTATGCATGAGGAAAATGAGCTGGGGGAGGCTGTGTGTGACTGCACTGTGACACAGCACAAGCACAAACCCAGGGCTTGAATAGTGGTTTTCCCCTTTGGCATGTTTCTCTACTGTGTGGGAATAAGATCTCTGACCTCGGAGCTGGAGAGATGACTCAGTGGCGTAGAATGCTGCCTGCTCTCTCAGTGAACCCAGGTTTGATTCCCAGCATCCGCATGGCAGATCACAACCATCTGTAACTCCAGTTCCAGTCTCCTGACCTCTTGGGCCACAAGGTACACACCTGGTGCACATACATACATGTAGGAAGAACACCACACATATTAAATTATAATAGCTAAAAAAAAAAAAAATCAAAAGTGGAGGCATGTTTAAAGTGACATCAGATTAAAACCAAAATCAAAGCAAAACAAACCGCTCTGAACAACAAATGAACAAATGATTTGCTAATTACAGAGAAGGGAACCAAAGACTTCATTGACTGTGAAGGCCCTAAACTTCATCATCCCAACTGGTCAAACTTTTAAATAATTGGAGAATTCTGGCCATAAAAGCTGACCTTAATTTGCAACAAACCCTAGACAAGTCTTTCGAAGGCCCCAACAAGCCTTTGATCCTGTTCCAACTTAGATTATTCATATATATATATATACATATTATATAATATATATATATATATATATTTCATATAAAAATCATTCATTCCTTAAGGAAAATGATTTTTATATGACAATTTCCTGGCACTTTCTGCCATTTTGTGTTGAAATGGCCATTTTCCTCTCTTCCTGGTTCACTGTGGGGAATCTGGTGGTGCCTCACCCAACACCAGCTGAACTCACACGTACCCTGTGAACTCTTTGTAATTTATTAACAAGACCCCCGCCCACAGCCCGGGTTTTCTAAGGCTGGGTTCTGTGGAGTAGAGTCTTTTGCCTTGATTTAAGATACCTACCTTCAGACTGAAACTTTCCAGGCTCGGGGGTGCTCACATTTTCAGAGCTTAATTGTAAATCATCTTTCATTGGGAAGATTTAAAGACAGACTACAGGCCTAAATCTTTTCTAGCCACCTTTCCTGATTGGGAGCAGCCCCTCCACGCATTGCCTTACGGTTTTCCCCAGTGCATAGGAACCAAGGGCCCGACAGGGTTCAGGTCGAACAGACACAGCAGGAGTGTAAAGTGTGATGTCGTCATTGGGCATTTGGAAGATATCTTGCCTTGCCTGTTGCCTGCACAGGCCAATCCACCCGACTGTGGTGGGCGGTAAATCAGAACCCGCAAGCCGGTGGGCAAGGCTTGTTGTGAGCTGTTTGTTTTGCTTCGTTCTGCTTGATTATTTTGGCAAGGGCTAGCTGAACATTGATGCATCGAAGTTCTCTGTAAACGTAGGCTTTTCATTAGGTAAAAAGACTCCAGCACAGCCCTCGTCAGCGCTCGCTTTGTGCTTGGGACGCTGTATCGCACTCTTGGCTCCCTTCTAAAAACACTTGTGGTACCCTAAACCTCAAGTAGCCATAAAACCCCTCCAGCGTCATCTACCTGGCTGTGGTTCTGATGTGCCTGACACATGTGAACATCGCTTGGATTTCTCTGTTTAGAGATCATGATAAAAAGAAGCCAAATGCTACTTCCTAAAGCTAATGATTCCACGATTTCCATTTAACATAAATCTTTTTTTTTTAAGGCTTTCTCTCCCTGCCCCCTACTCCCCCGATAAAGTCAGTATTTTCTATTCGTCTAGTATTTTCTGAAATTTAGTTGGCATTTGTTTTTGTAAGTGCGGTTTAAACTAACATACATATACATAAAATAGTTGTCAAATGATAACGCAAAGAATAGAGCTAGATGTGTTAAAAAAAAAAAAAAGTTTGACAATCTTGAAATCAGTCTCCCATTTTTCTGAGCCGATCTCTCGGGCTGTAAGAGGAGACTGTGGATGTAGACCTGAGAGATACACAGTTTGAGAAGGAAGCAGTGATTGAACATTATAAATAGGACAGTCTCTCTGTAACCCTCAGTCACTTGTGCGGTTCATTCGAGCTATGGAAAGTCTCTTAAACCAAGCTCCTCTGAAATAATAAATGCTTGTTTACGAATCAGTGGCCAGGGTTAGAGGTACTCGGCTTGTTAGAAGCTTGTCTGCTTTTTAAGCCTGGAACAAAACATTTATATGCATTAGACAAAATCTTACACAGCCGAGCCCCGAAATACCTGCATTAATATTCAAATAAAACAACCCCACCGCCCTCCCGCCCCAGGTAGTGTCTGCTCACTGCTGTAGACATGCCTCAGCTGATTGGTGAGGGTTTTTTTTTTTTTTCCCCAGTGTTCTATTTATCAGGGTTCGAATTTCCTGCCACACAGATGTTCTCTTGTTTTGAGATTTGTGCGATTAGGTGCATGAAATGACAAACATGGCTGGCAGGCACTCGTCTTCCCTCCGTAAGCAATGAGGTACCTTTGGATTCCAAACTCTGCTGGTGATCAAGTCTTCCATGGTACGCTGTATCTTAGCAGCCTCAGCCTTGGGTTGGGATATCTCAGAGGATGAATTTAGTCCGGATTTGTGATGCTATTGTATCCAGGCTGCACACAGTTCCCCTGGTCCATGAGAGTGTCTTTCTTCCTATGCAGTTCTACATTACAATCCTAACACCACTGTGTGGTCAAGATGCAGAGCTTCAGGAGAGCCGAGTGGGCCAACTCCCAGAGCCAGTTATTCTTGAAAGAAAATGTCCACAAAGAGTACTTGAGGCACACAGTCACCCACTCCAGTCATTTCACACACTCCTATGTGGCTATGTGACATGCTGAAGGGATGTGCAGGTTTTTGTTTTGTTTTGTTTTGTTTTGTTTTTTAGCAGCTGTCTTCCAGGGGATGTCTGCACCCTGGGGCTGCTGCCCTCCTGTGGGAACGGGGTTTCAAGGAAGAGTGCAGCATTTGGTGCTCAGAGTCGCCTCCCTTTTGGATACAAGCCTGACTTGTCTAGAACATCCCGGTAGGGAAACTGCATTCCAAAAGCCTGCCTGAGGTCCCTGAGACTCACTAGAAGTACAGTTTCTGGTATCTGGAGGCTATCATCCTGAGTGAGGTAACCCAATCACAAAAGAAGTCACTAGATATGCACTCACTGATAAGCGGATATTAGCCCAGAAACCTAGAATACCCAAGATACAATTTGCAAAACACAAGAAAATCAAGGAGAAGGAAGACCAACGCGTGGGTACTTCATTCTTCCCTAGAAGAGGGAACAAAAAATACCCATGGAAGGAGTTACAGAGACAAAGTTTGGAGCTAAGACAAAAGGATAGACCATCCAGAGACTGCCCCACCCGGGGATCCATCCTATCATCGGCCACCAAACGCAGACACTATTGCATATGCCAGCAAGATTTTGCTGAAAGGACCCTGATANAGCTGTCTCTTGTGAGGCTATGNCAGTGCCTGGCAAATACAGAAGGGGATGTTCACAGTCATCTATAGGATGGAACACAGGGCCCCCAATGGAGGAGCTAGAGAAAGTACCCAAGGAGCTGAAGGGGGCTGCAACCCTATAGGTGGAACAACAATATGAACTAACCAGTATCCCCAGAGCTTGTGTCTCTAGCTGCATATGTAGCAGAAGATGGCCTAGTCGGCCATCATTGGGAAAAGAGGCCCCTTGGTCTTGCAAACTTTATATGACCCAGTACAGGGGAATGCCAGGGTCAAGAAGTGGGAGTGCTTGGGTAGGGGAGCAGGGCGGGGGGAGATATAGGGGACTTTTGGGACAGCATTTGAAATGTAAATGAAGAAAATATCTAATAAAAAATTATATATATAAAAAAAGAAGAAGTGCAGTTTCAGTCTCTGGTCTGCTTGCTGCTGTTCCTCTACCTGGTAACCCTTTGATTCCTGGTGCTGCCCCACTTTGCTGCTCTCAGGCCAGCACACACGTGCAGGATCATGGCAATCACACCTCCCAACAGTGGAAATAAAGGCTCGTGAGCTCATAAGCTCACTTGAGTTCATAGTGGGTCGCTACATGTGTTTGGCATTTTTTGTTGCTGTTGTTAAATAACAACAGGACATTTTGTAACAGGATAACCTGTGTCCTTCAAGTGAGGCTCCAGAACTATGGACTTTTTGGTTAGAGTGCCTATGGTTCCACGCAGTCTGTATGGCTGGCTAGTACTAGAGCAAGAGGAGGCTCCTTGGTGTTTGGACTTTCAGGCTCTCTCGATTTCAGCTCTCGTAGGCTCTTTCCTTCATCATGCCTTATACCGCACTCATGGTCCACATACAATTGTCTAGTTGACCAGACTTTGGTACAAAAGTAGTTTTGTCTTTGACATCCAAGCTGCTAATAACTGATTCCTTTTGTCAGTGAGTGCCCGAATTTGAGCATTTATTGTTGTTGTTGTTTAAAAAACAAAGTCAATAATTGGTTTGCCTCACATTTGTCTTGAATCCATGTTGTTACTAAGTAACCCCATGTATTTTATTTTCTTTTATCTTATTTTGACAGGGTCTCATAGCCCTGGCTGGTCTTGAACTCCTGATCCTCTGGCCTCCACCTCCCTGACTACAGGCTTGCACCACCACTCCTGGCCTAAACATATTTTTAAACACAGATCTCTCTCGCTTTGAATGTATTATTTCATGTGTTCGTTATTAAGTAAAAAGAAAGGAAGAGCAGAAAAAAAAACTGAAACTCATTGAGCATTAATTTAATGCCATGCTCTCTGCGTGTTTTCACAAACCCACTTTATCTAAGCCCCATAAACCCGACAAGATAAATATTATTTTCCCTGATTTGAACAGAGATGATAATAGTGAGTCAGAGAAACTAAGCAACTTAACACAGTCCTTCGCAATCAGCTGATAAATGGCAGAGCCCAAATCTGAGCCTAGTGTCTCTGGCAATTATTAGCCAGACTCTAGCTGGAGAGGCTTATGGGTCAACCTAAGGGCCATTAACAAGCATCGTGGGAAACCTGAGCCATTTAGTTTCCTTTATGGCATATGTTCACTGTGTAGAGAGCCATGCCTGTGAAGATATTAAACACAAACACAAAATAAATATAAATCCCTCCAACCCTGTGTCCTGTGGCATTTGAGACAAGCTTCTCCCAGAGACGCCCCCTGCCTCTCTTAAGGAAACTGCCCCACAATGAGCTAACCAGAGGTACACAAGGAGAAGGCCTGTCCTTGGCTCAGCAGACTCTGGCTCTGTAGAAGAAGTAGTTGTGGGAGCATCTCATTATCACCTTAGAATCTATATTGAGTTTTCTTTTGTTTTGTTTTGAACACCAGAAAATGGGAGTGTTTCCATTGGCCAGCTCTGGGTACTAATCATCACAAACAGAACTTCTCTGTAAGTTGTAAGTAGACGGATAAAACAGACTTAAATAGATATATGGATTGCTGGGCAGTGGCGGCACACACCTTTGATCCCAGCACTTGGGAGGCAGAAGCAGGCAGATCTCTGTGAGTTCAAGGCCAGCCTGGTCTACAGAGTGAGTTTAGGACAGCCAGGGCTACATAGAGAAACCCTGTCTCACCCACCTACCCCCCCAAAAAAAAATATTACATTTGTTGTGTGAGGGGAGGCAGGCCAGTAGCACAGCCCTGTGGAGGTTAGCGGATGACTTGTAAGATCCTCTCCTCCCACCACGTGGATCCAGGGATCACATCACACCATCAGGCTTGGTGGCAAGCACCTTCCCTTAGTGACCATCCCGCTGGCCCTTTTGCTTACTTGCTTTCATTCTTTCTTTTTGAGACATCTCAAGGAGCCCAGGCTGGCCTCGAACTGTTTGCATAGCCAAGGATAACCTAAAACTTCTAGTCCTCCTGCCTCCATTTCCCCAGCGCTGGAATTACAAACATATATCATCACACCTCGCTTACGTGGTACTCAGGATACAATCCTAAGCTTGTTAGGTAAGCACTCCACTAGCTAAGCCCTGGTCCCAAACACTTCCTTTCTAAACATCTCTAAGCATAAATGAGAGGGCAGTAGTTACTATGACCTCCAAGGCTCATCCATGAATTTAAATTCTGTTAATGTTCAATTGTCTAATATGTATGCTGCAAAAGAGCCTCAGAAACACTTTTGATATCAGACCAAATTAAAGACTCGAGCACAAGAGAGCTGTGAACACTGGGCACCTGCAATGAGTAAACTAGGGGGTAATAGAGACTAAATCTTGCTTTCTTAGCATCTCCAAATAGGCCCTATTAAGATGCGGGGCCGTGTGCCTCTGAGACTATTTCTGGAGGCCAGCAGCTGGCTCCTGGCCCAAGCTTTGGGACGCATTTCTTTCTGCCTGCTTCACCCTTACTGCGGAGCTGTTCTCCTTTTCCCCAGTAGGGGGCCTCGGTGCCACAGTTCTTCAGAGAGTCTGACCCATTCCGCCCAGAGTTATTGGGCGGAATGGGTCAGTCTGCTTTAGGGAACTTAAGTCATTTTATGGGTACAGTTGTCTGTTTTCTGTCATTAGAAAAAATAAAAAAAGCTGTTAGTCCTCATTGTCTGATCTTGGCCTAAAATTTCACAATCTTCCATAACATCTGAAATAATGTGTCAAAAATGAGTTGAGTCAACAGAAGAATATTTGAGGGAAAAAAATGTATAAGCCATTCTCTTAAAATTTAGAATAAAAAGCCCATGAGAGAACATGTAGAGACGATTTAAAAGCTTCTTGGGATGGAGAAAAACAATGGAGGGGAGGGCTGGTCCGTTCTGGTTTTCTGGAAATGGACAATTTACTTATTGTCTATTGTATTTTGAACTACAGAGCTACAACAAGACATGTATGATTTTTCTTTCTCCTTTGGCTTTGTTTTATTTCTTGCTTTTGTTTGTGGTGCTTTTATTTGAAGTTTCTGTCCCCAAACACAATTTACTAAGACCATCTTCATTTTCTCCCTTCTCTTCTTTAACAAAATATGAGATTGTCCTGAATATGCTTGTGTCTCTTACCCCTCACCCCAACTTTCATTAGTAGGACCTCCTAAGTGCTGTGTGCCGAGTCCCCATCCTTCAAGTTGTGTGTGTGTGTGTGTGTGTGTGTGTGTGTGTGTGTGTGTTATACATTGTAGCATTTTCTCAGTGTCCAGGTTCAGTCTATGCCATCCATCATGTATTTGCAAGATGGCCTTTCTTTATTTTTTTGTTTGTTTGTTTTCTTACTTTTTTTTTTCTTCTCACTTTGGCCCTGCTCATTCCAGACCAAAGATTGATTGATTTTTATTTATTTATTTATTTATTTATTTATTTATTTATTTTTGGTTTTTCGAGACAGGGTTTCTCTGTGTAGTCCTGACTGTCCTAGAACTCACTTTGTAGACCAGGCTGGCCTCGAACTCAGAAACCCGCCTGCCTCTGCCTCCCAAGTGCTGGGATTAAAGGCGTGTGCCACTACGCCCAGCACAAAGATTTATTATTATATGTAAGTACACTGTAGCTATCTTCAGACACACCAGAAGAGGGCGTCAGATCTCATTACAGATGGTTGTGAGCCACCATGTGGTTGCTGGGATTTGAACTCAGGACCTTTGGAAGGACAGTGCTCTTAAATGTTGAGCCATCTCCAACCCCAAGATGGCCTTTCATAAAGCACCCCACTTAGTGCTTCCAGTGTGTTGCCATTACTACTGAATGAAGCACATGGTTTTTAAAAATTCATTTATTCATTCATTCACTTATTTATTTATTTATTTTTATTTGGGTTTTTCAAGACAGAGTTTCTCTGTGTAGCCCTGGATGTCCGTCCTGGAAGTCACTCTGCAGACCAGACAGGTTTTGAACTCAGACAGTTGGCCTGTGCTGGGATCAAAGGGCTCATTTCCTTGTTTGGCCTACAGATTTCTTTACAGCCTAACTGCCCTATAGCTAAGGGGTTTCCTTGCCCTTTTATCTCAGCCTTCAGCTCTGCTCCAACCACACGGATAAGTTTCCAAATCTCACCCATTTTGTCTTCTTTTCATCTTAGCATACTATTTTTCACTTAGATACTATTGTTCTTTCCTGTCCCTGTCCTTGTCTGACAAACACCTTAACTGTTTCCTAAGAGACAGGCCAAGTATCTTCAACTTCATTATAGGCAGGCTTCCGCAAAGAAATCATTGCTTTCTCTTTGTGGGCTCTGTACTGTGCATACAGTCCCGCCCTTCCCACTTTGCCCCTCCCGACCCCCAATGCACCCCACACTCCCATTTTGCTACCATTCAGCCCACGGTATGCTGTTAGTGAGGGAGCGCGGTCGTGCCCATGCAGAGAGACATTTGGCAATAGTGGCGTGGCATTTGTTGTCCTCATGGTCAGCACTTATCATTAGGAGTTTTTAGAATTTGTCTTTTTCGAGTTAGGAACATGCATGTGCCATGATATGCATGTGGAGATTAGAAGATAGTTTGTGGTATCTGGTTCTCTCCTCCTACCATGTAGGTTCTGGGGCTGGAACCTGGGTTATCAGGCTCGGTGGCAAGCATCTTTACCCACGGAGCCAGCCCCCATGTGCGGAGATGCTAAGAGTACTAACAATCCCCATGACACTCTCCATAGCAAGGAAGTATCTAGACAAAAGTACCAGCAGAGCTCAACACTTCAAACTTGTTCTTGATCACCGAAGTTGGACTCTCAAAAGCTAGAACATGATATCAAAAACTAACTTGACACCACATGAATACTAAGTGAAAACATTTCCATAAGCTTCTGTGAATGGAAGCCATCCAGGGTTAGAAAAATAAGATCTTTGGGGAGGAAAAAAAAAAGCAAAAATAAAACAGGAACTGAATTATATTCAAGGGTGTAATTTAAAATCTATTTTTAGATTTCCTTAATATTGGATGGAGGGATTTGATCAAGATTATAAACTGATTATATGACTAATTATATGACTAATCCTCATCCCCCAAATCCATAAAATGTCATAAAAATATGACAGTAAAACCAGAAAAGGTTAATGGGATTATGTGCTTTGAGTCACTCCTGAAAGCACAGAGGATACAACAGACAGAAGAAATAATCAAAGAAACAATAGAAGAAAATCTCCAGGAGCTAAGGGAACACAGATTTCAGAGTGCAAAGACCAAAAGCATAAGCATACTTTAGAATATTGAAAGAGAAAAACAAAGTATAAAATAAGATGTATTACACTGGTAGTAAATGTCTCCTTACTAAGACTAGGTACCAACATTATATTGAAATTTTAAAAAATCAATATAATGAAATATTTTAAAACTATAACCTTACTCATGGTTAACATTTAACTTATACTTTAATTTATACTTAATATTTAAGTAGTGAGGCAAGATTAAGACATTTTCAGACACAGCAAGATTTGGAAGCTTGTCACGCATAATCCTTGTATATAGAGAATCCCCCAAATCTCTCACTCCCAAAAGCCAGAGGAGTACAAGAGAAAAGAAACAAATGACTTGCAAAGAAACAGTCCAGGGATGGCCTGTGTCCTGAAGAGCAACCACCTGCTACTAAAGCACCAGGTGCACAACAACCACCTGCTACTAAAGCACCAGGTGCACAACAACCACCTGCTACTAAAGCACCAGGTGCACAACAACCACCTGCTACTAAAGCACCAGGTGTACAACAACCACCTGCTACTAAAGCACCAGGTGCACAATAACCACCTGCTACTGAAACACCAGGTGCAGCAGACAGGGTAGAAGGACTGATGAGAACAGAATGATCATGGAAGTGTTCTTACCTATGCGCTGTGTTGGGACAGAAAGTGATAAGGATATATCTGGATTATGAAAACTATGATAGGATAAAGACTAGAAATCAACTTAAGAAATAACAGTGGGGTAGAGGTGTAGAGTATTGGTCTGATTTGTGCAAAGCCCTGGGTTTGTTCTCCAGCTCTGGGTGAGGAAAAGGTGAAATCGAGAAAAACGGAATATATTATTTTCTTGTTTGTGTGTTTGTTTGTTTGAGGCACAGTCTTTTCATGTAGCCCTGGTTATCTTGGAGCTCTCTATGTAGACCAGGCTGGCCTTGAACTCACAGAGATTCTCCTGCCTCTGTTTCCCAAGTACTGGGATTAATGGCATGAGCAACCACAGCTGGCTAGCATACAACATTTTCTTGACAATAAAGGGAGAACTGAATTCAGCAAAAAAGAAACAAATCATAATAAATTAAAAAAACAGGTGGTACCAGTGAGTCTAAATATACCGATAATTACAATAAATATACACAGGCTAAGTTTTTTCACTTGGAGGGTAGAACACCTGATTGAGGTTTCAAAATTTTTGTCATGTGCTGTTTACAAAAGACATTCATATGTAAAAAAGTTTAAGTGAAAAATAGATCCCAAGGAAATATTAAAAATATAAATTAGACAAAAGCCTTAATAAATTATCAGTTTCATTCTAAAATGTTTTGTTAAAAGCAACAAAAAAATTTTTTTCTCCAATTTGATAAAAGACACAGATCACCAAAGGAAATAAGGCTTTGGAAAACAAGAATGTGGCTTTCAAAAGTGCAGCCTGCACTAAGTGGATTCAAGTAGTTGACAAATTTATAATTGGAGTATGGTGGGTGGTTTTAAAATTTTATCTTTGAAATCATACACTCACACAAAGATACAGGATCTCTGTGGGTTCAAAGTCAGCACGCTCTACATAGCAAGTTCCAGGCCAACCAGAGCTATAGAGTGAGACCCTGACTAGCAAAAGATGGGCAGAGGGAGGGAGAAAAAAAAGAACTTGAATCAACGATGAATAGCATTCCAAACAGAAGCCAGCATTTCTAAACAGGTCCATGGACAACTTCTAGACATCCCTGTGTGTGTGAGGTTGCTGTTGCTTTAACAGATGTCTGCAATCAACCCACCGAAGGTTTCATTCCATGGTTGGTCGGTTGGTTTCTATGCCTGTGGAGTTATGGTAGTGCGCGCTGGAGGAAGGGCATGCCAGAGGAAGGACGGGACTGGGTTCTGCTGCCCCCTTGTAGAGTACACCTCTAATGACCACTCAGCCCTACTTCTCAAAACATCTCCCACTTCCTAACAGTGGCCAACTTCAAAATCTCACAGCCAACAGCTTAGTTAATGGTGAGAAAGCCAGAGCTTTCCCATTAAGATTGGGGGGTCAAGCAAGGAATGATTGGCCAAAACAATTCCCAATGCCAGGAAATGATTATAGCAGAAAGTGTGGTTGCAGAATGTGACATTAAATATAAAAGCAAGTTGATTTCTTATATACTAGCAACAAGCTAATAAAACTTAGAATTTAAAACACAGCGCCATTTGTATTAGCATCCTCAAAAGGAAGTACTTCGGTATAAATATAACAACGTATAGACCAGTTCTATGTAGCTGTAATGTGAAGAAGGAAAAAAAATCTATATAAATAGAGAGGGGAGTCCATTCCATGAACAGGAAGATCAATGTTATGATGACAGCAATTCTTCTCACATGATTTACTGATTCAGCGTGATCCCAGCTATCACTGATCCCAGCCAGTTGGGACTTGGGAAATGGCTAACTCTGAAAAGTATTAGCTGTACAAACATAAAGACCTGCATCTAGATCCCCAACATCTATATACAAGGCAGGCATGGTAGTATGTGTTCATAAGCCCAGCACTGAAGAGGTAAAGACTGGTGGGTCCCTGGAACTCCCCAGCTAGCCTATCCAGTCAGTTGGTGAGCTTGACTTTAGGTGAGAGATCTCACCTCAAAAAAAAAAAAAAAAAAAAAAGAGTAGGGGGCAATTGAGAAAGCACACCCAATGCCAACCTCTGGGCTCCACACACACATACACACACTAACTCCAGAAAGTAATTTTGTGGCCGTGGTAGTTTGAATGAGATGTCTTCCATAGTCATTCCATATTTGAATGCTTCATCCCAAGTTGGTGGTGCTGTTTGGAGAAGCTTGGGGGGGGGGGTGGCCTTGTTGGGGGATTCTGTCACAGGAGAGTGGGCTTGAGACTTCAAAGTTAAATGCCTTTCCCGGTGGGCTCTCCCTGCTCTGTGTTTGTGGTTGAAGACATGAGCCCTCGGCTTCCTGCTCCTGCCACCCACCATGCCCGCCTACTGTAGTGCTTCCCGGCCGAGACGAACACTCTGTAGCCATGGGCCCAGATGAGCTCCCCTTCTCTAAGTCACGTTTGTGACGTGTTTATCACAGCAATAGAAAATAACTAACCCATAAGACAGACTGATTATAAAGACAGACAGACTGATTATAAAGTTTCTATGGAGAAGCAAAGACCCAGAATCGTTAACCAAATAGTGACTGAGGGCGAAGTTGCACACGCTGTTGTATATTAAACACGGAGAGAGGGGGGCTGGAGATATAGCTTCACAGAAGAGTGAAGACCTAGAATGCTCAAGGCCCTGGGTCCCACCCCCAACACAAAGGAAGTGTTCATCCATTTTGCTCAATCGATATTGGGGATTCCACCATGAATGTAAGCTTAATGGGTTCAATCTATTGCCTATTGTGGTCTCTTTTAATTTTTCTCAATATTTCGCTAGTAGAATTGGTGTGGAAATGTCCACATAACTAAATGCTAGTCACAGTCATTGCCTAAGATGAGAGCCCTGTGTTGCTGGTATTTCTCTTGCCGGGTCCAAGATGATGTGCTTTCTCTAAGTCTTTGATATAAATATTGGTATTTTGTTTTCAAAAGTGCTTTTAAAAATTGCTACTAGGCCTAGAGGGACAGTTCTTGAGGTTCAGTTCCTAGCACGTACATGTAGCTCACAATCATCTATAACTCCAGTTCCAGGAGATCGGATGCTCTCTTTTAACCTCCAAGAACACCAGGGATGCACATGGTGCACAAACATGCAGGTAAAATGCTCCAAGAAAATGCAGAGATTGCTGCTGAGTATGTGATTTAATCCCAGCAAGTTGGGAGACAGAGGCAGATCTCTGAGTCTGGGCAAGCCTGAGCTACAAAATGAGTGCCCAGCTAGCCAGGGCTAAGTAGTGTGAAATTGTCTCAAGATAAAATAAAATGAATAACTACTTAGCACCCACCATCAGTGGCTTAGAGCACTGGCTCCCCACCACTCTGGCCAATAATAAATGTTTCTAAAACTTGAATTTGAAAAATCACATCTGAAATTCTATTTTTTGCCACTGAAGGTTTTTAATTCTTGAATCACGAAGGAAATTTAAATGAAAGCTATTGACCCTTTGACAACACGTTGCAAATACAAATAGATTTTCCCAGTCCCAAATAGTAAACTGGGGTTGTTTGATTGTTTTTGAGGGTCTGCGTGGTGCTAGTTACGTAGGCATGCTACTGAGCATGGATTATGTGCTATGCGTTTGCATTAGACATAACACCGTGTACACCAAAAAAAAATCCCTCTCATATTTTCTTTTGAGAAAATTGATTTATTTTCAATCTATTATTGATACCTTAAAAAGTGAAAAATCTTGAAAACCCTACTTTTTTGAGAAAGAGCTTTCTTTGTGAGAAATTAAAACCTGCTTTAGCATTTTCTGTGGATTAAGTTTTAAATTAACATAGAAGAATAACAATATGAATCAATATGATCAAAGAAAAAGTGTCAGTAATCATTTAAACAAGACACTTACAACAGGGGTTTAAAGGCGGAGAGACGGATTTCCCTTGCATGTGGATCGAATCAGAAGTATCCCATAATTGACTCTTTACAAGACCCTGCTTTAGCATAATGGACTAGATATTAAAGCTTTAAGTATTTAAAGCGAGTTTCCGTCCCTCTCTAAACGGAGACCGCCACTAAGAGCTATTTTACAAGCCTGACACATTAGCTGCATCCAGGGGAAATACACGGCCTGGCTTCCCTGGCCGGGAATTTGAAGTGCTTTCAATAGTTAACTGGTGTGAAATGGGTGACATTGAACCTGTGAGAAGCAATGAGCGTCTTAAAAAATAAATTCCAGATGGGAGAGTTGATAGGAAGGGATATGGATACTGTGATGACTCTTTTCAACAAATTAATTCAAAAAAGAGCTCAAACCTCATTCATATATATATATATATATATATATATATATATATATATATATATATATATTCTGCTGAGCCAACCTGTGTGACTTTGTGAGGGAAAATGCCATTTTTCCCCCTCCTCTGATTATTTAACACGATTTGGGAACAAAGGAAGTTTTGTAAACTGTAGCTGTCAGATCAAATACAGGAGCAGAATAAGAGGCGTATACAGAATATTTTATAACTTTGTGACCACAGTGAGTCACTGGGTCAAGGCAATAGCACAGATCTCCCTAACAGTGTGTATTAGACTAAACAGCCTCTTCTCTCCTATTCTTGCTGCTAATGGAATTTCTGATTCCTGCCACTACAGTGATTGTGTGGGGGAAATGTAACTGGCCTTACCGTATCCAAATGCCTCGCCCTCCCAGTATCTTCAGATGTTCAAGTGTATTAAAAAGGGCTTTAATGTTTGGCCAGATGTCAGTTCTAATCCCAAGTCTGCTCTGTGCATGTGTGGACCTGGAGCAAGTCACTAAGTCTCTGGAGACCTTGGTTCCCCCATTTAGAAAACAGGGGTTGTGTTCAAACCAGCAGGAGCAATAAGAGGGTGGGAATCACATCTGCAAAGGCCAAATGGGCATCTATTTGGTAAGCTCTTGGAGGTTACTAAGTGTAGTTTCTTGTTATTTTTCTTCCCAGCAATCCTAATATTAGGCTAAATGATACAAAAAGAGGCCCTGAGTTGGTTGTGCGGTTCAGTGGTCGAGGATGCTTATTGCTAAACCTAATAACCTGGGTTTAATTTCTGGGTACCACATGCTCTCTATCTATATTTCTATACCTATTTCTATGTCTATATCTCTTACACATACACACACATAAGTAAATATAATATTTTTAAAAAGAGTCCAACACCCAAACACAGACTGCTGTTTCCTTTTCTGCTATGAAATTACATGTTGGGTACTAAAATCCTCTGCTCCCTTGAATGAGGACAAATAGAACTGGGGGTTATCTCACCCCCAGATGGGATCTCTGCTCCCTGTCTTCATATCCCCATATTCCACTCCATCAACTAACATCTCTAAGACACAACAGCATCCCTTGTGAATGATGCTCCCACTGTCACTGGGGAGGGGGTGAGTGATGACTGGTTTCTTAGAGAGGGGACTGTGCTGGGTGAAAGGCACCCAGGTCTCCAGCTAGCGTGCGCTGTGGTTTTCTAACATGTTCTTTACTTTATTGTTCTTCTTAAGGGTTCCCTCCTGGTGATGCCCCTCACTCATCTGAAAGCAGCCTTTAGCCTTGGCTAGCAGTGACGCTACCTACAAATGCATTTTTCCTTGAAATGAGCATAGAAATGGTTTAAAAAAACAACAACAAAAAAAACCTGTCAGGCGTCAAGCAGCCTCGCAAATCATTTTTACATGGCTTCCTGCATCTTTGTTTTTAGCAAATCCCTTAACGGGAGGGTGACTCATTGTGTATTTCTTCAAAGAAACGATTTTGCAGGTAGTTGACATGGCCCCTCTGCCTTCCGGGATTGGGAGAAAGAGTTTT
Source organism: Mus pahari (assembly GCF_900095145.1). NCBI lineage: Eukaryota > Metazoa > Chordata > Mammalia > Rodentia > Muridae > Mus > Mus pahari. The sequence continues at coordinate 53,619,074 of NC_034603.1, read as the reverse complement.
AAATGCGTCTGTCGTGTGTTTATTCTCAGGGAGTTGTTTGTTACCTGTGGCCATTAGCTTGATATCTAAACTGCTGGCAATCTCTGGAGTTAGCCTCTGTCTGGGCAGCCCTGTAAACCCAGCACCACAGCCTGACTGCTCAGTGCCTGGCTGCTGTCGCAGCGCCCCATTAGCTGTTCATAAATGCCCTTGCTCCCACTAACCCAAGAACCGATCGCACCTTAGTTTACAAACAGGAATTCTGTGGCACCCCATCAGCTTCAAAAGCAGAAACCCCGCAGACACCACAAAATTATCCTCCCTCCATGTTGTACTTTTGAAATAAACCCATGTAGGTGACATCGTGATGGCGCGTGCCTCCGAGTTAAAACACAAGCGGATCCACACAGCCAAAAACCTCACATTTATCCTCATTTTATTGGACAGGTGGCATACACAGCAGCCGACTCCTGATCAGATTTTACACGTACTCCACGTGTGTTTCTCCAAAGACCAGGAGTTACTCTGACAAAAGTGCAGAGGTGGATTCTGGGTGATGGGGACGCTGGGTGATGGGGATACTGCAATTTCTGCTCTCGGCAGATGTGATTTACAGGTTCTTAAGATGCCAGGGCTCTCTTTGTCTTTTACATCGCAATTTATAGCCAAGGTATTTCCAAGTTTCCCTTCCTCTTGCCACACGGTCTGAACAAACAATCGGTGTGCACTCGGGGTCTGTTTCCCCAGCCCACTTTCCAGGCACCGGTCTTGTTTTTTCCTCCCCTGACCTCACGTGTGACATAAGCTGGGTTCTGGGTTGCTTGTTTTAACCCAGAAGGGACATCATGGAACACTTAACTGGTGAGAATGAGCTTTTGTGTTTTTTTTTTTTTTTTTTCTTAAAACTATGCCTCAGAGTGACCCATCTGTTAAAACCCAATATTCTCAATACAAGGGGCGAGGAGGGACTCTTAGTGCCTCCCACACACCCCACTTCCCAATACATCTTTGATACACTTAAAGAATGAAGATTCTCCTTTTTTTTTTTTTTTTGAGATGTTTGCCCTTGAAATTAAAAATAAACTATATCACTCATGCAGAAAATTGTGTGGAAAAATAATAAAATGAAGGCACTGTGTAGTGTGGGAACCCAGTAGTTCCCATTTCCAGCTGCTTCTATATATTGTGCTGTGTATGTATACATACTTTAACAATATGGACTTTCAATATTTATTTTTTATGTGAACGGCACAATGCTACGCATATTCTCACCAAGCTTGCTTTGCTTCTCTCCATATTCCAACCCACGCAGATTCAACTCCTTCGCTTCCTCTGTGGGACAGTATCATGCCCCACCACCCTATGGGAACCAGTGTATGAACTTCCTGTGGATGAGGACAGCCGCCTAGCTGCCCCTTGCTACTGTGAAAATTCCTGTGCCTGTGTTTCATACACACATTGTAAACATTTCTCTGGGCCGTATCCTGACCAGAGACTGAATGCTCACTGCTTCTATTATCAGTGGAGTCTCCAAAGGGGGGGTGGGGGGACAAAGTTCCTGTCCCTCCTAAGGCCTGTTTCAGTATCTTCCCAACACTCTGGTTACAAGGCCTTTTTATGTTAGCTAATCTGATGCAGGGCGAGTTCCTCATTTCCCTGTTTACTTAGTGAGGTTTGGTGTCTATTTCTTTATTGACCACTGTGGTTTTCATCTTTTGTGAAGTTTACGTTTGTAACCCTGTGTCTAGGCGGCATGGCCTTTTTCAGCCTTGTCTGTAGAGATTCTCTGTAAAACCTGAGCCTTTGTCCTTGATTGGCTCTCTGTGTTTCAAATATCTTTTCTTAGGTTCCTTTTCCTCTTTTCTGTGGTGTGTCATTAATAAACTCGAGCCTTTTAAAGTGGTCAAGCAATCTTTTTCTCTTCTGTGTATGCATTTGTGTCTTAATGACTTTAACTTTATGACATGTCATCACTTCAGGTGGGACAGATGTCCCTCCCTTGTTTCCTTTAAAAATGATGATGCCCGTCAATTTATGGATGCATTTCTTATTCTTGCTCCTGGCTTTTCTAGTCAGATGCCTTGGCTTCGAATATCAGTTTCTAGACATCTGATGATTTCCACAGACACACTGGAGAACTTTCTGGAGTGCCGACTGCAGCAGCCGTCTCTCCCCTGACCCTGCTTCTCTTCCCTCTGTGTAGCTCAGCCCCACTTCTGCCATTTCTGACTTTCAGAGTGTATTCCCTCTACATAGCTGGCTAAATAACTGGTCAGAGAAAAAGACCAAAGACCTTAAACTCTGTGTGATTGATTTTTCAGTACTAGGACTCAAACCCCAGTGCCTTGAAGAGTAGGCACACACTCTACCAACCAAGCCCAACCAGCCCGGACACTGAAACTTTTGCCGTAACCAAAGCAATGAAGGTGGGAAAGTGCCTCCTGTCAAGGACAGAGAGTGCTTTTAAGACAGCAGCTCTTGCCAGCCTTTCAGAGTTTTTATAAGGGTTATAGGGTAAGTGTCTGTATACCAATAGTAAGCACCGTGCTAGAGGAATATAGGCTTTGTGGACTGGGGACAGCTTCCCAGAACAGGTAAGGCCTTGGCTAAGACTTTGAGATCACATAGCAGGTAAAGGTAATGAAGAGAGATGTGGGCTCTGGGCAAGGAACAGGGGTTGGGAGCTGTTTGGTAATTATGAAAAGATGTCCCTTAGGTTGTTTGCTGTGGTGTCTTGTTGCCTTGGTCAGCGTCTGTCCTCAGTATTGGGAGTACATGTGTGTGCCACCAAGCCCAGCTGGTGCTGTCCTAGGCTTTGGGCTTGGATTTCGGTCCCCCAAGATCCTCTCAGGGTCCCCCAAGGGCAAAATGATTTCCTTTGTAATACTATGGAGTGGTTGGCCCTCCTCAACCTTTTAACCTTTGCCTTCATGGTTGAAGAACAAAAGCAGATATGTTATGGCCACCAAATTATAACAGTGGCCACTGAGTTCTTCCCCGAACTTGGGAAAACTAACAACAAAGGAGAAAACACTGTAGCCGGTTTCCCTGCAGCGTGTCTCTGACAAAGAAGTCACAATTAGCTTAGTAAATCTCAACTCTTGCTACAGGACATTCACTTTCACTCTAAAGGTTGGAGCCAGGGCTTCCTGTGTGCTAAGCTAGCACTGGATTGGAGCCACACCCAGCAGGGACAGGGCACTGTAGCTGTCATCTGTGACAGAATGGGAAATCCACGCATGCGTCTTCAGTCACACAACAAAGTGCACAGCCTGTGCATGGCCCTCTCAAGGAAAGTATGGCAACAACGACTTGGATTGTCAGCTTCTCACAGCTTTCTTCACAAGAAAAGGGGTGGGGCAGGGTGGGGCTGGAGAGAGAGATGGCTCAGAGGTTAGTGAACTTGCTGCACTTACAGAAGACCCAGGTTTGGTTCCCTGACCTTACAACCATTCACAGCTTTATTCCAGGGGATTGGACCCTTTCTTTTGGCCTCCATAAACGCTGAGGACAACATGGCATACTTATGCACTCGCAGGCAGAACTCTCTTGCATGCTTAAAACCAAGATTTTAACATGAAAGACAGAAGGATGACACACAGGTTATGTTTATTCAGTTTAGGCCACAGTTTCTCAGGATGGAAGCCTGTCACTTTGTCAGCTACCGTCATATTTGGTGCTGATGACAAGAGTTCTCCTACTGTGTGCAATAGAATTTTGAAAACCTTTATGGATTTTTTTTTCTTAATCACATCAGTGGTCATATTATAAATTTAAATTTTCAATGTGAAATGAAGTGTGATGGGCCAGAGTTTATAGGAATATTTAGTTTGGGTTCTGTAACCAGCATTCTAAGTAATTGCTTTCCTTAAGACTTTTTCATGTTTTGTTTGGGTTGAGCTCCACCCCTGCTCCTGCCTCCTCCACTCCCTGCTTGGACTCCCCTGCCCTCAACATTCCTTGTTCTGGGCCAGTGAGATGGGTTTGTAGGTAGAAGCATTTGCCACACAAACCTGACACATTCTGAGTTCAGTCCTCAGGACATACATGGGAGGACACCCCTCTGGGCTCACCTGCACACACATGCACGCACGTGCACACGCACGCAGACACGTGTGTGTGTGTGTGTGCGTGCACACACACACACAAACACACACACGATAATTAATAAAACAAACTTAAAATATTTTCCTTTCCACAGCATGTCATATGTTGAACCAGAACGGTTCAATGATTTTCTTTTCCCAGTGCTGGGTATCGAACCTGGGCCATACTAGGCCAGCAATCTCCCACTGAGCTACGTCCCTAGCAAAGCACTATTTTCCAAATTACTAATGAATGAAGTTGTGAAATCATTCATGAGTGAAAAACCCACTCAGAGTGCTTGAGAGAGCAGTGATCTTAAAGTCAAACAGCACAAGACGCCCTTTCATAAGATTTTAGAGTCTACACTGTAATTAACCTTTTAGACAGCACTTGACAAGTTTTCCGAAGAGCAAACCCATCCATGGCTTTCTCCCACAGCTGCTCTGAAAACACTCCCTGCCTTTGAGCCCCACCTCTGTAGGAGGCTGCTTTCTCTTGGCACACTCCAACCAAAACCATGCTTCACAACAGATAAAAGTGCAGAAGTGGCTATCAGAATCTAATTATTTTCTTCAGTTATAGTTTCTAGTATTAAAAAAATAATAATCTTGACAGCTCTAAGTCCATATAAAAGAATCTTTTGAGAGGAATATTTTGTTTGTTTTTGTTTTGTTGGGTTTTGTTTTGTTTTTTTTTTTTTTGGTTTTTCGAGACAGGGTTTCTCTGTATAGCCCTGGCTGTCCTGGAACTCACTTTGTAGACCAGGCTGGCCTCGAACTCAGGAATTCACCTCCCAAATGCTGGGATTAAAGGTGTGCACAACCACCGCCTAGCTTGAGGATATTCTTCAATGATAAAATCCCTGTCTGGTACTTGGAAGGCTTTAGACCCAATTTCTAGCAACATGCAAAATAATGAAGTTTAAAAAACAAAACCTCCACCTCTTCGTTTTTTAAGACAAGGGTCAGGAGACAGAAAAGGTCAACCCTGCCGTTTCAGAGGGAGAAATAACAACTCTAAAAAGAAAGTCGAGAGCCGGGCAGTGGTGGCTCACGCCTTTAATCCCAGCACTCGGGAGGTAGACGCAGGCAGATTTCTGAGTTCAAGGCCAGCCTGGTCTACAAAGTGAGTTCCAGGACAGCCAGGGCTACACAGAGAAACCCTGTCTCGAAAAATCAAAAAGAAAAAAAGAAAGTTCGATTGAGAACGGTGAGATTATATGTGGATGGATGGACAGAAGAGGGTACTCAAGTTATGAAGGAGCAGAGCCGTCAGGACTGAGTTCAGATGAGGATGGGGTCAGACGCAGAGTCAGGGTGCTGCTAGACTGAGAACCAATGGCTCCTCTTTCCTACGGTTCAGCTTCAAGTCAAGTATCCGGAAGGCACTTCCTTTCAGAGTTGCCAGGTTCAGCAAATAAAAGTGTAGGGCACCCATTAAATTACAATTCCAGATAAACAAGGAAGCGTTCATTAGTGTGCCTCAGATACTGCATGGGATTCGGCTTTCACGGCACGTCCGTTATTTTATCTGGCAAGCCCACTTCCCTTTGCAGGTCTTAATCTTCTCATAGTAAAGGCTCGGGCAAACTCCTATATGTTTATCCTTGTTCTGCTGCTGGCCTGGGATGCCAAAAAGGGAGAAATTAGGAAAATACGGTATGTTCGTGCGTATGCCTTAATAGCAGGTTGCAGCTGGATCGCTGTAGCTGGGCATCTATCCTGGTATCCACCTCTGGCACTGACTGCCTCTGCTTTTGTGAGATGGCAGTGCTTTTGTCTAATGTCCTTTCCTGGGTGACATCTGTAACTCTTAAAATTGTTTGGAAATTTGACTTGCAAAGGAAGTCAGTGCCAGGAAAGGGAGGCCCTAGGTGGTTGTCTAAGTTGTCTCCCAATTGCCACGGGCCATGACCTTTCCGGAGCAGAGGACACAGGACACCCAGAGACTCTTTGACCTGATGTCCTGTGTGACTAACAGAATTTCTTCCCTGGGCAGGCTCTCTCCACAGAGCGCAAGCCCTGCTCTTCTCTCTGGCTGTTATTGGAAAGCAAATGAAGTCACGTCTGGCAAACAGGGCTGAACTCTTCAGAGAAGGACCTGAAGCGGAGGGAGGATTGGCTGCCCAGACCGTTCAGGGATACTCGGTCTTTGGGACGAGCCTAAAGGCGGATAGGATGTTTAAAGTATTGTTTTTGATTTGCACATCTTTAGTTTGATCCCTAACAACATGTTTGCTCGGGTTCCAGGAATTTTGTGATCTTGGTTCAGTGTTGACATTTTACATCCTTCCCAGCACGCTAAGTACTCTTTCAGGAATGTGCGGTTAATGTTGTAGAGAGAAAAAAAAAAAAAATCCAAAATTACACTGCAGCTCCGAGCCAGAGAGTCCCAGCCTGTTCGCTGGCTTCCAGTGCCAACCTTAAATAAACACGACTCCTCTTCCTGGAAACACCTGTCAGCTCACAGCATTTGAGGAGGACAAAGCCAAAATCTTCGAGGTTCACTGAAGAGCTAAGTTAGACATCATTTCTGTTCTTCCAAATGGCGTAACTATTATTTTCTCATCCAGTTTCTCCGGCTAGCCTTTTACCAAGATTAAATGCGCCATGTGATACCCCATGGACAGAAAAACCTTTGGTCCAAAAAACCCACAGATTACCCTACAAATGCTGCATTCTCAACCAAAATAGACTTCTTTTTAAAGAGAATCCAATTTCCAATGGGTTTAACCTAGAAAAACAGCACAAAGCTAATAAAAGCTCGAAGGAAGGTCCAAGGAAAGCACATGGTGGCTGCTGCAGGCGTGGAGCCCCGGTCCAGAACAGAGGTTTAGAAGCTCTGCCGGCTACTCTGGTGAGTGTGCTGGTCCTGGGGTGTGGGCGAGGATATTCCTGGTTAATAGATGATCCTTGATTCCACCCCTGGCTGCCAAAGCTTAGGCTGTGGAGATAGGAAGTCTACGGCCCTCATCTTTGGCAAGAGAGGTTGAGTTCAGGATAAAGCCAGCTTCCTCCTCCTCCTCATTCTTCAGCACCCTAGTTAAAGTTGGGTTCAGACTTCGTGGTGCCTCTGACAACCAAGTTTCTTTAGAGAAACAGTTTAAATGCTTGGAATCAGGCCCGCCCTGCCCCTACTTCTTCTCTGCTTTGATATTTCATAATCCTGGGCTGCTTTACTAAGAAGCAGAACCTGTCACCCCATTCAATCCTAAAACTGTTCTTCTGGTATCTGGATAACCTTGGCAACCATCAGATGAGCTTTTTCTCTTAAGAATATGTCATCTCTGCTGCTGGGTAGTGGTGGTGCAAGCCTTTAATCCCATGCAGAAGCAGGCGGATCTCTTGAGTTCAAGGCCAGCCTGGTCTGCAGAGTGAGTTCCAGGACAGCCAGGGCTACACAGAGGAACACCCCTCCCCCCCAAAAAAAAAGCCCCTCTCATCCCACTATTGTCATAAGATTTGTGAAACTTATATCCACGTAAATTCTGTGTTATACAGTGCAGAGAGTTGAACTCAGGGTCTCAGGCCTGCCAGTCCAATGCTCTACGCCTGAGCTCAGCCACCGCCCTCCCCTGCTGAGGGATGCAGCCCTTCACAGCTACATAAGTTGTGTGGTGTGTTTTATAATGATATTTGTGAATATATCTCATGATCTGATTTCTAATTTCTTCCTCCTGCTGGGTTTCAATCCCTTGTATGGGGGGGGATACTCATAATCTTAGCATTCATAAAACCAAGGCAGGGGGATTGCATAATCTATCTTACTTTCCTGTTGTCCAACTGTATTCACTAAAGACATAGCCATGTGCAATTGATGTCAACTCAAGATTGAGGGGTCTGGGGAAACTGGCTTTGGGGTCTCACATGTACCGACACTTCCTCAGTATCAGGTTTCTTTGGCTGCTTGTCCACATTTTGGGAGACAGGTTATCATACCCCATGATGGAAGACGTTCTCAATACCAAGGAGCTGGAAAGCAAACAGTTTTGGAGCATATGGGCCCTTAAGAGTATCACCTGGTTAAGAATCCCACTGTGTTGGGTGATGTGGTGGGGATGGTCCCAACACAGACTGGAAGGTCAGGAGTTCAAAGTCAGCCTCTACTATCCAGTGAGCCCAGGGTGAATTACCTGAGACCCTATCTTAGAAAGCAAGACAACAAAACCCTACTGAAGCTCAGACTTGAGGCTGACTCAAGATGCTCCACTTGCAGTGTCTGGGACCTTTGGATTCTAAGATCATCTGGGGACCTTGGAGGTGAAAGCCAGATAAGAGAAGTCAGGTTTGAGTACTTGGCCTCCTGGCTTAACGTTGGTCCTTAATTACTTAGACATGTGTTTAAATGGCTTGAGAAACCTTACCTGTACTGTCAGGGCAAATCTGCCAGTCTCTCCAACAATGGCAGCCATCTTCTTCTAAAACCAAATGGAAAAGGAACCTGGTTCTTGAGAGACTCCACACAACAGTAATTAGCATATGCTGTTCTGGTTTCCTTCCTTCCTTCCTTCCTTCCTTCCTTCCTTCCTTCCTTCCTTCCTTCCTTCCTTCCGAGATGTAAATGTTTAAGTGTATGACTATTTTGGCTTTGTGTGTATATATGTAGAGCGTGTGCAGTGTGCCTAGTGACTGGCAGGGCTAGTAGAGAACATTGGATGCCCTAGAACTGGAGTTAGAGATGCTTTGCCAACCATTCGCTGGGTGATGGGAGTCACACTTGGCTTCTCTGCCAGAGCAGACATTGCTTTTGACTAGTGAGCCACCTCTCCAGGCTCCCAGGCCATTCATTCTTAACTGCAGACTACAGTATGTGGGTTCCTGTTTTAAAGATAAACTTTGCTTCAGAGAGATTAAGGGATTTATTCCAGCTAGTGGGAAAATTTAGAGAATAAACCCATTGCTGTGGCCTTAGAAGTCTGCTGATCTAAACTATCCCCTTGTCTACAGATAGGCACAGTGAGTCACAGAGGGCAAATGGACTTTCCCAAGCCACATCGTGACCGATGACTCATCACCAGGCACCAAGCACATCATCTTAAGATCTTCATAATCTGTAGGTCAAAATAGGACCAGGATAACCACTCACCAATAAATAAACAGTGCATGTTAAAGGATAAAGATAACACAGAATATTCTACCATAATGAAATGAAATTAGCAAGCAGGGGAAAATTAGAAACTGATATGTTTAAAACTCTATGAGACAAAATTAGAAGATACTTTGAAATGAACAAAAATGGAGGCACAGCCTACTGAACCTTGTAGGATGTAAATGAAGAAATGGGGAGACATTTTTAGCCCATATTTTTAAAAGATCACAAAGCCATAAACACTCATCTATAGATACTAGACAAAAGAAGAAAGCAAAGTCCTGCACATTGGCCCATGTGACTAGCACATGCATGCCTTGGCATGTGTACTCATACGTATATGTATGCATGAATAAATAGAAGGGTTTTTTTTTAAGATTTCCAAAATAAAAAATATACCTTTGCTGGGCATGGTGGTGCACACCTTTAATCCCAGCACTCAGGAGGCAGAGACAGGCTGATTTGTGTGAGTTCCAGGCCAGCCTGGTCTATATAGAGTTCCAGGACAGGCAAGGCTACACAGAGAAACCCTGTCTCAAACAAACAAACAAACAAATAAACCTTTATCTTGATTGGCTAAGGAAAAAAGACTCAAATTAGGAGAATCATAAATGAAAAAAGGGGGTTATAAAGGAATACTATTAATAATTTTATACCATGAAATTAGATAACCTAAATAAAATGAAGAATCCCAAAAGACACTCAAATTATCAACACTGAGTCAAGATGAAATCAGCAATGGGAAAGAGAGAAAGAAAGAAAGAAAGAAAGAAAGAAAGAAAGAAAGAAAGAAAGAAAGAAAGGAAGGGGAAGGGAAGGAAGAAAGGAAGGAAGGAAGAAAGAATGGAAGGAAGAAAGGAAGGAAGGAAGAAAAGAAGGAAGGAGGAAAAGAAGGAAGGAAGGAAGAAAGGAAGGAAGGAAGGAAGGAAGGAAGGAAGAAAGAAAGAGAACCCAAAACTATGACAAATACAAAATGAATAATTTTATAAAATTACTGACAAATTACCCAGGACCAGTTGTCTTTACTGGAGAATCCCACAAAAGTATAAGGAACTAACCTAAATTCCTTTTAGAAAGCTGAAGAGAGAAGAAATAAATCTGTGTTTGCTATTGGTCTGTGTAGAAAATTCTAAGATAGTATTAGAACTGACAGATGGGTCCAAGGTGTCGAGATACTCAATGAGAAGGAACCATGTGAGCTTCCAAAGGAGAGAGGCAAACAACAGTTCTCCCCAGCTCTGAACAACAGTCCTCCCCAGCTCTGAACAACAGNCCTCCCCAGCTCTGAACAACAGTCCTCCCCAGCTCTGAACAACAGTCCTCCCCAGCTCTGAACAACAGTCCTCCCCAGCTCCAATGCCCATGAGCTACAACAAGGATTCACGAGGCACTATAACCCGAGGGTGCACGAGTGGCACGCACACCTTGGTGGTAACCAACAGCTCTCTAACTGGAGGTAAGGCCTGCTCATCAGGAAGGAAAGCATGCTGAGACCTGGAAACCTAGCCAACTCCCCAGGGCTAACAAAGTCATGGATCAGCACTGAGAACCACCACTGTACTGAGCCAGCATGTTACCTAAGTACATTTTAAATACTTACCATTCTACCCACAGATAAGTGTAGTACTCATCCCTCATCAAGGAATGAGCACTTGGGTTTTTGTTGTTGTTGGTGGTGGTGGTTTGGTTTGGTTTGGGTTTTTTTTTTTTTGCAACAGATGTAGGCCATTACAGAATGTCATAACAGATTCAAATGCAGAGTTGTGGAGCCCAGCTCCAACAGACACTTCTGCAATACAGCTCCTGCACCTAAGGCTCAGGGATCTTTACAGAAAAGAGGGAGGAAAGACTCTAAGAGCCGGAAGATCAGGAAGTTTCTTGCGAGATTGCGTTTCGTAGAAATATCGGAAGCTACCCTCATAGAAGTCCCACCACCACAGCTGCCTAAACAAGACCTGAACTAGGCTGATACTAACAGGCCCGATAAAACGAACAGAGAGGAAAGCACACAGGGCCTCAGCTCTACAAAGAACTACCAGCAACTGATGACTGCCAAGAGCAGGAGAGACTGTCTTCCTCAGGGAAGAGCGTGGCAAGACCGAGTGTCAGTCAGCCCTGCAAGCATGCTCGCACAGGCAATATTACAGACTACAGATGTAGATGTAGATGTGCATATATATGTATATATGGATATATTTTTTAAGTCCATGAAATTTGAGAGAGGGCAGGGGAGGTACATGGGTGGGATTGGAGGGAGGAAAAGGAAGGATATGGTATAATTATAATCTCAAAAACTTAAAGTATAAAAGAAAAGCGAACTAACACAGTCGATAAACAATGTGAAAAGGAGTACTTGTCAAGTGTTCTAGAATAGTCATTCAGCACTGGGTGTGGTAGTGTTTGGCTGGAGGAAGGAGAAAGGAACATTTAAAGCTAACTTCAACCACATAGTTAGTTCAAGGTCAGCATGGGCTCCATGAGACCCTGTCTTTAAAAAAACGGAAGCTATTCAGAGCTTCCGGTCCAGTGCTTGCCCACAGGATCTTCCTGTGTTGTTTTGGCTATCCTTAAACTGTTACCGTTTCCCAAGTTGCTGGGGTTGCTGGCAAGTGTTACCAGGTTTGGATTGTAGGGCCCAGGTTTGATCTCCATACACCACCACCGCCAAAGACATAAAAATAAAATGAAGACGTAAGTAAACACCCAGAGATTCAGAAGCAATGTAAAGTGTCTCCGAAGTCACAGCACTGCACTGCCCCCTAGATTCTTTGTTTTGTTTTTTTAAGATTTATTTATTTATTATATGTAAGTACACTGTAGCTGTCTGTCTTCAGATACTCCAGAAGAGGGAGTCAGATCTTGTTATGGATGGTTATGAGCCACCATGTGGTTGCTGGGATTTGAACTCCGGACCTTTGGAAGAGCGGTCGGGTGCTCTTACCCACTGAGCCATCTCACCAGCCCCGCCCCCTAGATTCTTGATGGGAAACCACAAACTGATTCTAAAACTCATAGGGAATTTTGACAGACTTTAAAGTAACCAACACAACGTCGAAAAAGAAGTCCAGACATAAACCTGTGACAACAAATTTTCAACAGAAGCCCCAAGTCCATCCCCCAGGGAGAGTTGACTTTTCAACAATGGAGGTGTAAGGCTGGGTTGGCATGTTCACCACCCTGAGGTGGATCTCCTGCCCAGGGTGAGGGGTGTAGTTCCTGCCTGAGACCACAGCATTCAGAACCAAAGCAGGACAGTTGCAAGTTAGAAGCCGGCCTGGGTACACGGTGACATCCTGTCTCAATAAAATAAAATAAAAGCCCACTTGCTTCAAAGGACACTGTCAAAGACAACCCACTTATAATTGTATTTCTGACTTAGGATTTATACTTAGGACATGGAAAGAACTCTAATATCTCTGGGGAAACGTGAGAAATAGCCCAGTTTTTAAGGGGGTAAATGATCCAGAGATTTCTACAAAGAAAATAGACACGTGGCTGACACAGATACTCAGCATCCTTCATTTTCAAGGAAACAATCCAATGCTCATGTGCATTTGTGTACACACGCACACACGTGCACACACACATGCACACATACATGCACGCACACACACAAATGCACATGTACATGCATGCACATGTACACACGTGTACACGCACACACACAGATGCACCAAGAGACTAGAATCAAAACAGTCAGATACCAGTAAGTCTGGGGCTGCAGGGGTTGTGCCAGATTAGTTCTGCCCCAGGCCACTGGGAGAGTGGAAAACGTGCAGCTGGTTTTGGCTAACGCTCTGGAAGTTCCTCAGGCAGTTGCCATAGCTAACATACAGCCGGGCAACTCCACTCTTAGATATCTACCCAACAGCAACAAAAACATGTCCACACAGAACTTATACTTGGCTGAAAAAGTGGCTCAGGAGCAGAGCACATGCCTGGCACGTGCAAGGCCCCTGAGCTTGCGCCCCAGCACACAGCATGCACATGTGCACAGTACACAGGCATATGCATGCGCACATGCACACAGGACACACACAGAGCACACAGGCATGCGCATGTGCATGCACACATGCACACACTAAGAGCTTAAAAACTTGGACTTGAATATTCAAAACTATCACTCAGATGAAATGTGAAAGCATTACAGACACCCGCTCGGGTGATGTTTAACAAATGTAATGGATGAATGCAGTGGGAGATTATTTGGTTGTAAAAAAAATGTGGAGAAATGCTGTGTGGTACATTAGAAAAACATGAATAACATTCTCAGCGAAGAAACAAAAGCAAGAGAGGCCATATTGTGTGATTATATTTATATAGTGGCCACCAGAGACAGATTTACAGAAATAAGGGAGCGGGTTAGTGCTTGACTAGGGCTGGAAGGGCGGTGGTCATGGGGCCCTTGCTAGAGTATAGGGTTTACCTAGTGATGGTGAGAATGCCTAAAACCAGCTGGGCTGAGGGGTGTACAATTCTCGGGAGACACTAAAGCTCATTGAGTCAGCCACCTTATCTTTTTCCTTTTAATTGTCTTTTGTTGTGGTGCTTGTGTGTTTAAACAGATTCTCATCATATAGCTAAGGCTAGCCTCCAGTTCACCGAGCATGAGGTCTCAGATGGCCTGTCCTACCACCTTCACTGAGCTGTGTGGGAATTATGACTCGACGGCTCCACTAAACTGTATGGGTCAGGCTTATGAAGTTGCTCCAGGAGTTCAGTGCCTGCCGCCCAAGCAGGAAGAGTTGAGCTGGGATCCCCAGCAGCCATGTTCATCTCCAAGCTCAGCTTCTAGACCTACGACCCCAGCGCTGGGGTTAGGGCAGCATAGAGAGCCCCAGAGCTTGCTGGTCAAATCCTCAGTGAGCTCCAGATTCACTGAGAGTCCCTGTCTCAAAAACTAAGGCAGAGAGTGATAGAAGAAACCCAACATCAACCTCTGGCCTCCTACACACACACACACACACACACACACACACACACACACACACACACACACGATAGACAGTATTACAGTTACAGCAATTAATATTATGTACTACAACACCCAATAGGGAGCTGTCAACTAGAAGTTCTTTGAAGGCGAAGAAGATGGGCAGAGAGAAGAGAAGGGGAAGGGAAACGAAGGAAGGGATGAGACTTTTCTTCCTTCAGGCTCTGTCCTTGGAAGTTCTGTCTTTCCTTGTGTTTCAGCGTCTTGGGGCTGGTGTAATCCTAGCTCCCAGGAGGCTGGAGAAAGAGGATAGCTAGTTAGATGGAGGTCGGCCTGGTGTGTAGCATGAATGATGGGCAGAGGCTACGAGGGGGTGGGGTGGGGGGTGTATATGTGTGTGCATGTGGTAGAGGTATGGGAGTGTATGGTATGTTATTGTGGTATGGGGGGCTCAGGGGCTGTATAGATGTGTGTGTGTGTGGTAGGGGTATGGGGCTGTGTGTACATGTGTGTGGTATGGGGGGCTCTGGGGCTGTATAGATGTGTGAATGTGTGTGTATGTGGGGGGGAGGGTAAAGTTATTTAACAGTAATTATGAAAGAAGAGGAAGATAGAAGCCTTCTGTGATGTGAGGGACTCCTGTATGGTTTTGTGTTAGATTCCATAGTGAAAATGAAGGTGAGTAACCTAATACTTTTGCTCCTAAGGGACGTACAGACTCTAGGATACATTTACTAGCGCACTGGGGCTGGAGAGAAAAATATCTACCATGATATTTCCTGGCAAACAAACCTCCAAGGTTTAGGAGGGAAAAATCACTGAGTGGAGTGTACACCTTCCAGCTCAGGGCAACCTAAAGTTTCCGTTTAGACTTGAAGAGGAGGAGGAGGAGGAGGAGGAGGAGGAGGAAGAGGAGGAAGAAGAGGGGAGGAGGAGGAGGAGGAGGAAGAAGAAGGGGAGAAGAAGAAATCCATTGTGTAGATTTTCCTTCTCTAGGCCAAATCCTTTTCTTCATCTTGCACATCTAAAGGGCCTCAGGTTCTGAGCTATCGATGCTACAGAGGCCTGTCTGCATAGCCAGCCATGGGTAACCCCTGGGAACCTCAAATTGGTGACTTGTTACTCTCAGAGTTTCTGTTGCTGCTTTTTTTTCCTCTTGTTAATGGGGCCTGCGATGATCTGACGACCCTGCGGTTAGCTCTGGGCTGCCTCTGAATCTCAGTAGTTTTATTAGCTGTGTGTTTGGTTCTGGGATATTCTCTGTAGCTATTGTCATTGTTAAGATGGCTAGTGTCTCCAGTGGATGTCTCCTAAATCCCTGGCTGTTATCTGTCCCGGGTATGAGTGTCTACCAGGAGGCTACATTCTTGTCTGAGACATGTCCTGACTCTGATAGCAGCCACGGCTGACCCGACTTTACTGGGGCCCCAGATTGATATGATTAAGTTTAATGAGGTCCACTCTCCGCCCTGAACCTATTCAAGGATAAACTTGTAAATCCAATGAGTTCTGAAGATGACAAGTATCTGCTTACCCTTCAACCTTTAAGGGATTTTGAGGGATGATTTATAACCAGCCCTCCTTACAGTATCATTAGAAAGGGCTCCAGAAAACCAACTGCTATTGCAGCCCACAGCTTCTTATTCATAGCAAAGGTGATCTTAGGAGTAAAGTTCATGTATTTGAGCAGATCTTTCTAGAGAAGTCCTGGCCACCAAGGCAGACAGCATACACACACACACACACACACACACACACACACACACACACACACACACATCATTCAAGTACTGTGTGACCCTTCCCAATGGATTTTCTTCCAACTGTGCTCCCAGACAACATGTAAGAGTATCTATAAGAAAAATACATGAAAATGATGTAGCTATACCAGAGAAGAAAAGGTGTCGGGGCTATTATTAACCAGCTCCCAGCTCCCTAGGCATCTGGTTGTTGTGGGCAGCCAAGGTGCCTCTGGGCTGGCCACTGACGCTCAATTCCCTTCAATTCGACCAAAGCAATTGCCCTGGTTCCTCACACAGTCCTCTGTTATCTTCCTTTAATGACCCAGAGCCATCTCTGTAGATGTGAGGACTCCACTACCCTCGTGGGAACACGCTGACTCTGGAGTCAGCAAGCCTGCCCCTTAGTCCTGGTTCCCACTGTTAAGAGCGTGTGATCCTGGGCAAGCAGCTTAACACTCTAGTTTCTCATCTATAAAATGGGAATGGCAGTTCACACTCGCCCATGCTGGCTCCAAGATGATATGACTGCTAATCCTGTTGTTGTTGGGGGGGGGGGTTGGTTTTGTTTTGTTTTAAGGGCTTTTCCTCCCAAATGTCCTGATCAATGATATCTGCAAAGCCTCCTTGTGAATAAGTGGAAGCCCTGGCTTTTTCTGTTCCATCCGGGCGGAACACAATAGTTGGTATCTAAGCACCATCCTCCTCTGACTTTAGCTTTGCTCTACTCATCCTGTGACTTCAGTCTGACATCTGCTTCTTAGCGTGGTTCTCAGCAACACTTCCAAGCTGTCCTCTGTCCATTCTCTATAGCCAGTACCCTCGCTCACAGACTGTTTCTCCCATCGTTGGGATTTTGTTATTGGTTTTTCCTCCCTCTTTTTGTTTTGCACGCCTTTGGCAGTTCCTAGGGTTGAACCAGGGCCTTGGTTTGAGCTAGGTGAATGCTCTTCCATTAAACCACACCCGGCCAACCCTGTCTTTAGTGTGTCCCTCTTAGAAACAGACAGTACATCTCAGAATTAAGTGTAAAATAAGAGCGGCCATGTTCCACTTGTTTTTTTTTTTTTTTTGTTTGTTTGTTTGTTTTTGTTTTGTTTTGTTTTGGTTTTTGGTTTTTTGAGACAGGGTTTCTCTGTATAGCCCTGGCTGTCCTGGAACTCACTTTGTAGACTAGGCTGGCCTTGAACTCAGAAATCCGCCTGCCTCTGCCTCCGAGTGCTGGGATTAAAGGCGTGCGCCACCACGCCCGGCCCATGTTCCACTTGTGTTCCACTCAGCCCATGAACATCGTTCAGACAGCGCCCTGTCTAACCATTTCCGACTGGTCGATGATGGGAAAACCCTCTGCACCCACTAGGAACTTCCAAGTTCCAGAACTTTGATCTTTTCTCAGGGTAGAGAAATACACCGCAGTATTAGCTCAGGATTCCGTCACCTAGTCACAAGGGGAAAGGATATTCTAGAGTGGACCATGTACTAGCATGCATTGGATAGATATCCAGTAAAATTACCAGGGAGAGCTGATACTCCCTTGTTCATTGGCTCCATTAGATGAATTTACTCAAGTGTTCTCAGCATCTATGCAGACGGCTGTGCTGAGCTAGGGTGTTAGTAGCTTTGCAGTTTTGATTTACATCTTTTCAAACCACAATAGCCCCATTATATCTTAAGGGATGTCTCTGCACATGACCGTGGCATTTTGAATTATGCGTGTAATGGGAATCTTAGCTATTCTGAGACCTTATGTGAAAGACAGTGTGACATGGTGGGATGAGCCTGAGTTTTGCAG
The DNA here is from genome assembly GCF_900095145.1 of Mus pahari. NCBI lineage: Eukaryota > Metazoa > Chordata > Mammalia > Rodentia > Muridae > Mus > Mus pahari. Next base: position 53,601,457 of record NC_034603.1, on the reverse strand, counting down.
GCAGAGCTAAGTCTGAATCTCCATCCCTGCACTCGTTCACTGTGAGACTTAGGACTTGACCACCCAGGGCTGCAAACTCATCATCTGTAAATAGAGAAAATACACTTGGTATCACAGAATCACAACGGTTAAGTGAACGGATCAGTGCGATGAAGCAACATAAAACATAAAGGGTAGAATGGAGCCCTGGATGCACAGCCAGTGTCAGGGATCTTTACTTCCTCTTAGTCGGCCTTCATATTTTCCTTTCCTCCTGGGTTTGAGTCTGTTTCTGGGTAGAGTAAGATACTCGCCAGCTCTGGTGAGATTCGTAAACAAATGGGATAAATTATGGACTGTATTTAGAAAGGAGTAGCGATGATATAAGAGTAGACTAACCTCAAGACAGGGTCTCATTATGTAGCCTTGGCTGGCCTAGAACTCACTGTGGCAACCATTCTGGCCTTGAATTTGCAGCAATCCCTTGCCTCGGCCTCAAGGTGCTGGAATTACCACATTCAGCTTGAGCTGCTTATATCATCTGCTAACTTTTTTTGAGGGAGGAGGAGGGTTCAAGACAGGGTTTCTCTGTGTAGCCCTGGCTGTCCTGGAACTCGATCTGTAGACCAGGCTGGCCTCAAACTCAGAAATCCGCCTGCCTCTGCCTCCCGAGTGCTGGGATTAAAGGCGTGCGCCACCACTGCCCAGCTATCTGCTGACTTTTAACATCTAAACCTTGCCTGTCACTGAGCTCGAAGCTATCAATAGAGTAATTTGTCTGTCTGAACCCAAGGCTTCATAAAGACTCTTAAAGAATGGGATTAATTCTTTTAATGAATGGGCTGGACCTGTGACAGATGACTGTAGATTACAACATAAGGTATACTTTATCAAATAGCTAATTTAAGCGAATCTATAAGCATAGCTATGACAATAGTAAATATCACACCTCTGAAGCCCCTGCCAGTCCCCTCACTCTGAAGCTCTGTGCTTATGTCTCCTGGACCCTGTTGACCATCTAGGTCCCCTGGATCTTACACTCCCTACTGATCCACTTTGTCCAAATGTGTTTCAGTGTTTACAGTAAACTAGCTTCTCAGTTAACTGTTGCTCAAGGTTACTACTTCATTCTGGTCCCCGCCGAGCTGTAGTTCTGCAATACCAGAGATGCTGCTCCCCTCAGCTTCTGAGCTGATCTCCTGGAGGTAGGATGTACGACTTCCCAGGCTTGTATCCTGCACAATGCATGGTTTGCCCCGACTTTCTACCTTGCATGGCATGCATTGGCTGTCTACTTTTGATGATCTTATTTCTGGCTCTTGGTTTTTGTTTGTTTGGAAAATAACATTTATTTGGGCATGGCACTGTGTACCCACACTGCCAACACTGGATCCTCGGAGGAGAATCTCAAATGGAAGGCAGTCTGGACTGCACAGTGAGTCTGCCTCGTGTCAAGGGGAGCCAGGGAGATGGGGGGAGGGGGAAAGGCAGCAATGAAAATGAATATACACAAGAAAACAAAGACAATTTCCAGTTTCTGTAACAATATACAAAATCGTCCATGTTACAGAAGACATGACGACCCCCGGATGACTCCATGTCTTTCTTTGAGATTCAAGCACACAAACACTGTTGCTCTCCAATTACATTCTGACCATGGCCTAAAGGATTTCTAAGATAACCTCAGAGAGAAAGGTAATCTCTAAAACTAACATTTGAGAAAACATAAAAGAAATGAAGCTTAGAAAAACTGGATATAATTTCATTTTCAAACTAATACACTGACCTGGTATGTAGCTCAGGGATATGTAGCCACACTACTGGGTTCCTGAGTGGGAGGCAGGAGCTGTATGGGAGAAAACGGCGAGAGAAATAATGGATGCGGAGACATGATTTTCTGTTCAAGGCTTCTCAAATTTTACTAAGAGTCTGCGCTTATAAAGAGGGGGGCCATCCCCCCAATCCATTCTTGGTGCCTGTCCTACAGGTGCGAGCCTATAGGCAGATCTTCAGGATGCTGTCTCAGGAATATCTCAAGAGTCTCTCAGCAGGTAGTAGTGTCTTGGAGAAGAGCAGGCAGGTGTAGAACAATAGAGCCATCTAGGTCGGAAGGCCCCACTCCAGGTGATCTCAGGCTCAGTGGTAGCAAGGTCAAAGTCAGCCTTTCCAGGCTGGGGGAGGCAACAGAGATAGACCATTCACTTAGCATGTGGAAGGCCCTGAATGAATTTCATCCTTAGAACAGAAAACAAACAAACAAACAAAAAACCTGGGGGCTGGGGGGAGGGAACTTAATTCAGTCACGCTGCACCAATGCCAAACTATTTTCTGAATTCTCAGAGATAAAGAAAATATGAAGCCGGGCGTGGTGGCACGCGCCTTTAATCCCAGCACACTCGGGAGGCAGAGGCAGGCGGATTTCTGACTTCGAGGCCAGCCTGGTCTACAGAGTGAGTTCCAGGACAGCCAGGGCTACACAGGCCCTTCAGCTCAGGTCCCCTCCCCTCCCTTCAGCTCCTGCCCCATCCTGCCTCTGGTTTCCAAGAGAAAAGGGCCTTCCTCATTCAGGTCTTCCTCGGGAATGCCAAGCCGTTTGCCTAAATTGAACAGTAGTCCCATGAGGTTAGGTAGTGAGGTTTTGAATCTGGGCAGTGTGACACAGTCTCCATGCTTGGAGCCTGGCTAGCGCTGAGTAACTTTCAGACGGCAGTCATTACAGATCTCTTTGTTGCCATGAGAGAGAAAGCATTTGATACACAGTTGCCTTCTAGAGGGACACTAACTCAGTTCCAGCCAGGAGCCATTTGTGAGCCCAGCCTGGATACTTTAGAGATGGCTGCCTCCTCCGCCACAGAAGGGCCTCAGAGGAAAAGGGCTGACTGGTCCTAGAAAGAACATAGATCTGCAACGTGCCTTGGAAGGCTTCAGGTTCAAAGGGGCTGGGGCCCAGCCAGTCAGGGCAGCACCAGGGAGCCTGGAAACCAGAGAGGCCCCAGCAGGCTGGGCTCTGCAGCCTGGCTGGGCCTCACCCTGAACATCTCCAGATGGGCCTGGATCTGAGCTGCCTTTTCCAGCCAGGCCACAGTGGGGCTGGGGAGGTCTGAGAAGAGAATCAGAGGCCCCAAAGCTGGACAGGAAGTTTCCTCCCGCTGCAAGGGACTTCCCCAACCCCCACTTCCCTACAGCAGGAAGCAGAAAGCTCTGCCCCCACTGGCCCTTGACATTCTACGATGTGCAGATTGTGTCAGCATTTCCATTTTAAACCCCTAATTTCATAGGTTTACAGCTTGAGTCGTAAAAACTCACTCTGGGCTGAAGTTTGGCACCCAGTCTCTGAGCTGTTTTTAAGCTGGGCACTCAGAAAATGGATACATTTTTTTTTTTTTTTTTTTTTAGTTTCAGACATTTGGGGGACTTCTCTGTAAACACTCCCAAAGCTTTGTTGGGTCAAAATGAGTTTCTAAATCATTGGTGGACAATGCAATGAAGATCTGCCTCGGAAGTCTCCGCCAATGTGTTTTGAGAGGGTTGTGTCAGGCTCACCAGAAAGATGGATCCTCCACACAAAGCCAGGGCAGTACAGACCAGCAGGACCAGTGTAATTGGGGAGCAGGGGTAGGGTACTTTGTAACTGGCCTGCCCCACTTCCAGGGCCTCCAGCTGCTCAGCCTTGAACCACATCTAGATTCCCAACTTCAGGCACCCTAACAGGGAGGGGCAACTGATTCCAAGGCTTTTACTGTTGTTTAGTTTTCATCTGTTTTATTTTTGAGATGGAGTCTCACTATGTAGCCCCAGGCTGGGCTCAGCTTCGTGATCCTCCTGCTTCAGTCTCTAGAGTGCTGGGACGACAGGCATGCAACACCAAGCTTGGGCCTCTAAATCAAGTGTCACAGCTTATGTAGCCTGGACCAGTATAGACTCAAACCTCCATTTCCATTTTTTAGAATAAAGTAGGGATAATTATCCTTTCTTGGAAGTTTAGTGTAAACAGCAAAGATTCTATTCATTTACACAGCCCCTGTGCTAGACTGACAGGTTTTGGTGCCAAGGTGTAAGCATCAGGGGAAAAGGACATTTCTGCAGTGGATGGTCAGGAAATGATCGCGAAACACTTCAGTTAAGATTTCCACGGCTAAGCCCTGCATGGTGGCACATGTCTTTAATCCCAGCACTTGGGAGGCAGAGGCAGGAAGATCAATGAATTCGAGGCCAGCCTGGTCTACAAAGTAAGACCTTGATTGCTAGGGCCAGGGCTGATTACATTGAGAAACCTTGCCTTGGAAAAACAAAACAAAACTAAACAATGCACTGTAGATTTCTGAGTTCAAGGCCAGCCTGGTGTACAGAGTTCTACTGTAGGCAGGGCTATGTAATTATATAGTTAGACTGTCTCTCCCCGCCTCCCAACCAGGCTGGCTTTCTCTGTGTAGCCCTGGATGTCCTGGAATTCACTCTGGAGACAAGGCTGGCCTCAAACTCAAAGATCTGCCTGCCTCTGCCTCTTGAGTGCTGGGATTAAAGGCATTCATCAGCACTACCCTTCAATACCCTGCCTTTTAAAAGTAAAATAATTCACCCCTTCTAATATTCCCTCTAGCAACAATCTGGCCACTGAAACCACTAAAGACTTTCAAAGTACCACCTTACTTTAAAGCAAATTGCTTATTTGTTTCTGTTTAGTTTATCTCTCTGTCCTTCAAACTGTCTTGGATCTCAATACCTAGTCTGGGTTGACCCTGAATTGATGCTCCTGCTGCCTTGACTTTTTTGAATACTGGGATTACACCTGTGCCACCAGACCCAACTTGGAAGAAGTCTTTTCTTCCCTCTTTTGTGTCCTCACATACAAGGCAAGCGCTCTAGCATGCGGCCGAACCCAGTCCTCCAAGGGCCTTTGAAAATCGCAGCATAACAAGGAGCTAGTGAACGTGTAGCTATGGCAGGGCACCTGTGGGTGTGAGAGCTGAGGGACACACACACACACACACACACACACACACATGCATAACTCTTCTTCACAGTTAATGCCCCCTCAGATAACCTGGGTCTCGCAGTCAGCCACCTCAGCTCAGGGCCACTGAAAGAATGTCATCTCCTCAAAGGTGGCGTTGTCAACTTAGGTCAGTGGGTGCCCATTGCAGACAAAAGAAGAACATCCAGGTTGGATTTGACACTAAGCCCACCCCAGAGCCACCAGTATGATCTGTTTCTGGAGAGAACATTCCAGCCAGTGAAGAGATGCTTGGGAACAATGCCATCAGTCCATGGACTTCAGACTGCACAGAGGACAGTCCAACCTCAGGGTCCCCTTTGGATAATTCACCAGAGAAATGCAAACCTACCAGCTGCTGCTGGCTGGGTATTTGCTCTGTGGCCTCCGAAATCCCTCTGAAAAGAATAAAGACACAGTAGTGGATGAACATGAACTGATTAGGGAGAACATGAGAGAGGATCCTGTTAAAGTCAGTCCTTGTGAACCCTGGGTATGACTTTTTAATTGAGCTTTTAAATTAGTGTGCAAAGGGATACACCAATGGCATAGGTCTATAATCCTAACACTTGGGTAAACTGAGACAGGAAGGACCTTGGGTTCCAGAACAGCTAGAGCTACATAATGATACCCTCTCTCTAAATAAACAACCAACCAAGGAGCATAAATAATGCATCTATTAGGTGAAAGGCTAAGGAGATAAACACATGTGTTCCCAAAACAAAGGCTTAAAAAAAATCGTTGCCCATTGTCACCAAAGAATCCTGAGCACCCTCCCCTGATTCCTTTCTCCTAAAGGCCACTGTGACCTGAATACTGTTTATTTACTTCGCATGACCCCAGCAGCACCCCACATGCACATTGAGACAAATATCCCTAGTCTGCTCTGTTCTGAGTTGTGTTTGGAGCTTCCTAAAATGATGCCATGCTGAATATGTTGTCCTGAAACGTCTCTGTGCCTGCGGTACCCATTCACTCGGACATGAACAGTTAAGAGTTCACTTGTTTTTGCAACTGTGCGGTGTTCCATTAGTAGGCAATGCTGACATTTAATCATTGTCTGTGCCTCTGCCAATCCACATTTGGATGAATCTCAGTGTTTTCCACTGCAGATAATCCTGCTCTGAGAAGTTGCCTACCTGTCCTCCTGGCAAGCACATCAAGAGCGTCTCTAGAGACTTCTTCCCGCTGGATCATAGAGCCTGCTCATTAGCTTCCCAGACAGCAGCACAGTGGTTTCCAATAGGTCTCAGGTAGTCGCTAACGGCATAGAGTGTATCCGTTGTCTTCATTCATGTGAGCCGCAGCTTCTTTCATTCCTGGTCTGACCTGGCACTTCAGGCCCTGGTGGTCTAACAGATGTAAAATGGTCCTGTGGTTCTGAGTTGTGTATCCATGATTTTTAGTGAGGTGGCCTATCTTTCACATTTCTTGGTCAGTTCTACTTGCTCTTCAGAGTCTGATTTCAACTCTCCTGGCTTCCCTTCAAATGTGATTTTATTTATCGATTTATAGACGTCTTTGCATATTCTCCACCTTGACCAGTGCTTCCCCCCTGACAGTGCTGCATCTTCTCTAACTTGCATCTTGTTTATCTGTGCTGACCGCTGCAAAACAGAAACCTGAGTACAGTTGTTCCCGACTGCCTGCATCCGTTTCTTACATACCCACTTCTCAAGGAACAAAAAAGAGGCTGGGATTCAGTGACCCTGAATAAGCTACTTCTCTGCTCCCTCTAAGATATAGTCGACTGGGAGGAATCTGGAGTTGATTCTGTTTATTTTACGCATTTCTTTCTCCAAAGCTGGAGTCTTGTCTCTAGAGGCCCCCCAAAAAGTACAGACTTTGGTTGATAACTTTCACCTGTTCTAAAGGAAATTCTGCTTAGTATCAGGTAACCAACAGAGCCCCCAAATTTTTTTTTTTTCCTAAGAGTCCATAGGAAATTGTAAAAAGGAATGCCTTGCTTTCCTTAGGATGGTGAGCAAGTGAAGACCAGAGCTGTAAAAAGCTGGGGTCTATCTTTTTTGTGCATTTTTGAGTGTACAGTCTATGTATGCACAAACCAGAGGAGGATATACATTTGGGGCCCTCCTGTATCATTCTCTGCCTTATCCCTTTAAGGCAATCTTTCACTGAACCTAGAACTTGCTGGTTTGGGATAGACCAGCTGTCCAGCAATCACCAGCCATCCTCCTGTCTCTACACCCCCTCCCCACCAGTGTCGGGGTTATAAGCAGCTATGTCTGGCTTTTTAAGTGGATGCTGGGGATTTGAACTCAAGCCATCATGCTTGTACAGAAAAAAAAAAAAAAGGCTTTAACCATTGAGCCATCCTCCCAACACCATAAACCCAGTGTGTAAGCCATGCCTCAATTGTGATATACAAGCTCTTAGGCCCGTGATTGGGCCTGTCTTCCTCCCTTAGGAAACCCGTGCAGATGATACAGAAAGTGGTCAGTGCTCACATGGAACCCAGCTCTCCACACGTCCCCTTCTGATCAGGTAGGAGAGGTGAACCCTGAGCTGCAGTCAGAGCCCAGCCCACCTGTGTGCTCGGCCTTCCTTCCACCGTGATCCCAGACTTGCACGGCTCACCACTTGGCGTATGTGAAGGCTGTTATGTAGCAGGGGGTTGGGTGGGGGGAGTTGCAGTCACAGCTTACTGATGCTTTTCTTTAAGCACGATGCATTTTAAACACTTACACGAAGCTGTTCTAACTTGGCACACCACGTGTCATATGCGTGCCCTATGAATCCCTGGTTTGGTTTTGGTTTTTTGGTGTTTTTGTTTTTGTTTGTTTTGTTTTTTTTCCCAGCAAACCTTAGGGAAGATCTCTTATGGCAAAGTACAGTAGAACATTCTGACTGACAGATTTCACTCACAAATACCATATAGATTCTCTCTCTCTGTCACGCATAACATGCTACCAAGTACACACACACACACACACACACACACACGAGAGAGAGAGAAAGAGAGAGAGACAGAGACAGAGACAGAGACAGAGACACACAGACCCTTGCATGCCTTGCGTGGTCAATACCACAATCTACTCTTCAATGGCAGCTGAGAATGAACTAGACTCTTTTCAGTTCAAAGCCTCCGGCTCCATCTTCCCTACACTTTATTGCAGGATCTGAGGACCCTTTCCCCTGCTCAGTCTTTTCCCCCTGCCTCAGCCAGTACCACAACTGCTGATTTTGTTATTGTTCGTGTGTTGGGTTCAGCTTCACAAGAGTTGGGATTACAGCCTGGTACCACCATATCTTCCAGATTTCTGGTCTTAACACAGTACCTACACCTACCTAGGTTCTTTGGTATTCATTATTGAGCATTTTTCCCAGGTCTCAAATTTTCTCTTCGTGTCATTTGTTTCTTTATTTTACTCTCTCCTACTTGGTCTGTGATGTCTGTTCATTTATCAGGTCCCCATTCTAAGTTACTTTAACAAATTCTTTATTCATTAGCCAGCAAATACTGAGCATAAGTTGGGCTTTTGTTTTGAGACAAAAAAAACTTGCTGCTCAGTCTAGACAGACCTCACAGCCTTGGTCCTTCTGCCTCCAACACGCTAAGATTACAGGTGGGCACCATGGCAACCGGCTAAGTCTTCCTTTTGAAAGAGCAGGGCTTGTGGAATGGTGGAGATAGCGCAGTGGGTAAAGTGCTCATCATGCAAACATGAGGATATGAGTTCAAATCCTCAGCACATGCGTAAATATCAGTTAGACCTGCCTATGATTCCACATTCAGAAGACGGAGAGGAATTCCCTAGAGCAAGCTAGCTTCCATAACTGCCTGATACAATCAGTTCTACTCACCTGAGACTCCACCTCAATGAACAGAGATGGAGTCCTGTCAGTCTCTGACCTCTACAAGCATGCACATAAACAATTGTATGCACCTCCTCCTCACACGTACCCATATATACATATATGTACATAAATATGTACAAACATGTGCACCACACCAACAGACACATTAAAAAACCAAAAAACAAAAAACAGTAGGCTGCTTGCCTAACAGGAAGTAGTCTTAAACTGGCTCTGGCCAAAGGCACTGTTAACACTTTTGGCTTACCTCACAACGTCCTGTGTTGGTTTGTAGGCAGTATGCACTATACTTTTTCTCATATGTAGTGTTTCTCATGTACTTACTTCAATCTCATTTTATTTGTATTACTATCAATTCTCTTTCCTGACACAGTGACTTGGTGAGCTACTGTCCTCTGCATAAGCCACCCATCCCATGGTGCTTTGTAGCATTCCCCTCTCTACCCTCCCTAAACCTCTGCTCTGCCTCCTCCCCAAGCCCCGCCCCCACCCCAGTCCTGCTTCCTTGAGGTCCTGAGCTGTCCTTCTTGGGCTCTGGGTTGCCGCCAGACCTGCAGCCTCAAGGGAGGTGAGAGAGGTGATGTGAGGAGACCACACTTCATTTTATTGCCTTCACCCTCAGTTTCCTTCAGCGCCACAGCACACCAGGCAGTTCTGCATAGTATACTTTTATGAGGGTCCCTGGGGAACGACCTACACCGATCCAGCAGCAGCAGAGGAGGAAGCAAACAGGGTGTCAATGTCCTAATGTCCCCACTGCAGAGGAGGTTTCCAAGAGAAAGAGCCTTTCTCTGTTCTGGTCTGTCTGGTTTTCTGCCATCTTCTGCCTCGTCTCTCTTGTTTCCTTTCCCATGACAACACCATCTTTTAGGTCACCCCATCCTCCACTCCTCCTGATTCTCTGCCCAAGTGCAGGTCTTCTGGCTTTATCACAGGCAAAGTCAGCTCTACCAAACCTTTCACGGTGAGAAAACAATTCTGCCTAAGAGTTCTCTCAAGCGACGTTACTACTGTCTGCCCTGAAAGCCAGCCTTGCTATTTCCTTGTAGTAAAATGTCTGTACTTAAGTTTTGTTAGTTTTATTTCTATCTGGGTTGTTTGTTTTGGTTTGGTTTTTGCGGTCGTTTTGTTTTTGCTTTTGAGACAAAGTCTGCCGTAAGCCAGGCTGACTTTGAACTCACGGTGGCACAGATGAGCTTGATTTCTAGACCCCTTTGCCTCTACATCCAAAATGTTAGGATTTCAAGCTTTCACCACCATATCTAGTTTTTGGGGGTGCTGGGGATCTCATGCATGCTAAGAAAGCACTCTACCAAATGAGCTGCATCTCCAGCACTGGTTTCAGTTTTGAACTGTATTTTCTTTTATTTATTTATTTTTTTCTGGTTTGATTTTTCAGGGCAGGGCTTCTCTGTGTAAAAGAGACCTTGGCTGTCCTGGAACTCTCTCTGTAGACCAGGCTGGCATTGAACTCACAGAAATCCACCTGCCTCTGCCTCCTGAGTGCTGGGATTAAAGGCGTGCACCACCATGCTTGGCTTGTTCTGTATTTTTGCTCTTGTTCCGATGCGTGTTGGGGCCATGTCACCTTCATGCCATTCGTAGTGACTTGCACATGAAGAGTTCTGGTTCTGTCCTCCTCAAGCTTTGGTCTTGTATAAAAGCACTTGTTTGTCAAACTGTATGAGGAGAGGGGAGAGACAGAGAGAGACAAAGATGAACAGGTTCCTGACTGATTGGCCAGGGTTAGTAAGTACGTCATCGGAGTTGGCCTAGAACCTACAAGGGGAGTGACTTTCTTTGACAGGGACTGAGTTTAGCTTTGAAGGCATCAACTGTGAGTTATCTACAGCATCTCAGATAACAACATGCACAGGGTAACAGGAATGCAAGCGTCTACACTCAGGAGAGTACAAGTCTCTTTATTGGACATGGATGTCATGCAAGCACAGGGTATTGGGTTAGCCATAAAAGAAATCATTCAGAAAGGCAAGACAAAGGAACAAACAGAGGGGAGATGGGTGGTAGACAACAAGCAAATGGAAACAGATGTAATAACCACAGATGCAGTAAATGGAGGCGTGAAGATAAAAGCCCTGGGAGCGAGAGGGCTGGGAGATGAGGACCTGCGTCTCTAGCACCATCAAAGAGCCAGGAATGGTAGCATTCCTCTGTAGCCCCAATGCTGGGTGAGAGAGATGGGGGCATCCCTGTGTCTTATTAGTCAGCCTAGATGAATCAATGTGCTCCAAGTTCAGTGAGAAACCCTGCCTCAAAAGATAAGGTGGAGAGTGGTCAAGGAAGACATGTGATGTTGACCTTTTGCCTCCATATATGTGCTCACACACCAAAACTAGCACAGGCATGCATACCACATATATGCACAGAGAAGAAAGCACTAGAAGGATTTCAATGTAAAAGTCAGGACAAGGGGCTGGAGAGCTTTGCTCAGTGGTTAAGAACACTCACTGGCTGGTCTTCCAGAGGACCCAGGTTCAATTCCCACCCACACGACAGCTTACTGACTATCTGTAATTGCAGTTCCAAGAGTTCTAATTCTCTCTTCTGGTCTCCATGGGTACCAGACATGAATGTGGAGTTTAAGCTTTTGCAGGGTCATTGAAGCACCTGAGCTCTGCCTCCAGGTCTCTACATGTGGAAACCCCTTCTTCTTGTCTGTGTTCCACTGTAATAACCACTGAGACTTTGATGTGGACATCAGAACAAGTTGGTCAAATCGAATTTCCATTGTTTGCCTATGTTGTTATCAAAACGCTAAAATATTTGGTGCCCTGTGAATACAAAGTGGTCAGTCTTAACTGTCAACTTGATGGGACCTAGACTCACCATAGGAGCAAGACTCTGGGGATATCTGCAAGGGCATTTCTAAATCAGGGTTAACTGAGGTATGAAGAACCACCCAAAGTGTGAGCCGCCATTCCAAGGACTGATGGAGACCACTCAGCATCATCTCTCAGCTTCCCGACAGACTCAATGGGACCAGGTCCCCCAGGCTCCTGCTGCCCATGTCTCTCTGCAACAGTGGACTGCACCCTCAAACAGTGAACCCAAATAAACTCTCCCTCCCTTAAGTATTTAGCTACAGCAATGAAAGGGGTAACCAATCCAGGATTCCACCCACACCTGGGGAAACTTTACCATTTTAAACCATGTTCTTTCTACTGAAGTATTTAGAAATGTGTACCACAGTGTGACCTTCTCAAACCAGAGTAGGGAAGATGGGGGGAATATTTATCGTGAGAAAGTCTGAAGATGAAAATATCTAAGAACAACAAAACCATCACCAACATCCAGGATATTAGTGAATGAGGGAATTTCCAAGTCGGTTTAGTTAATGTCCACATTCTTAAAGGACCTCAGTAGTACCTGAACCTTCTTACCTTCCTTATCCTCAGAGATGACTTTGGGGTGTTGGACTGGTCATGGTCTAAAGAATAGACGTCATGATTGGTTGAGTTTGTTGAACATGGCTACTGTAGGCCAATGTAAGAAGTTCTCAGTATTTTATCAAGACAGTATGGACTCCTCATTTGAATGGGTGAAGAGCGGTATCTGGTCATGAAGCTCCAGGGATAGGTGTGGCAAGGGCACTGAAGAGACAAGTGACAGGAGAAAGACTCGCCCACTGGGGCACTGCAGAATGTAGAGAACTGAAGGAAGCAGGCAAGCAGGAGTGGTGGCCTAGTGACACTCCCAAGAGGTGGCCTGGTGACACTCATCCAGATTTCCCTAAGGATGCAGTTACAGATTTAAAAAGTTTGTGTGTACTTTTATTAATGAAAGATATGGGGGAAATTGGAAATACATTCTTGTCCAGTCCCAGAACTGAGGGATGGCTGTTCAAAACAAATTCAAAGGTTTAAAGATACAGAGGTATAGTCCCAGAGCTACTTTGAGAAGGCAGATGTATTCAGATTGCAAGCTACAGCTGCAAATCCCATGCTGGACATCAAGTGCTTGGAAACTGAATGTGTTGTTTGAATTGGCAGAGAGCAATCAACAGTTGCCTGAAGGCTCTGGAAATGGATCAACCAAAGCACTGTACACAAAATTCAAGGATGGCAAGGAGTAAATGATCTGAGGGGGACTGGAAAGATGGCTCAGTGGTTAAGAGCACTGGTTGCTCTTCCAGAGGACCCAGGTTCAACTCCCAGCACCACATGGCAGTTCATAACTGTGTGTAACTCCAGTTGCAGGAAGTCCATGGTATGCAAGGTGTACATATATGTACATGCAGGCAAAATACCCACATAGAAGCTAAATCCTTTTTTAAAAAGTTTAAGTGAGTCTGACCAAGAAACTGGGGGGACGGTTCAGTGGGTAGAACATCTGCTGTGTAAGCCTGAGGGCCTGAGTTTACATCTCAAACACAGCTTCCAGGTTCAGAGAAGAGTAACCCTGTCTAAGAACAAATATGGTGGATGGGGCAGGGGCAGAGGGAATGGTTTGGCGGGGAAAAGCACTAGCTATGTAGGTCCTGATGCCTGGAGCCCATGTAAAACTGAGCCTGATGGCTCCTGTTTGTAATCCTGGTTATCCCACTGCAAAATGCAAAGTGGGAAGGAAAGAATTCCCCTGATGCTCAAGGGCTAGCCTGGAGTACACAGTGGCAGACAACAAGGGAGACTCTGCCTCAAACATAGCAGAGGGAAGGACTGACATTCAAGATTTCCTCCAATCTCCATAAACGCCACAGTGTGCCTATATTCTCACATACAGGTACACACACATGAATAGGTAATAAAGTATAGATAGAATCAATTGAAGACATCCCAAAATCTATCGTCTATTACCAATGGCCTGTATGAGTCTTTTACCATTCTTCTGCATTCACTCTAGATTTGACTGTAAAGATGTGTATATATGAATAAACATATATGTATATGTGTATATAAATAAGCATGTGTGTTTGAATAAACATATATGTATATGTGTATAAGAGTAAACACACAAGTGTGTTTTATGAATAAACATGTGTACATGTATGCATATATAACATCTTAATTGTCTTTTGTTCTGCACTGAGCTCCTTGTTGTGTTAATGACATATTTTAAAACACATAGGATTTTAGTTGACTATGTGTCAGTCTTTTATGGTGGTTAGTGGACTTTGTGTGACTAAGCTCAAGGTCATGAAGATGTCTTCCAAGTCTTTAACCATGCTGTTGTTTCATAACTGGACCACATCAATCGGAAATGAATGCACACAGTGTGAGTCAGGCCTCACACTTGGTTTTGTTTCTTATGAGTATGCATGGGCACAGCACCATCCTTCCCTACTGTGACACTGTCCTTCTGTAGTCCAGACATCACCCATGTGGGTCTGTGTTTGAGTCTGCTCCGCGCAGCACATGGCCCCAGCACTATGCCATCTGTCACTGCAGACTTCTGACAGGGTCTCTCGCCTTATGTGTAAGTCCTCCACTTCTGTCTTCAGGCAGGCCAGGAGCTTGAACGTTAACTGAGGTAAGCCTAGTAGAAGAGCCAATGCTGAGGCTCGTCAGAATGGCTGACCCTAAACCAAACCCAGAAACTCCCACCCACAACAAGGAAAATCATTTTTTGCAAGCTTATCAGATTCGTGGGCTTGTGTACATGTTGGGGGTGGAGTGGTGAAATGGTGACTACCAGAGGACAACATGCAGGACTCGGCTCTCTCCTACCACCATTCATGTCAGATTGTGTGGGTTTGGGGAGTGAGCTCAGATCCTCAGGCTTGGACACAGATGCCTTTACCTTCTTAGCTATAATTGTCATCTCAGGACAAAGAAAGTGTGCCCTTCATTATGTTTATGCTTTATAAAAACTGAGGAGTCTAATAATCTCCAAGCTGAAAAATCAACAGAAAAGGTTTTTGTTTTATATCATCATCATCATCAGCAGCAGCAGCAGCAGCAGCAGCAGCAGCAGCAGCAGCAGCAGCAACAGCAACAGCAGCAGTCTCTGAGGCCCAGGCTAGTCTCAAGCTTTGCTTTTTCTTTGCCTCCAAAGGCTGTGATTATGGGCAGGTGCCACTACACTAACAACTTTTAGTTTTTCTAATGGAATTGTTCTGAAAGAAACTAACTGTAGGTAAAATCTGGCTTAGGGTGAGTTCCTACAAAATGTATAAAATAATAGAAGAAAATATTCTGTTGTGTAGTGTCTTTTGACCCAGTAAATAGCAGACTCAGTCGTGTCCCCCCCCCCCAGAGCCTGACAGAGTAATTAGCGTCTACAGATTGTTTTAAAGTATGTTTAAGAATAATTAAATGCAAAAAGGGAGAGATCATGAACATCAGAAAAAGTGATTTTTTAAAAAAGGTTGAGCTGTCTTTAAAAGAAATCAAACTTAGTTTCAGGGGTTGAAACAATATTTCTTGAAATGAAAGTAACCATTGATTCCATGGAAATGGAAAGTCTTAGTTAAATAAATGGCTGGCTTTAACCATAGACACATGAACTTGAGCCCTCATTAACGATCCCTTCCTACTGCAAGCTTTGAGCTGCTTCCTTCCGTCTTTGCCTAATGCCAGCAGACATGAAGCAGGGAGCGCTCTCATAAGCTACACATCTTTACCAATCTTTCCCCAGGATATGGTCCTAAATGTTAAAAGTGGTATTTTTAATGAAGCGCCATGGAGACGGTAACGCTCAAAAATGATCCAGTAAAGTCAAAAGTGAAAGAGAGCTTTCTAGTGGTTAAGCGGGTTAGCCTGGGAAGGGTGGTGATGCCACCCAAATAGGATAAGGGGTGGGGTCCATCTGAAGCTACACAGCAGAGGCTGGGTTCATTTCAATATGGCCCTGATATGGACAGCAGAGCCTGCCTAGCTTTAGAGCAGATCTAAGTTCCCACTGCTGTTCTATAGCTTACAGTTGCACATGGCTCACATCCTGACTCAGTGCTGTGGCCTCCCATCCCCCAAGCCCTGGACCCTATCTAGAAACAGCATCAAGTGATGGCTCTCCTCCTGCCCATCAGAGTCCTGAAGTACCTCCTGAAGGAGGGAGGTCTTTGTGTCAACACTAGGACCAGTCACTGAGTCCTCCTGCTGGTCCATTTGCTTTATTTGGTTTGTTTTTTTGAGTCAAGGGATCAAACCCAGGGCCCTGCTCATGCAGGGCAAGGCTCACCACTAGGCCTCTGGACTGCATGTTTATATATATCAAAGGAGTCCTTAAGATTTCGGTAACAACAGTACAATATATTCGCATGTAATTTTTCTTCTTCTTTTTTTTTTTTTTTTGTTGTTGTTGTTGTTGTTTTTCGAGACAGGGTTTCTCTGTATAGTCCTGGCTGTCCTGGAACTCACTTTGTAGACCAGGCTGGCCTCAAACTCAGAAATCCGCCTGCCTCTGCCTCCCAAGTACTGGGATTAAAGGCGTGTGCTACCACACCCGGCTTCTTCATGTTTTATCTTATTTAATTTTTAAATATTTTTTGTTAACTATACAAAAAAAAGGATTTCAGTCCAACATTTTCATCTAAATATAATCACTCTACTCTGCTCATCTTTGCCCCAACACAATTTTCTCCATAAATATTTGTTTATTGAGATGAGGTTTCACATACCCCAGGCTGGCCTTGAATTCCCTATGTAGGAGAGAATAATCTTAAGCTTCTGTTATCCCCGAGTATACCTCCTGAGTACTGGCATTATAGGTGTGTGCTATCACACCTAATCTTATGTGATGCAGGGGAACAAATCCAAAGCTTTATGCATTGGAGGCCAGCACTGTACCAACTGAGCCACACTCCCAACCCTGAAATTCTTTTCGTTTTTGAATGAGGAAACTAGGATTGGGTTTTGTTGCCATCCCCTGTCTTGAGGTTTGTGAGGATGTGCATGTGTATTTGCGTGTGCACATGTGTGTGTATGCATGCTCACATGTACACACTTGTATACATGCATGTGTTCTCTTTTACAGAGTAACCTAACCTGTGACTTCCCGTACGGTCTAAATTGAGCTTCCATGTCCAAAACAACAACATATTTCCATCAACACTGTCACATAAACATAGAGCTCAACTGATTTCCTTCTTGAGGTTCCCGTGGTCTTCAGACATCCATCTTCCTAAGCAGGTCCAGTTGCTGTCTCCCACAGCTCTTATGTAAACCCCACCTCCAGGATGCACTTTAGGGATGTCATCTTCAAAGCCAAGGCAACCGTCTGAGAGGCCAGAAGTAAAAGGTGAGGTTGTGGGGAGCCATCCCAGGTAGGCTATGTTTTTATGTCCTGGCACATTTGTGGGGCAGTTAATGAATACAGAGTTCAGTTCAGTTCTTAGTGTAAACAAGAGAGAGGGCCCGTGTCTGTAATTCCGACAGCATCAGGGTCACTTCAGAGCTGGTGGGGCTCTATTTGTCTTAGGAAATCTCGAAAACTTTTATAGGGAATTCGGAAAATATTTTTGGCCAGCAGGAAAGATAAAATCCCTGCACACAAAGTACAGGCATGGGCCCAGAGACTGCACAGACAGACTGCTGTAAAACCCCTGTTTAATAAGGCATTAAAATGCCATCGACCTGGACACATTAAAAAAAAAAAAAAAAAAAAAAAAGAGGGAGAGAGAGAGAGAGCTATGAAAACAAATACCATTCAAATAATTAGGATCTTATGCCTGAGGCCAGCCTCGATGCCAAGCAGGGACTCCCCTGGAGGAATCAGAGACCAGTCTGATCCCAAAAGGAGCACTGGGCCAAGACAAAGGCAGCTCAGGCAGAGCTCTTCCCGGGGAGGAAGTCGGGAGAGCACAGAACCCAAGGGTGGGCACCGCTCCTTTCAGCTCAGCAAAGACAAGGAGGCATTTGAAAACCTGCTCTCGTTGGGCAAATAGATGCCAAATTGGGTTGAGAGTTGGCAAGTGCCCATTTGTTTTGTTTACGAACATAGCTGCAAGACGAGGGGGAAAGATGTCTTTTCACAAGCTCGCACAGGTACGGAAGCTGCTACGGAGAAATTTCCCGCTGGGCTGCTGAGCCATTGAAGGCCAGGTGCCTGGCAGCCCAGTTTCGTCCCCTCCCCCACCCCACCCCACCCCCAGGTTAGTTTCCAAGGACTCAACTCTAGGGTCTGAAAAATTAAGAATTTGTCCTCGTTATTTCTGTTTCGGATCGCCAGTGTTGTGGGGGCTTGCAGGGTCCGACAGACCTGATTGAAAAGTACATTCATAAATTGGAATTTTAAATCGGACTGAGTTTCAGGTGCCACTTGAGAGAGAGCTTTGCAGTTCTGTTGTGGTTTTTGCTTTCTTAAAATTTGTAACAGTGCTCAGTAACACTCCTTAAGGGATCCCACAGAGAAGTTTGTACCAGATCAGAGTAGGCCGCTCCATCCTTTTCTTCCAAGAGAGATTGTAATCCAGTGAAATTTGAAAACGAGAATATGGAAAGGAGGAGAAAGAGAAAAAGAAAAAAGGAAAGAAAGAAATATAATTAAAAATCTATGTTTTTTTTTCCTGGGGTTAATTTGAATTGGGCCAGTTGGTTTCGTTTTGTAATACAAAAGAAAAATTCAGGCCTTGGGGCCTAAGATTTTCATTAAATTCAGCTTTAGTGAGCTCTAATAATTCGGTGGTTTATTAAAAGCGTGAAAAATGTCATCGCGGAGGCCTTCCCTCAACAGCAGCCGCGCCTCCGCCTCTGACTCACGCTTCCTCCGTGGCAGGCTGGGCTGTAAATTTGTGGTCAGGATATTTAAGGTCCACTGAACAGGCTCCTTGAAATCTTTCTTGCCATTTGGCTGAGCTCACGTCCCAATTAGCCATCTATACGGGGCAGTAGCTGGACAGCAAACTTGAGAGAGCGCTGGGTGCTTGGGGCTGTGGTAAATGATTGGTCTGAGAGAGTAGCAGAGAACTCAGAACCCAGTGCCCCGGCAGGAGCCCGCTGGAGGAAATGAAAGGATCAACAGCAGGCAGGGAGCGCACTGTGGCCGATTGTTCCCTGCCACAGTCATGGGCTTTCCTGTGTGTGCCGGAAATTGACCTCCTCAGAAGCCAAGGATGCAGGCGGCTCAAGGATAACGATAAGGCAGGTGAAGATGCTAAATCATCTGCCTCTTAGAGCCAATGAGATTGGCCCGCACTTCGGTAATCGTTTCCCTGCCTTAAGCTTATTATAAAAAGCCACATTTTGGGTTTGGTTTGGTTTTTCTCCCATGGAAATGCAGAAATGAGCTGGTGCTAACAGGTCAGGAAACGCCATGGTTACCGCTCTTTTGCTTATTGTTGTTTTATTTAGAAGCATCTCACTTGGCCCTTAAATGAAGTCTAGAAGGTTGGCTGTTTAAAATGGAAGAAACTAAGTACAAGAAAGACTTGCCTAAGGTTTCTGATCTCAACCAGGGCAAAGCTGGGAAGCACTTTAGCAAGGGGTGGGGAGTGGGGGTGGGGGAATATGGGAGGGGCTTGTATTTTTTTTTTTTATATATACTCTGGTTTTTTTTTTTAAGATTTATTTATTTATTATATGTAAGTATACTGTAGCTGCCTTCAAACACTCCAGAAGAGGACGTCAGATCTTGTTACAGATGGTTGTGAGCCACCATGTGGTTGCTGGGATTTGAACTCTGGACCTTCGGAAGAGCGATCGGGTGCTCTTACCCACTGAGCCATCTCACCAGCTCAGGGGCTTGTATTTTAATGCAAGATCCCAGACAGCCCAGGCTGATCTCCAGCTTGGTCTATAGTCAAGACTAACCTTGAACTTCCTGATCCTCTTCCCTCTACCTCTCAGTGCTGGAGTTATAGTTGTGTGCCACCACACCCAGCCTTCCTTAACGATTTATTCCCAGTGTCACCAGTTTGCTGTGGGGTTTGAATGAGAAGCAAACTTTCAAGCTGTCCCTTTCTCTCAGAAGCCTTGGAGATGATTAGTTAGAAGCAGACCCTCCCTTCAACATCCTGTGCCACTGAGCCCAAAGGCCCAGGTAGGGAGAGATGCTCAGGGTACTGAAAAGAGTAGGCGTGAGTCTTCCTTCTCAGGCTCCCCTGCCTGCTGCCTGCAGTTGGCATTGTACACCTACCTACACATGGGTCCAGGTCTTGGCATCTGGTACAGGAGGCTTAACTGTGGCAGCCTCCAATAAAGCCCCCAAAAGCAATAAATAGAATTTCCCTGAAGAAAAAAAAAAAAAAAAAAAAAAAAAGTCCCACATCTTTTAAGTATATAAAGGAAACCTCTGTAGACTGGTATCCCCAGTTGGGGGAAGGGCAGCAACTTGGATTGTGCACATGTTTTATCTGCATTATTTCAGTGTAAGCCTAAGAGATGGACTGTATTTATTACCCCTAATTAGCATGCCTGGCAACTGGCTCACAGGGATTAGGCTAGTGCCTACTAAGCGGTAGATTTCAACCCATCCTCTGTCCCCTGCCTGGCCAGGCCTCTCCACCCAAAGCTCTGGTAAACCATCCCTGGGAGGATGGCAAAGAGCCCAGAGCATCACAGGAGTGGCAGAGAGCCTGGCCTTTGCACAGAGCCCCAACTTTGCTTGCCGGTCCCTCTGGAGTCTCCACTTTGGACCTCGGCTCCCGTGAGGAAGGAAAAGCACCTCCTGTCAATACAGTATTTATGCATTCATTTACAATCCAGATGTGGTGGTGAACACCTGTAAGTGCCAGCACTCCAGAGGCCAAAGAGACAATAGTGTCAGGGCAGCCCTGGCAACATATGGAGACAGTCAAACATACAAACTAAAATAAACAAGCGTATAAGATATACAAACATTAGCTATTTGAAAAGAATGAAGTAAAATTCAAAAAGGGAGTTCAGTGTTCAGTTCCCTTTACTTTGGAAAAAGCCCTGCTGTAGATACAGACAGAGCTTGGTCACAGGGAAAAAAATGTATCACCGCAGATATTCTTCATAGGATCGAACACCCGAACTGCTACAAGGGGTGGAAGAAGGAAGATGGCTCAGGGAAAGGACAAGTTCTGCAGCCACCACCTAGCCTCATACCCGGTCCCAAGCTCTTTTTACTGCCTCATACTGGTGATATAAAAAGGATGGGAAATGGCATTCAGGTCTCCAGTCTACCAGGCGGGAGCTTACGGCCTGAGTTGGCCATGCTGAGTCTGGAGTAGATTGAGGTCCACCAGCTGCCCCGAGGAAACACCAAAACTCTCGATCCAGGCAGCTGAGCACGTGGAGCCTAGAGAGAGGGACGGCTCTGCCAAGCTGCATTAAATGCTATTAAACGCGGCTCACATAGTTTCCACTATCCCTAATGGAGCCATGTCATTTTACAGACCCAGCCCTCGCTCCAGGCATCCGGCTAGGAATTATGGGTATTTAAGAGAAGCAATTCCCAAACAAGTCTCTTTCAGGTCATTCTAAGGAAGTATGCTGTATCCAGGCACGGGAAAAGACATGAGAAGGCCACCCTAGCTCTGCTACCTAAGGCACATGGCTTCGAAGCCTTCCCCTAAGAATACCCAGTTGTTTTAGAGGCATCTCGATAATTTGTCAAGTCTGCCAGTGACATCTCTGTGGAAAGAGTAGTACAGCATCAGCTACCTGTATGTGACAGTTGGGAGCTGCGGGAACAGGCAACCCCCCATAGCCTGGTTGGTACCTGAGGTTTGTAGAAGTCATCAGCCCCTAGAAGGGTAAGTTTCTGCTGCTTTGGACACTTTGAGTCATAGAACTAGTTACGCATGTTTATTTCCCTGTTAATTAATGTGAAAACCATGGAAGCATGCACCTTTTGGACCCAGCAACCTCAGAGGAAAGATGGCAGAGTTGGGTAGTGACAGTCCTGCTGCTGAAAGTAGGAGAAGTGACAGTCTCAAGCTTCCCACACTGAGACCCTTTAACATCGTTCCTCATGTTATGGACCCCCACCCACCCACCCATAAGTTATTTGTGTTGCTATTCATTACTACTGTAATTTTGCTATGATTATGAATCAATGTAAATGATATCTGATATGTGACCTCAAGGAGGTTGCAACCAGTTGGGGCCCCAAAGCCCAGAGCCTGAGGGCTAAGTGGCGATTTCAGTTTCCTTCTCTCACAGTACAGATGAGAACGATACATCACTCTTCATCACCCAACCCCACAAAGCAAAAGGGTTGCCCTTCCCTTAAGGGAAGCAGCGAAGTGGGACACTAGTGTTGACATCTTTCCTCCATGAACGTCAGGGGTCAGGGTCTATTCCAGGTGCTTTCACACACAGTCAGGAGGTGGCGGAGGAGTCCCTGGGATTGCCATTTAGGAAGGCCAGCAGGGTGATTTTAAGTTCAAGGCTAATCTGAGCTACATGGTGGAACTCTTTCACAGAGGAGAAGGAAGAGGGGAAGGGAGAGGAAGGGAAGAAGCCCTCCACAATCCTAAGAAACAGGTGTACTTAGACATTGTCTCCAAGTCCCTAACATAAACAAAGAAATGACCTTGTCGCTTAAAAGCGTAACCAGAAGGTGACAGGGCCAGTCTTAAGCCCGGGATATTTGGTTCACAGGTGGCAGTGTTTGGAAGGATGCACTGTCTTTAGGATAGAAACAGAGAGCAGAGTCCTCTAGGGCAGAAAGACTCAAAGACCACCTGGCTCAGGGGTCCACAAACTGGATGCTCAGAAGGACCTTCTACAGATTGGCCAACTGTGCCAACAAGACCCTCTAGAACACTGAGCTTTGGTGGCTCGGGCCCGTAACCATCGTACTTGAGAGGCTGAAGCAGAAAGATTGTGGTGAGTTTGAGACCATCCTTGACTACAAAGCAAGTCCCAGACCAACTCTCCCCCACACCCCCACCAGACCCTGTCACATCTAAAGAAAAGAAAAAAGAAAAAACAAAAGCTGTTGGCCTCTGAACAGCTCATCCAACTCTGAGGAGTGCCACCTAGATGCAGTCATACTTGGAATAACCTGCTGGGATTCCCCAGACCCAGGAGACCTCAGGCAGCCCCAGGGACAAGCCCTTCCCCTGCTGCTCTTTCTGCAGCAAGTATTTTGTCCAATCAAAACTCAGAACCACACTTTCCACTTTCTACTTTCCACTAACGGTGGTGAAGCTTGGGGTCTCAAAGCACTCGCGAGATTTTGTTGGAAAAGTCTTCCAATTCCTTCAAAAGGTCTGGATGAGAGCCTCCTGGGCTGGGATCCGTGTAGCCACCCGCCTGTCTGAGGGAGGATGGTGGGTGATGCTTGGGTTGTTACCTCCTCCGCCTACACAGGGACAGGAAAGAGATCCAGTCTGTGAAGGGATGAAGGAGGGAAAAATGATGGCATTTTCTGAGCATGTTCCCTTACACGGGGAGCCATATTTGGATGGGTCTTGTTCTTGGTTAGCATGGATTGAGTGTGGTTCCTGCAGAATTGCCTCCTCTAAGAGAGCAGACTATCGGCCATGTCCGAGGGATGAGAGGTGTCCAGACATAGAAGATACAGGAAACACCCCTGATCGAGTCTTCCTGGGCCTACTTGCCTCTTGGAGACAAGGAAGAATAGACTGACAGCTGTCATCATGCACACCATACTCTCGTTGGAGGCCTGTTGGGCAGGAAGGTGCTCAAATAGCCCATAATAATCCTATGGGTAGCCTGTGACCAGGAAACTGGGCTCCCTTGCTTCCTGTGGGGTGCTGCCCCTGGCTGAACGCAGGGACAGCCATGAAGGTAGCACTCCCGTCTTTGACAGCAGTCCCCTGGCTCTACGGGTCTCAGTGGCCATTACACATGGGTGACATGTACAGGTCACTCAACAATAATCCCAAAGCTCTAACTGAAGGGAGACGATAGCCCAGATGGAGGGATTTGCCAGTGGATGGAGACACTGTCGGGCCTGATGGGCGGAGAGAAAGGCTCACATGGAAGAAAGCTTTGGGAGGCAGATTCTTCATCATTTAGCATGGGCTTGAAGGGAGCACAGGACTGGGTACCACACCCAAAACACAGATAGGAAGGTGTTCTGTGCTGGCTTGGGTCAGAACGCGGTGAGGTGGAATGCCCTTTGAGTGCTTAGTAGAAATAACCCAGGAATTGGTTTCAGAGAGGAGAATGAGGTGGGACTTTTAAGGTTTGTGGGCGTGTTTGGTGGGAGGAGCTATACACATACATGGTGTTGGACCAAATACTCAATAAGCTAGAAGGTTGTAGCCCTAGGCATCACCCAATAGCAGCACTGAAGGCCTGAGTGAGTTAGAAGAAAGGACAAGATGGAGCAGCCCCAAGGCGCCCTGTCCAGCTGAGTCTCCAGCAGGGGCGGCAGCCTTTTCCTGCAACTACTGCTCCCAGCATTTGGGCAGTTTGTTTTAGTTCTGCAAGGAATTCTATAATTACCTTACTTTTCTTTCTTTCTTTTTTTTTTTTTTAATTACATTTGTAATTGCAGAGGTTCGCGTGTGCTTTTTGTAACAGAGATATGGATGAGAACTCTGGGCCTTCTGCATCACTTACCTCTGACGCATGCTCGGTCATGTGGATGCCACGCCCACAAAAGTGCGCATGTGCGCACCCATAGGTCTGATCTGGGTTCTGGATTGTATAAAAATGGGAGACCACATCATCACTCACTTTTTTCACGTAAGAAAAGAAGCCCAGCCAGGCAGTGGTGGCGCACGCCTTTTAATCCCAGCTCTTGGGAGCCAGAGGCAGGCAGATTTTTGAGTTCTACAGCCTGGTCTACAGAGTGAGTTCCAGGACAGCCAGGGCTATACAGAGAAACCCTGTCTCGAAAAACAAAAGAAAAAGAAAAAAAGAGAAAAAAAGAAAGAAAAGAAAAGAAGCCTGATATTGGTGTGTTTTATTCACTTATTAATTACTACATAATGATACAGTTTGGCTACCCCATTTTTTTTTTAATAATCTAAATGTTCTGGAGACCATATTCTGTCATGCCTCTCCTACTTACTTATCAGTCCATTCCCGTGCCATTAAAGACTTCGTGATCATAATACCATTGGCAGCATCATATCCCAGAATACGAAGCAATCATTATTTACCAATTTGCTTTCTGCCAGTGGGGACATTTAAAAAAAATTGATAGTGCAATGAACAGTATCTGACATCCTGCTGCGAACTCATCTCCAGCTATTCTCTCAAGCTGCGAATACTTTCAGTGTCATTGTCCAGGCTACCAAATTGCTTTTTCCAGAAAAACTAGCAGTCTGTTCCCACCAGCAATAACTATAAAAGGCCCCCCCCTTTCTTTTCTTTCTTTTACTAATTGTTAGACAGGAGTGGCAATCTGCCACTCAGTGTGCATTTTGCATTAGTATGAGGTTAGTTTAATCAGTTTTGTAATTCTTGTAAAAAGCCATCACCCCTCATTCTGGTTCTCTTATGTCAGCCCTTTCTCCCTCATCCCCAGCCCAGCCCTGAGCTCTCTGCTCTAACAATGGCCCCTCCCCTCCTATTTCTGCATCCCAGGGTCTTTGCTCACTAGCCTCATCCATTTCTCTATAGCCCTACACTGGCTGGTCTCTCCTGGCTTCAGTGCCTGCGGGCATCCCTTGTTCTGTGCCCAGAGGTCCTCACAGCAGAGACTAGAGCAACCAAATCTGAACCTAGAATTTTGCTGCTGGCTGGCATCAGACTAGGATTAGTGTTGATAGGCAGCAGATGCAATAGGAGTCTGGAGGCTCTGACATTGGTCCAGGAAGAGTGGGAGTGGGCACTTCCTGTGTTCTACCTGCTGAGCTCCACACAACCCTCCCGTCTTTTTCTCCTCCGTGTCCCTCTCCGCCTCATTATTCTAGCGCAGGCTTTAATTTTCACAAATGATACAGTTTGGGGTTTCTGCAAGAGAATGCCTGTGATCCTCAGAGCCCTGGGGCCTCTTTGCCATTGTTGGAGAAAAGGGACCCTGGATACTCTGCAGGCCCCTTCAGACTGCGGTAACCGGCAGGGGCTGGTGGGCTGCTGTGTGAAGTCGGTCCTTCGCAGTGAGACGTTGCAGAAATCCCGCTGGAGCTTTTTCTGCTCTTTGCCCTGTCTACTTTCCTTCATAATGATGAATGGCTGAAAAGAAAACTATCTAATCTTCAAACTGCTGGCTTTCTTCCCCCTTCTCTTTCTTCAAGGAGAGGAGGAAGAACACGGGTCACATAAAACAGAGTCCTTCATCGGCCGGCTCCTCAGGAGACGTCCGTTCCCTTTTCATCCCAGGGCCTGTTTCTGATCTGTGATGGGCTCGCATTGAAAGCTCCAGGCTGGCCCTCTCTAATCGGCAGCGACAGACGTTGCGAGGGCTGCCCATTGAAATTGAATTGATTACCCGGCCCCTCTGCCATTTTGTTCTGCGCGCGATTGCTTAATAGCTGTCACCTTGGCTTTCAGTCCCAGTCGGCTTGGGGCTGACTGGTTCCCATTACCCAGGATAGCCAGTGCAAGTTCACCACCCTTGACAGGATGTCCCTGATTGATTCCGTATGCCTTGGAGACCTGTGAGAGATTTGCATAGGGCTTGCTTTGGGGAGGGAGGGGGTGAGTAGAAACCCCTGGGCCACAGAGGCTGCCAGGTTTTTGCTGTGGGGGCTCGCCATATTTGAATCATTACCTGAATGAGTCTGGCCTCTGCTGACATAACTGCTAATGAATTTGTAAATTTTGCAAAACTAGAAAACTTAGCCTGTTCTAACCTTGGCTGTCACCACCTGCCCCTTCCCTACAATCTCCCCCTACCCCCCCCCGCCCCACCTCCATCATTGGGGGCCACAAGCAGTGCTTTTCTGACCTGAGCTCTTTGAAATGACAATCTCTCCCTCCTTGCCACCCCTGCCCTAGCAGGCAGGAGAGCCTGGCTTGGAGGGAGACATCTTTCAAGGAAAATCCTTTGCACTGGGAACTCCTTCAATTAGACAGCAGGCGGAATGTTAACATGCCCTCCGGCCTTTTAAGTGGGTTTTAATTTTATGTTGTAAGATAAGACTCTGCTCGGCTACTCCTCTAGCAGGCTCCATTAGAGGAGCCAGCAGAGGCCTCTTGACCCTCCGAGGCCCCGCTGAGGCAAGAAATCGCTTTGGTTTTTTAACAATTTGTCAGTCTGACCCAACTTCTCCTTTGTGATTCTAGGACCTTCCTTCGAAGAGGGTTGTGGGGTGGCTGCCCGAGGCCTCGGCCTCGAGCCCTTGGCTATAGTGGAACCCTGGGGGCCACCAGCTCTTGGCCACAGAGCGGAGCAGCAATCAGCTATTTTTTCCCTTCCCAAGCAGGGCACAGCAGAAGCAGGCAGTGTCATGTGGCAGGCTTCTGGGCCGATGATGTATGGCCTGCTGGCGCTACTGAATGGTGCCCTTTGTTCCATGGGATCCCATGTGCACCCTTTTTATTGAGTTGTTGATTCAGAGGGGCAGGAAAAGTTCCACAAATCCCACTGCAGGCCCTGCTCTCCCCATGCCCAGGTGGGGCAGCCAGGGTAGCTTATGCTTCCCAGAAAGTCAGGAGGACTCTGTGGGCTGTCTCAAAGCTGAACACCTCTTTGGGAACGATTCTCTTACTGAGCAGAGTAGGTGCTTGGAGAGAATCTAGGAATGCACACCCAGCCCTGAGTTCCAGGCCGGAGTAGGGGGGCATCCTGGGCAGGGTACATGAGATGGAAGAGACTTGGAACTTACTTCACTCTAAGGGTCCATGGTTACAAACACAGAGGCACTGAGGCCCCACCAGGCACTTGAAAGGAAAGGCAGACACCATTGCCAAGCAACGGCAAGACGTTAACAAAGGACAAACACACACTTCACAGTTGTAAGATGGCTTTATGTTCCAATATGCAAAACAAAATGTCCGTGCTATATATCAAAAACACTTGAAGTTTCATACTGCCTGTCAGCTAATGTGTTTTCTAATAAAGCTTTATCTGCAGTGTGCATTTATAATATATATATATATATGTTTTATCTTTAACATCAAACGTAATAAAAATTTAAATAGATGTCTTTCCAAATACTTCCTTCAGCATTTGTTTTCAGTAAGTTTATTTGTAAAAAAGCAAAGCTGAATTTGACATGTGGCCCGCATTTGTGAGATATATATTTATTTATATATTTATTTATATAATATATAAATAGCTATTCAGCATGCAAAGAGTTTAGTGATCTCCAGAGTTCATACCGGCCACCCTGACATTCTGGTGACATGGGATGAGAATGGACCAAGGATACTCTCCTCCCCATTCTGAAGGGATGATATGCTCCTCTGAGCTTGAACACTCAAGTACTTTCTCTCAGCTGTTCATCTTCTGCCGGCATCCTTGCTCCAGGCAGATATTCTGGGAGCAGAACAGGTCCAGCTGATGTGTAACATCAGTCCAGTGAGATCTCCAAGGGACGCTGCCAGGTAAGGGGTGTCTGCCTGCCCATCCTGGGATGCAGACGGGTGTCTCCCAGGCTGAGAGGCCACATGCTGGCACTGGGAGGAGAGGGACTCTGTACTTTACACATCATGAGGTGACAGCACATGACTCTTTTTGGAAGAATCCAAGTCCAGCCCAACTCCACTCTCAAAACACTCTAAGGCTCAGGTAGCCTCACACAGTCTCCAGAAGCTAAGGGAAGGGGGCGCTTCTGTTCCCAAAAGTGGCAGTTCCCCTGGCAGGTGGAAGACCAGGGACTCTATGGTAAGCATGGACACCCCACCCCCACCCAAGCAAAAGGAAGGCCCTCCCTGTGCCAGAGATCTCACTTGGCCCCTGAGTAAAATCAGAGTATACTTCAGAAAGCGCTAGGCGACTCCTGAGCCCTCCACTTCTATCCCACCCAGGGCATGCCAAGAGATGCCAGCTAACAGTGGCCAAAATCACTTCTTAGATAATTGCATTTTTTTTTCTTGTTTTGGCTTTACTTGCATGTCAGAAAACCGGTGCTCTCCGACCACATGTGTGTATAGAAGTTCAATCACACGTGCGCGCGCACATACACACACACACACACACACACACACACACACACACACACTTTCTGAAATACCTTTCCATGTTTCTTGGCAGTGCCGGCCACCCACAGAGGTTAATACTGGATTGACATGGTCCTGGGGCTGTCGAGGATACAGGTAGTCACATCATCCGTCAGTCCAGTTCTCCACAGTCCCCATTCCTGAATGATACTGTAAGGATGACTCCCGCGACAAGGAGAAGCTCTGCGAGTAGAGGAACTCGTTGGCAGTGTTCAGGTGAGGTGAGGGTGGCTTCCTCTCACACACGGCAGGGAGGCCACGCTCTCTAGGGAAGGAAGCAGAGGGGCCCCGCTCTCGGACCTGAGACTGGGATAACTGATTATACACGCTAAAGTGGGCATTTCCTGGAGGCTGGGCACTCTGGGCGGCGATGGTGGGCAGACGAGGCATCACGGTGGTGGCGGTGAAGTGTGCGGGGAAGGGCTGGTAAGGGACAGTCTCCATGGTCTGAACGCTGTAGCTGGTGTACGGCGACACCGACGTCCACATGTTACAGCTCAGTGGTGGTGGGGGCAGGTCATCCACGGCGGACACCCCTGCGATCTCAGGCCCTGAACTCGAGTACATACAGGCTTCTCTGGGGGTCACCTCACTGCAATAGGAAGGGCTCAGCATCTGCTGGTCGTAGGGAGGGGGAGAACGGAAATAGTGATCGTCCCCCACTGAAGAAGGGGTTTCCAGGTAGGATCGCTTGCAGGGCAAGTCCAGGTGGCGGGCACTGTCTGCTGAAAGAAAGAGAAGTGCTCAGAAAGAGGCGTCCTCCCCGCCCCACCATGTGCCAGGACACCCTGCCCTTTTCACTCAGCACCCACCCTGGTCCCCCATGTTGCCTGGCACTCCCAGAACCATTTGAATCAGCTGCAGCTTTTATAAGGTGGCAATGACCAAGAAGCAGTCAATTTATGGACCCTTGCCAAAGGCCAAGGGGGACACCACATCCCTGGTCACAGAGGGATGTGCTGATTCCGGCAGCGCACGGCTCTGATCCTTTGCCAGCCAGACTCTCGGGATGCTAAGCGGCCCTTGTTCACACTGGCATTTCTCAGACTAGTGCAGCCTTGGCCCAGGAAAGCAGAAGCAACTGCCAGGTCGAACCAGGCCCAGAGACCACATCTGTCGGAACTAGCCAGCAAATTAAGGCCGAGATGTTACTGCCTCAACCCTCAGTGCCTGTGGAGAGCCTCAGGAAGTGGGCGGTGGGCCAAAGAGCTTGTAAGCAAGCTTTTGCCGTTTTTTGAGAAGAGCAGTTTAACCCTACTATGTTCAAAGAAGACACGTGAGCTGCTGTCAGGCCAATCCCCACAGGACAGGTAAAACGGCTGGTAAGTGCAGGCTACTCTGATGCTCTCTGGAAAGATGCCACCGGCCACCACAAACCACCCCTCTGAATCTTCCAACATTCCCCAACTGTGTGGGCTCAACTCTCTGGAGTGACATGTCTTCTCCCGGGCCCTAGGGTATCGGAGGCTTAAGGGTAGGGGAAACAGCCCTCTCAACAAATTTACGAACACTTTTTCCTCTTGGCTTTTTTTGGCCTCCCTCCTGTGCTTTCTCTAGGGATCCATTCAGGGACCCATGTATACAGAGATGGACAGCCTAGAGGAGGGAGGGGCTGAGGACCTAGCCCCTCTGAAGAGTGATTCATGGCTGCCTGGAGACACTAACTCTCCTTTCTCCAACATCCTCCCCTGAGCTACATTCCTGTGATTGGCAGGTGACCTATCACTCTGGGCCAGGAAAGGCCAGACAGGTAGTATATAGGCTTTAAGGCCACCCAGTCTGTACCACAATTACTCACTTTTGTTGCTGGATTATGACAATGACTATAGAACAAATATAGGTATGGCTAAGCTCCAACAAAGCCTTATTTACAGATGCTAAAATACGAATTTTATATAATAACATGAGAAGCCCATATTTTTAATATGTAGCAGCATCCAGCCTAACTAGGCCCAAGGGCCAGTCTTATGTCTAATGGACGAGAGAACACTCTGTACGATGAGCAAGAATCTCCAGACTCACTCCCAAGAGAATCTTGGGGATCCACGAAGGACCTTTGGCAAGGTAACATGAGTCAAGCCCAAGTCTGTCTGTGGAAAACACAGGGCTGGCAGCTGAGCCTTGGATGTGCTGGTTCCCAGGTCAGTGTTGTAGAGAAGCCAAGCGCCCAGGGTGTGGTCACCCAAAATCTGTTTCCAATCACTCATTTCAGCACCCAAGAACCTGTGTGCATCCTTAAGGAACCGGTAGAGAACACCACCCACGGCACTGTGGGTCCCCCCTGCTCTGGGGCTGAGACTACCAATGATCCAGCTTCCCCCTGCCTCCCAGCAGGAGGAACACTACCCATGGAGGACCCTGAATCAACCCCTGGGGCTGGCCAGCATACCGGGAACACCAAGGGCAGTCAGGGGGGGGGGGGGGCGCAGGAATCAGAGCCAGCAGGCCTGCGGGTCAGACACTCTGTATCGCCCCAGAACCCTACCTCTACGTTTCAGGCAGTGGTAGAAGAGGCTGGAGTCTCTCTGCGTTGGGAAGGTGTTGAGGGGCAGGTCCTGGGGCTCTGCAGCAGCAAACTGCATGTGGGCCCCATTCTCATACTGGTAGTGCTGCAGGGCCTGGTGTGCGCTGTGCAGGGGGCTGACGTCCGGCTTAGCCGAGAGCTGGCTGGAAACGAACCTCTGCCTCATGATGCTTTTGGAGATCACGGGGTACTCCTTGCTGGAGGAGCAGGGAGAAAGTGAAGATGCTTTGAGGGTCCCTGGGCCTTCCCCGTCCCACCCCTGGCCAGAGCAGCCCCACCTCTGCAACCGGGCCACACGCAGGTCACTGTCGTCGCTGCCCCGGAATCCCTTGGCAAAAGGGTTGTTCTCAATTTTCAGCTGTGTGATCTGTTAGAAAAGGACAAAGTCACCGGGAGGAGAGAGGACCCCTAGCTCGGGTCTAATGATAACTTAGACCAGCCTGGAAAAGCTACATCCCCCTCTTAAGTCAGCTCAGAGCTAGGACCAACTTGGGTCTTCCTTGATCTGGCTCTCTGGCCTGCTGCTTCAGACCTCCTAGTGCTTTCTCCGGAACTGCATGAAAGCTTCCTGTGCATGTCAACCCCCTCACAGACTGTGAAAGACTGTAATCTGACTTGGGGGCTCAGCCTATAATCAGGGGTAAGAAGCAAAGAGGCAGGAAAGTGACATGGGCAGGGGGATTGGCAAACACCTCCTAATTGACAGGACCCAGGTGGTTCTCCTGGATAGGCCAGACCTGTACCTACAGGAAGATTCTAGAAGAAAAGAATCCCGCCCCAAGGCAGACTCCATGTCTCCAGGTTTCCGTTGCTGGCCATGGGCTCTGCCATTGCTGTTCAGTTTAACTCGCTAGCTCTGTTTCCCAGTATGGCGGTCTCTCTGTTTATCTGGATTACTCTGCTTTTGTTCCTTGCTTAATGTACCCCGGGGTCAGCAGGCAGGCAGGGCGGTTTTTCCAGTGCGGGTTCTAGGTATACCTTGTGGTTCTGGTAGGAGGTCACAGAGATGAAGGAGGTCTCTGGGAACACGTGGGTGCAAAAGGCTGTGTTTTTGGAGCCAAAAGCATTGTTCTCGTCAGCCTTAACGATGTGCAGCCTCGGCTGGTACTTATGCATGGAGTTGAGGATGATCTGTGAGGAAAGGGCTCAGTCTGAGCTCCGGGCCCTGCCCAGCTTCACCCTGAAAGCCTAGGGCCCGGGCCTGAACCCAGAAATATCTCAAAGCTCCCAAAGGAAAGGAATGGGGTCCCAGCTCCCATCTCTCACATCCCCACCTGTCCTCTTGTTCTAGAAACACCTTACTCCAGCTTCTGTTGTGTGGGATTGTTTCCCTGTGACAGTATGCCAGTCCTACACCTTCTTGGGACCTCTGGGAGATGCTAGTATGCAGCCTTCCCTTAAGCCCACAGGTACCCTGCCTTTCCTAGGACTGCTGCGGTAAGTGTTCAGCTGCCGCCTCTCATGTCTCCCAGTAACTCTGGTAAGGGTTTGCAGGGCAGAAGGAAATGGGAAAGCTATGAGGGAAATGTCCTCCTCTGGCTTGGGGCCTGATGGGGGACCAGCTGCTTACATCCCTTAAAGCTGCTCAAGGCACTTCCTAGCCTGAGGGGGGCATCACCATGACAAGGGGAGCCCCTGTGCCAGTGCCTGGGCCCACAGGAGACCTTGAGCATCCAAGAGCAGCCGGGCTGGGGAGGCAGGTCAGCCCAGCTGACAGGAGCTCAAGGAAGAGCAGATGCTTGGTCATCAGAGCCCAGGCAGAAACAGTAGTTATCGCCCCAAACCTGCTTCGTGTGGCTGTGCCCCCACAGTAGTGGCTGCATCACGTGCCATTAAAATGTATTTTTTATCGTTGACATTTGCCAGACACCCTCTCATTGGAGACCGGACCAGGAATTTGGGGCATTTTATCAGCGCTGCTCCGTTAACCCTTTGCTTTCTATGTCAGCTGCTGGCCCTCAACTCCTCTTCTCCAAATGCTTCCTGGTGCCCCTTCCAGGCTAGGCTTGCTGCTGCCTCTGCAGAATGAAATATTTAACCCTTAGGTTGCCACAGTGCCAAAAGATTAAGGCCCAGTGTGGAAGCTCTTTCCTGGAAAGCCTTGCTGAATTCTGAGTCCCAGAAAGTTCCACGCTTATCCTGTGCCACAGGCTAGCTGTGGGCTTTGGCCTGCTCTGCCCTGCCTTCGGAAGTTCACCTCAGTGGCTCTGGTCTCAGCCTTAGCTCCTTGGGGGAAGGTGTGAGTTCCCTCGTGACCTTGGACTAGAGGCTGAAGAACAGTTCTTTCCCAGGAGCCAGGAGTGTCCTGAGACAGCACCTCAGGATTCTGTCATCATATCCAAGTCACCAAGACACACGTATTCACTGAGGGCCACTAGTCCCTGACCTCAGCAAGTGGCGCCCCAGGAAGCAGCCTGGGTGTTGCCAGGAGGGCTGCTCTCCCTTCTGCAAGGACCCAGCTCCTCTGGGAAATCCTCCCGGTTCTGAAGCTCCTCACTCTGCCTTGCCCACACTATGTGGCTTCCTGTTTTCTTTTTGACTCTTCCAATTACAAACTCACCCAGGGCTGGAAATAGGGGCTCAGTTCCCAATACCACTAAAATAAGCAAACTTCCACAAAGAAAGGGCCCTATCTTCTGTTCTTCTGTACCTCAGGCTTCTAGGCCTACGTGCCTCTTCTTTATAAGATCTTGCTTTGCTCACTAGAGACAAGTTAACCTGGGCATTTATTTCCAGGCAGAATTTAAAAGTGAACATGTCTACACTCTTTCTATGGGCACTCGCGTGCTGCAGCTCCCCCTGCCCCCCTGAAATGCTGGCTAGACCCCAGGCGTTCTGGCTCTCCTAAGCTGGCATTACAAAGGCAGACCAGACAGAACCCTAGACCACAGCCCTTGTACCCATTCCCCAGGGAGGCTGTGCACACCCCAGGGACAGACCGAAGTGGCCATAAGCTGTTCATGAGTATAAGTTCCTTCTTTTCCCTCCTCCCAGGGCCACTTCTAGCAGCTACTTGGCTCTTCTGTTCAGAATGCCACCACTTCAGCCTACAAGACAGTGCTCCGGATGACTTGGCCTGAGACTGCCAAAGACACCTTCCAGAGAACAGGAAGTGCTGTACCTGCAGAGGCAGGTAGGAACTGCCATGAGAGTAGTGGTTCTCAACTTGTGGGTTGTGGTCCCTTTAGGGGTCTCACCACCCTTTCACAGGGGTCTTCTAAGGCCATTGGAAAAATGGCCGATCTTTACATTATGATTCATAGCAGTAGCAAAATTACAGTTATGAAGTAGAAACAAGAATTTTATGGTGGGGAGGGGGGGTCACCACAGCTTGAGGAACCGTGTTAAAGGGTCACAGCATTAGGAAACTTGAGAACCACTGCACTAGAGGGTACAACCGAGGCCATAGAGAAGTCCAGAAGAGTGAAGATGTCTCCGTGGTCTCCACCATGTCCCAAGTACTGAGCAAGCTCTTCTCTAGACACTGGAGTTTGCATCTGTTGAAGGACAGCCCTCAACCAGGTGGTCCCAAACACTCTTCAAGCTCCTGACAGTCTGGCACATGTCTAGAGGGAAACCCACCCATCAAACCAATGCCCATGTAAACCTGAACCCTGGTCCTACCAGCCTGAGAGAAGAGGAAAGCAACTAAGTGGCTCACACGCCTGGCTTTGGTCACAAGTTCCTAGGGCGCCATGTTCAACTAATCTGCCAGAGTCTCACGTTTATATCTGTTACAGAGGGATACTGCGCCAAATGGGCTAACCATGTCAGCTACCCTACTGCATGACGAGTCCCATCATCATCATCATCATCGTCGTCGTCATTCCACAGAAATGGGATTATGTCCTGGCTACAATTCAGCAGCCTGCTCTGTTTTAACAATTGCAATAGCGCCAAGTATCCATCTCCCCGAGAGCTTGCCAGGGCATGCTTTTGCCACCAAGGTCCAGATTTATCCCCGTTAGAATCCAAGAACTGAAAGACAGAGTGCAGAGAGCGCTCTGACCCAACCCCCTGGATTCGGATCGACAATGAGGAACAGAAGGTCTGGAGTGGGAACGTGACTCGCCCAAGGACAGACAGCCCGGCGGATTCCAGATGGCCTTGGAAGAGGCGACCCCACTCTCGATGAACTTCATGGCTAATACTAAGGTGTCTGCTAGACACTACAAGGGACATGGACTCCGATGCGTGTCTGGATGCTAGCCACACAAAGGTAGGCTAATGTACATTTATTCATATGGTAAAACCGGATCTACCCAGCATCAGGCTCTCACTAAGGACACTTCCTCCACTCTGTCAGAATTAGATTAGAACAGAGGTGGGATTTGCAGCAGAGTGGACGTGGTGCCTCGTACCTGTAACCCCAGGACTTGGGAGTCTGGGGCAAGAGGGACCCCAAGAAATCAAGGCCGGCCTAGGCTGCAGAATGAAATACCATCAAAAAGAAAGGAAAGAGAGATGGGAGAACAGGAGAGAAAACCGAATAGAGTCAGGCAGATCTCCAGCCCATGCAAGAAACCTTGATAAGCCTCGGGCCTCACTCCCTGGACAGCAACCTGGGCCTCTCACACTTAGCCAGGAATGTTTTGTTTGTTTGTTTGTTGCTTTTTGTTTTTGCCTTCTTCCATGGCAACGGCAATGGCCATCAAGGGTCAGAAGAACATAGCCTTCATGCCCGGGCTAGGTATTTTACATACATCATAATCAATGTCTTTACAAAGTCAATATCAAGGCCACTCTCATTTTAACAGACCATGGGTTGAACATCGGAAGAGTTCTGACAGCAATCTGAGGCAGAGGCAAAGTCAGTACTAACTCCTAAGCTGATGTCCCTTTATACAGGCTGTGGAGGGGTGGCCTGATGGGGGAGCACTGAGGCTTACTGTTAGGAAGTGGGGGCCACAAAGAGGGAATGGAGACATAGAGCTATGAGGGGTGGGGAGGGAGGCCAGCAGCTGCTGGCACAGAAAAAGCTGCCTTGTCTAAACACCACCCCTCGTGTGGGTTCATTACTCACGTGCTGTCTACCAGCACCCACTGGCTTTCCAGGCGTCCAGACACAATGGAAGTCATGCCATCACCAAGACTCAAGTGAAAATAAGCATCGAGAAAAAATGGCGTTAGAAGCCTGCAGTAACGGTGGTGGTGGTGGTGGCAGTGGCACCTGTGAGGAAGCTACACAAGAATGTGTAGTGCCTTAGGGAGGGCACCTGAACACACACACTCCGGAGGGAGAGAGGTGACTCCAGCCAAGAAGAGTACATCCCTCGAAATCTTCCCAAAGCCAGTTTATAATTTAGAGGAATGACAGTAGAAACACAAGTTTCTTTTTCAGCTCTACATGCTGAGCCTACAGTTCAAATGAAACACACACACACACCTCACTGAATTAAACAGAGCCAAGGGGACAAGCCCTGCCAAACACTAAATGCATGGAGAAGTCTCAGCAGTTAAAGCAACTGGCATGTGAATAGACAAATTCACATGGGGACCAAGAACCAGAAGGTGTCCTTCCACAGGAAAAGAGGACTCTCCTCTCCTGATGTTGGAATAACTGGGTAGCTCTCCCCAAAACAGAAAAAAAAAAAAAAAAAACAGGATCAACACCTCCCATCAAATGCCAGCATAGTTCTAAAAGGATTCCTATTTTAGATTTAAAAATAAATCCAGGGGCGGCAAGATGGCTCAGTGGTTAAAGACGTCTGCTGCCAAGCCTGACCACCTGAGTTTGATCATTAGCGACCACATAATGCATAAAACAGACTCCTCAAGGCACTGGGGAAGCTGAGGCAGAAGGGTCGTGAGTTTGAGGTTAACCTGGGCTACTCAGATTCTGAAAAGCACTGTTCCCTCACAAAGAAGAAATGTCTGAGGTCCCTCCAGAACCTATAAAGGAAGAAAGGATAAATTCAATCACAAACTTCTTCCAGAGAAAACCACTACTACCGTGGGCCAGATCAAGTGACAAACTGGCAAACACATTAGACAAGGCCTAAATCTTCCAAATTTATAAAGGTTCCTAAAACTAATGAACTCAAAAATCTAGGAGGAAAATGAAGAATCACAACGGGTCACAGAAAAGGAGATTTGTGTGAAAAGATGCACATGCTCATGGGGAATTAAAACTAAAATTGGTATCTGCAGTTCACTGTCAAACTATCCAGAATCTAACAAGCTGGAGTGGGGTGGGGGTGGCCCCATCAGTGCAACCCCGAGGACCCACGTTTAACCCCCAGTACACGTTAAAAGCCAGGCACGCCCAATGCTTGTGATCTCCAGGCTGAGGCAGAGACAGGAGGATCAGTGAGGTTGGCAGTCAGGCTTAGCCAGAGGTGAGCTCCAGGACCAATGAGAGCCAGTCTCAGTCAAAAAGGCAGATGGGTTCTAAGGAACAACACCCCAGGCCAGCTAACCTCTGACTTCCACATATGTGTGCACACAGGTATAAATATACCACAAAAAAGTTAGAGAGCAAAGTCTGCCATCCCACCCTGCTGGTTAGGCCAGGGTGGGAACACACATCTGTATGACACTCCTGAGAAAAGAAGTGACTGTTTTTAAAACTCTCAATTCCAACTGTGAACTGGTCATTTACTACACACACACACACACACACACACACACACACACACACACACACGTTTGGCACAGTGCAAAACGACACCCATCTAAGCTGAATCAAAAGAATGAAGAGAGTCTGAGGACATCCTGGTCTATATAGCAAGGACCAGGCTAGCCAGAGCTACAGAGTGAAGGCAGGAGGTTCCCAAGTTCAAGACCAGCCTGGGCTACCATATCTCAGAAAACAAAACAAAAGCAAAAAACCCTGAAACACATGATAAGAAAATACCCATTCTTTTCAGGAAAGACCAGCAAAGTGACTTGTGGAACTGTGCTAGGAAGAGGAAGTGCTTGCTGAGTGAAAGGCTTCCACGTTACCTTGTTCCCAGGGCAAGGTATCAAAGGTGTTGCTGTAGCAGCCTATACAGCCTGCATGTGCCAACAAGAGTGGCTGACCACATCCCAGCAAAGACACTTTAATTCAGTGACTAATTCTGTGTGTGCTGTGCTGTATGAGTGTGTGTGCATGTGTGTGCAGCCTCCAGTGTCTACCTCGGTTCTTCTCCACCTTACTCTGAGACAGGGTCCCCCACTGAAAATGAACTAATGAATCTGGAGCTCATTCATCTGGTAATTATCCAGTGAGTCCCAGGGGTCCACCTGCCTCGACACCATAGCACCAGGGCTGACTGATACATGGCACTGTGCAGGGCTTTTTGGGATAAATGCTGTGGACCTAGAGCAGGTCTTCAGGCTTACAGGGAGTGGGGGGAGGAGTGTTGAGCCATCTCCCAGGTCTACTTGGTGGCTTATTTTTAAACCACGTGAGTGTATTTCTGATTAAAAAATTAATTGTAGAGGTATAAATAAATACTCAGTTATAACTTTGTAAGCAGAGGCTGGAAAGATGTGAGTGCCAAAGCACACAGAGAACCCGTGCTTCTGTCTCCAGAACCAAGGATAAGAAATGACTAAAGGTGAAGGGATGGGACAGCCACCCAGGCCTGGGGGGGGGGGGTTGAATAGGTTTGGCCCCATAGATTCATGTGTTTGAATGTTTGGCACTATTAGGAGTTGTGTCCTTATTGGAGTTGGTGTGGCCTTGTTGAAGGAAGTGTGTCCCTGTGGAGGTGGGCTTTGAGGTCTTAGATACCCTCAAGGTCTATGTGACACAGCCTCCTGAGATCAAGATCTCAGCTCCTCCAGCACCACATCTGCCTGCACGCTGCTGTGCTTCCCGCCATGAAGATAACCTGAACCTCTGACACTATAAGCCATCCCCAATTAAATGGTGTCCTTTATAAGAACTTCCCTGGTCATGGTGTCTCTTCACAGCAATAGAAACCCTAAGCCAGGGTGACAGGATGTTAGGCAGGCACAGTGCTGTACAGGACCGCCCTCTGTGGCAAACTGCCACCATCTTCATGGGCTCAGCTGTGCCTGCTTGCAAAAGATCCCGGCTGGGTTTGTTGACTGTTGGGTAATGGGACCCCCAGCCAGCTGTATACAGTTCTGCCCTGTGTGTGGCCTCTGGGGGCTGGGGGGAGGGAGAAAGAAGATTCCATCTATGAAGCTATGGGGAAGCCATCATCTAGATTGAGGATAGATTTTTTTCCAGGTGTTCTGGGGGTGCAGCACCCACATTCCTGTCAGCAATCCACATCTACGCTAAGTAAACCAACAATCTCACTTTCTTCTCAGGATGCACATACCTTGAGGTACTCGGACCTTATTATGTCACTGGGAGGGTGAGAAGAGAGGAAGACATTATTGATGCCTCCATCCTTCACCCTTAGTGTATCCTGTCTCCTTAAGAAACTCCGATGAGGGCTAACTCAGTCCCTCCAGTCAGATTTACCCTGTGAGGTGGCCCTTTCTCCTCAGCCAGCTGAAAGGTGGCACACAGGTGATACTAACCATTTTCTGGACACACATGGATACACAACCTACTGCGGACATCTGCTTCCTGCCTCCAGATGAGCAGGAAAGGCAGACCCAAGGGCCAGCCCCTGAGGACCCAGTTCAGCCCTACTTGATTGACTTCTTGAAGCCCAAGTGTTGCTAGACTCTTGGGAGACTAGGAAAGCGGGGGGGAGTGGCCTCTTTCTGCCACGTGGTCACCTAACCTGCTGCTGG
This sequence comes from Mus pahari, assembly GCF_900095145.1. Classification (NCBI taxonomy): domain Eukaryota; kingdom Metazoa; phylum Chordata; class Mammalia; order Rodentia; family Muridae; genus Mus; species Mus pahari. The sequence continues at coordinate 53,561,526 of NC_034603.1, read as the reverse complement.
AAGGGTGGGAGTAGGGAGGGAGCTGGACAGTTCTGAGGTCACCAGATTGACTGGAGTGGGGCTGAAGGTATGCCATGCTGATACAGTGGCTGTTCTGCTTCACTCCCATGATCCTTTCTGTTCCTGCTGCCTGCCCTTCCTCTAACAAAATCCATGCCCTGCACCTGTCCTGCCCTCCTAAGCCGCCACCTCCACTGTTCTTATGAGAAATTCCCTTGTGGGATTTTACTGCAGAGCCCCACAACTTGACACTGGAGAGACAGCAGCAATTAATATAGCACTTGCTGCTCTTCCAGAAGATGTGGGTTCCGTTCCCAGCACCCACATGACAGCTTACAATAATTTGTAACTTCAGTTCTGGGAGATCTAACACTTTTTTTTTTTTTAAGCTCCTCTGGTACCAGGCATGCACCCTCAACACCCACATACATTTTTTTTAAACCCCACGGGTCTTCCAACCCTGAATTTGGAAGCATGTAGCCACATGGTCTGAGAGAGATTCCTGTTTTCAGTTCCATCTGCTACATAAGACCACTGTAGACCCAAACCCTCACACCTGGTCCCAGTCCCCTTTCTTGGTCCTCAAAGAATAACTGGGGGCATGGGCAGAATGATTACCCACCACATACAATGACCTTCATCCCATCTAAAGGGGAAGAAGAAGGGGGAGGAGGGGGAGGGAAAAGGGAGGAAGGAGGGAGAGGAGGAGAGAGATGATGGGAAGGTAAGGAAAGAGGGAAGATGGAGGGCAGGAAAGGAAAGAGGAGGGGGGAGAAGATACTAAAATGAGCATTCATGGAGAGAGGAAGCCCTGAAAACAAAGAATCTAAATAAAACAGACAACCCCAAATGGCTGCTGTACACTTCCTACACTCACGACTCTCTTCTTGCTCTTATGCAATGGCAGGCACATGCCTAGCCAGTTGGCCACTTCTGAAGTGAGGGGATGGGGTGGGTTGGCCCAGAGGACTTCTATGCTAGAGTTCCCAAACCCACATGGAGGTCCCTAGGGTAATTCACACCACAGGCACTAGCTGTGACCACCTCTAAGATGGCAGTCCCATTTCCTTGTTCAGCTGGTCCTTCCCCAAGGAGAGGTGCCAGCCACTTTGGTGACAGTAGACAGTGCCTGCTGGAGGTCTGGGAATCCGAGGGATAAGTCTCCCAGGTCCATCGGGCTGGGGTAAGTTCCCTCAGGACTGGAAGCTTTTAAGATTGGGTGTGTGAGTTATGCAGAACAAAGGGATGTTTGAGGCAAATTCATAGTACAAGATGGCTTTCCCAGGCTCCCAGACTGAGAAGCCAAGAATGATGACTTCTCCTTTCCTGGAAGCTCACAACTCCCTCTGGCACAAGTCAAGAGTAGAAATCGATAGTCATAAGGGCTGCCCTGCCTTAAGGCAGCCAGAAAGCGAGGCTGTGCAGCACAGCCCGTGTCTACACAGCCACAGCCTGCTCCCTCTACAGCAATACTAACAATACCAAAGAAAGATGGCCCAAGCCCTGGATCCAAGCACCTACGCTCTCTACTCTCAGCTCCTTGACATCCTCATCTCCTTGGAACTAACAATGTAAGGGGTGTGGTGGCCAATAAATGCCAAGTGCTGGGCACAAGACCGACATAAGGTAGACAGATGCACTTCATCTAGCCCTAGGGGGTGAAAGCTGAAGTAAACAGGTAAAGTTTCTATTGCCAAAGAAACCAGCCTCAGTGGGCAGGATCAGTGGATCCAGTAGCCCCACAGCCTTACAACCCTGCAAAGTAGCCCTACTGACCCTTCCTTTAACAAGTATGCAGGGTTACAGAGCTTGAAGAATCACAGGGAAGATAGGTGGAGAAAACACAGTACTCTCTCCTACTTGTAAAAAAGGCCCACCTTGGGCACCCTCTCCTCTCACCTTCTGCAGGGACAAGAGAGAGAGAAGTGTCTTGGCAAGCATCCTTGCATCTGGGAGCCATGGTAACAATCAAGTGCACCCAGAATCCCATCCAAACTCTTAATCTCAAGGTACTTTCAGATGCCCAAAGAGGCTACACCTGCCGAGCTCTGGACTCGCCCCACCCTGCCAGGTCAGCATGATCCTGCAGGTGTAGTTAGAGGCTGCCTGTCTCTCCATCCCCCGCTGGCCTCAGAGGCCTTATGAGCCTGTTCTACAATCCAGCTGGGCTAAGTCCAGCGGGAGTCAAGTGTGGGCAGAGACCCGGCTAAGATTTGCTCTAGAAGCTGGGGCTTGTCTGCCCCTCTCTCCACGGGGATCTTCATACCCTGCGTGGGAAACTTATGAAACAGAGAAGGGTTAATTCAGTCACGTGGGCATTCTAGGTGCAAATTTACATCACCAATAACCAAGAAGGAAACCGAAGAGATGCGGAAGCTGAAACCAAGAGCTTCTGGAGTGATCAGGATGGAGTGCTTCTGCCATTTTTGCATAGGGAACTTCTCAGAAAAATTCTGACTAGTCCACAACCTCCTGCCCCAGGGGCTGATCTATGCCATCAAGCCACACCTATGCCCTTGTCCCTGTCTCCATCCTCAGTGTTGGGTGGGCAGCCTCTACCCTGCTGGGCTCCCCAGCACCCCTGCCCTAAACTACCCAAGACTCATAGGAGTCCATGGAGGCAGGGTGGAAACCCTGGAAGAAAATACCAGCTGCTAGGTATATACCAGCTGCGACACATTTGAGCTCAAGATTTCCACACGAAAAGCTCCTTTTTATGGGCCTGCTAGAAGCAGATGGGGAGAGAATGAGCCTGGGAAGCTGCAGTTAGGGTACTTGCAGTGGCTACCACCACCATGCCACCTCATACCACCGTGAACCCCAGGAAGCCAGGCAGAGGCTGAGGAAGGAGGCAGAGAGAATGCTCCCCCTCCAGAGGTCAGAAGGGCAGACCACGCAAAAAGGGACATCAGAATTCATATCGGGTAGAACCTACCAGGCTTTGGAAAACCAGACATGAGAGATTTAATCTGCCATCCCCATGATCCTGTTCATCACCAGTGTGGTCCTCACCATCCCCATCCCCATCCCCATTTTCATTTCCATTGACATCACCATCAAAGTTGTCATCAGCATCATTTTCCATCAATGCCCTCCAATCCCCCTCATCCCCATCAACATCTCCATTGCCACATCTGCCCTCACTTAGCTCCTCTCCATAAAGTCTCTCATCTAGGCTTCACAGAGACAAAATGTACCAGTCAACTCCATTCTCTATACAAGGAAAGGAAGACCGTAAATACTGAGATGCTTGCCTAGGCTCACTAGCTAGTGAGGAGGAGAGGGGGGCATACAGCTGATCTGCAGGATCAGCTCCCACCACTAACACCCCTGTTCTTACATGGCCAAAGGGGTCCAGGTGGTTGTTTGTCAGCTTCAGCTTCTGGAAAGAGACCAACTGCCGCATCCAGTGAGCCCCGGTGGCAGGAGAATCCGGGTGCACATAAAGTCTCCCTGGCATGGCTGGCTCAGCCTTCCCTGCGACCATCCTGCCAATGAAGCAAACAGCAGGAACAGATGAATACACTGGGGTCCGTCCCCTCTGTCCCCTCTGAGAGCAAACCAAGGCCCACAGGAATAATAGCTGTTTTTCTATCTGGTACTGATGGAGGAGGGAGGGGAGGAGGGGAGGGAGGAGAGCAGAGAGGAGGAGTCGCACTTCTCAGCTCTCTGCCTGGAAGGGAAGAGGGAGATGCAGGAAAGCAAGAGCATCTACTTCCCAGACTGAGGCTGTTTATGAAGGTGCTCCAGGGACAGTCAAGCACTTCTGTGGGTTTTACTCATGAGTTATATTTATTTACTGTCAGTGCTTTGACCCCTGAGCTACCCCCACAACCTCTACCCCATGTATATGTGTGTGTGTGTGTGTGTGTGTGTGTGTGTAAGTATATATATACTTCTTATATGCTCTAAATGTGTCAGCTGGAACTTCTCAAAGGACCTAAACAACTTTTCCAACCCAGAGCTTGTTCTGGGTTCTAATCTAGCTTCTGCTTTTATGACCTCCACCACAGAGCCCAGGGTCCCAGCCCCATGTTCCAGGGACAAGTACAGTTCTAAGGTGTGACACCCACTTGTCCCTCCAACCTGCCCATCTCTTCCCCAGACCCTTTAGCAAACCCCTCAGTCTGAGGGTCAGATGCTGAAGCCGGGCAGAGAAACAGTAGAACCTCAAACCACGTAAGATCACTAAACTATTAGTTTCTCAAGAAAAAAAAAAAAGGTCGTCACTTTGCACCCCAGTGAGGCACTGCCAGTGCCTGAATCCACCAGGTGTTAGTGTTCCTGTCACCAGACAGCACCAGGCTGCCCGTGACTGAGGGAGTATGGCCCCTTGAGGTCCAGCAAGCCTGCACATCTGTTATAGACAGTGCTGGTGCTAAAAGCACTGGGCAGGGTCTGAGCCCCTGCCCGGGTGCAGGCAGGGGACCAGCAGAGTGAATCTGTGCAGAAGTAGATTGGCTGGGGACAGGAGTACCAAGAGCAGCTGAGGAGGAACAGGCCCGGCTCTCACCATTTGTTGTCACAGAACTTGTAGCGATGGTCATCTGCGGGGACGATGTCGATGAGCAGTATGTACTTGGTCTTGGGGTTCATGCCTGTGACTTTTACCTTGTAGCTGGGGAACATCCTCCTGAAGGAGTCAAGAGTTGAGGTGGTACACCAGGAGAAGTGTCAAGAGTAAAAGCAAGGGCAGACAGTAGAGCCCTTTGTCCCATAGGTCCTGACCCATTTCTCTCTTGTCCTCGCTGTACCACAGGACAGAGCTATACCGGACCCCACCAGCTCTCAATCCACATCCAGAAAGACAATTTATGCCTTTTCCCAAATTTCCAGTCCTAGAAATCCACCCCTGCCCTCCAAGATTAGGAGACCCTGGTCAGGATGGTGAGGGAGGAAATCAGCAGCCATCTGCTTGCTTTAAATTGCCCCCAGTCCTTGGTCAGCTTACAATGTGCAGCTAAAATTCTGAGGTGCCACCATAGGGTGCTAGGGCAGCTGATCTGGAAGTACAGTCAGCCACTCCCATAATCAGTAAGATGCCTCTCTCAGGGAAAAGAGAGCTTCGTGGAAACCCCGGGGTCTTCCTGTGTTGCTGCAGTGGCATTTCTCATGGTGGACGCCACCTCACTGAGGCCTTAACACCTTGACTGGGCATCAAGGAAGTCAGTGGAGAAGCCTGGGGGATGAGAAATCAGCCTGCAATCTGTAGTTCATAGCCAGGTCTGCCAGGGACCACCTCAGGCCTCAGGCCACCTGCCTGGGTCTCCTGTGCCTTGGTGTCTCTACCTCTCAAGTGAGGATAAATTAACCCCCATTGCCTCCAGCTCCTCCTCTGTCCCACCTTCCACAGGCCAGTGGTATGGCCCATTTCTAGGACAGCAGACCCAACAAAAACAGCCTTCCAGTTCCCATAGCTTGTGATGAAGCTGTCTAGAACATTCTAGAGAAGAACTTCCCATGGCCCTCAGCATACATGCAAACCTCCCATGGCCCTCAGCACATACATGCAAACCTGCAGAGCATAGGTTCCTTGGCTCCTGCTTAACCAGAGGCAGGCAGAGAGAATAGCCACACACATCCCACACCCCACTCCCACGCAGGTGCCTCTGGTTCCTCCCCAGCTGACTACCAACAAATAATGACTGGAGATGGAAGCTCAGGTGTAGAGCATTTGCCTAGCCTGTGCTTGGTTAGATCACCAATTATACATGTTACACACTCTGTTTAAACTCAGCAAGGCCGTACTGATCTATAATTCTAGTGCTCAGGGAGATTGAAGCAAGACTGTTGGTTTGAGGCCAAGCTAGACTACATATCAAAACCTTGTCTAAAAAGAAAAAGGCAAAACCAAAACCAAAAATGGCAGAGCGATGGTGGTGCACACCTTTAACTTGGGAGGCTGAAGCAGGCTGATCTCTGAGTTCGAGGCCCGACTAGTCTACAGAGTGAATTCCAGGGCAGCCAGGACTACACAACGAAACCCTGTCTCTTAAAACGGAAAAACAAAAACAAAACCACACTCCAGGAGAGAAGCAGGGTCCAAAGCTGTCTGAAGCTATAAAGATGGGGATCCTCAATCCGCCCTCCACTGTTAGTACTGCGAATCAAATCAACACCAGGAAGCTGCTCACTAAGCCAAAGTAGGCCAGAGAACTTCACAAGACGCTGCTCTGAACATACTAAACACTTTGGTCGCCCCTCCCCCTTTTTGTTATCAATATTAGCTTACCTGGGTAGGGCAGGACTTCCTAAAAGAATAAAGGTCTCCACAAGCTGGCAGACCCCACAGCAAGCCGGGACCCTGAGCAGAAGGGTTCCGGAAAGCTCGGTTCCCTCCAGGACCTGCCTCGCCCAACCAAAGCCCTCTCCAGCTCCAGGAGAGCCGGGTACACACAGTGCAGAAAGAAAGGGCTGTTATGCTGGCCCAAGCACCAGGCGCATGTGCAAGAGCATGTGGGGGGAGTGCGCATGTGTGCCTGTATGCGTGCCTGGAGGGCGGGGAGGGGGGGTCGGCGCAGTTCTAGCTGTAAGTCTAGGGACTTATAAACCCTGTGGAAGAATTTGTCTCAGATGTCAATTGAAAGCGTTTTTTCAAATATCCACCCCACCCCCTCTCCAAGGATGAAGGGGAAAGCCAGAGGACTCAGGAACCCACCCCAGCCTCCTCCTTCCACCAAGCCCTCTGCCCAGCATAGGGGCACAGCTGGTGTGGGCGCCACCCTGTTTCCTGGCCCTGCCTCACTCCTAGTGGGTCTGAAAACTAAAGGAGGAGAGCAGCAGCTGCTTGGCCTCACCCTCCCTGGGGGGAAGGCCAAGAACCCTGTCCCCTTCAGGCCATTTCACAACCGATAGAGAAACAGCAACAAAATGGGGGCAGCCCTGCTGAATTTGGGCTAGCTAGGCCCAGGTAGTCTTTACAGGGTGGCAACAGAGGTCGGCCCAAGCCTCCTTCCAGGGCCAGTGTTCCCATAAAAGGACCAGGAAGAAATGCCTAACTTCCACTACAACCTTGTGTAGCGCCTGGACAGAAGGGCCCTGACCGTTCAATTCTTCTCTGTGTTGCACTGGGCCTCAGCAGCTCAGAGAGCCAGGCAGACACTGAGTGCTCCTCAGACCACCCCCCAATTGCTCCCCCAAGATGCCTGCACTCTTCCTCCCAAGGCTCAAGGCCTGGCTGGGTCTGTCCCCTTCCAGAGGGTGACCATGGAGAAGCCACTTTAGGGAGGTCTTGAGGCCCTGGTGTAGGGAAAGAAGAATATCTCCTGGCCTCTGCCTGTCTGTCCACCGATGCCCTTCTTCTGAGGGCAGTAACCCTCACAAGCCAAAAGGGCAGCCAGGATATCTGGGTTGGGTCCCTCAGCCAACCAAGCCTCTTAGGGCTTGCTTCAAGGGCCTGAAGTTCTGGGAGGGAGGAGGGGGCAGAGCAGGGGGTGGGGTGGGGGAGGCTAAATGCTGCCACTCACCCCATCCCCGGCACACCCATAGTCTGTCCAAGGTGAAAATACCGCTGCATGAGAAGAGTAAGGTATACCACTCCGCAAATGCAAATGCAAAGGGCTAATGATGGAACCCAAAGGTCCAGCTTGCCCGCCTGGTCATCCACGCGGAGGCCAGACTGAGTTTGGGAGCTGTGACTTCCTCGGCTTCTACTGGCAAAGTAAAGATCCTCCCTGATGAAACACAGGGGCCGATCGTGTGAGCCTTAAGTCATTTCTGACTTACAACATTAAAAAACATGAAACGTACCTGAAAACCAACACCCTATGGTGGGTGGGGGAAGCCTCCGGGCTGAGGAGGGCGGAGCAGGAGGGGAGGTCGTCACTAGCTCTAGTTCTCTCTGCACTCCACTTGGCCGGCACCCTTGGCTCCCTTCCACACCCTTCTGCACTTGCCCCGGCGTCTTCTCTGTCCCCGCTGCCCCGGGTCCCCACACCCGCTCAGTCCCCAGACAGCCGCGGCGGCCAGCACGCTCGGAAGCGGCTCCGCCAGGGGAATAAACAGGCCGGCCGCCTGGCCGCCCGCCGGGAGCAGATGAAAGCCGGGACCTCCCCTCTGGTCAGCAGCCCGCTCTGAGAGGGTACAGGCTCCGAGCCTTTATCTGCTTCATACTCGGAAATGGCTTTAGAATGAGCTGCTAGGATAAGCTTCCTCCATGGAGCAGGCCCGAGGCTTGCGGGTGGGGGGTGGGGGGTGGGGAGTGCATTGTGATTTTGGCCACAGATCTGTAACCATGAACTCCCTGCCGGGAGGGGACGCCTTGGGGATGACTGGGCTCTTAGATCTCACGGTTGTCAATCCAAGGAGCCTAATTAGTGCACAACCCCTATCCCAAGGACAGAGTGGAAATCGGGATCCTAGAACCCACCATCCTCTCCCTACCTAGCTGGATCCCATCGCAGCCCCAGCTTCCCCGATGGAGGCCTGAAGCAGTTCCGTGTGCCTTCACTTAAACGCAGGCATTAGAACCACCGGAGCAGGCGGCAAGTGTGGAAAGTGGTTTTTCAGGGTGGCAGCAGTGGTGACCTGCAGGGCGGGCATGAGGAATGCTAAGGAGTTCTCCCTCATCTGCATGGCGGTTCCACCCTGGGTTCGTGTTTTTTAAAAATTCTATAGGGCTGTAAACTTCAGATGCCCAGTATTCTCTTACAGAAATATTTCACTTCAAAGAAGAAATCTACATTTAAATGACGTAACCTTTTACTTACACACACACACACACACACACACACACACACACACACACTCGCGCGCGCGAGTTCCTATCTTAGAACCTTCAAGGGAAATGAAGTGCAAAATGAGTTGCAGGGGAAAGGTGGGGAATCACTCGAGAAGCCACCAATCATTCTGTCCTTAAAATCTTAAAATTCTGGGGTCTCGCTAGGAAGGGGTGAGCAGCAACCAAAGCTGGGGCACTGCCTAGATTCAGGTCAGATCTTTTGGAGCCAAATGATTTCTGAAAACACAACTAAGAGACTCAGTTGACTTGGGGGAGACGAGAGAGAGAGAGAGAGAGAGAGAGAGAGAGAGAGAGAGAGAGCCTTTTAAATATATCCCAAGCATTTTTAAAGATGCGTTCTCCCAGAGGGGAGGGTGGCTGAAGTGGATGCTGTTTGGGTCCGGGTTTTTGCCTTTTTTTTTTTTTTTTTTTTTTAAGGCACTTCCTTCTGATAGACTTTTGCTTTCAGAAAATACTTTAAGAAGAGATCAAAGCACTCTCTCCCCGACCCACTTTCCCAGTGTCTTCAACCCTTACTTCTCTTATCATCCGCGCCACTGGGCTCTGACGCTCTGTATACAGAGCAAAGGCAATTGGCTTTGAAGCCCGGGATTAAGCCGGGCCAAATCCTTGCCTCAGAATAACAAACAATACAGGTTCAACAGGAGTTCTCATGGGTAGTTCATTTTTCAAACGCAAATTCACTGTCACTAACACAAGCAACATTGAACTCCACAGGCTGTGAAGGCTGATAGTGGAGATTTATCTGGTGGCAAAACCACGACCCAGGAGTAAGGCAGTCGGATGGGTAGGAAATGTTCATTTTAGGAAGGTTTATATTTAAATTTTTTGTGAAGCACACTTTTATCTGTGTTTGGGAGAAAAATGCAGTTTCTCACATGTATCAAGCTTAGAAAAGACAGAAATCTGTACTCTGCCAACAAGAGCACTCTGGGTACAAGGGTCTCAGAGGAACTGAGACTGCCCAGGGAAGGTTTGGCTCTCCTGTGACAGACACCTGGCATCATGGATTCTTGAGCATTTTAGTCAAAGCCACCATCCAATGAGGCTGATTCTCTTTTTCCTTTGGCTTCAGATTTTTCAAGAACCCAATAAGCAGGAGACTTGTGAAACCATGATCTCAAACAGAACATTCTGGTTCCCTTCACCAAGGCCCTTCACTCCCTGGTCAGGCAGAGTCTCTAGGACCTAACAAGCTCACACTGCACAGGGCCTCCGTTTAAAGGGATTAAAAAAAAAAAAAAAAACCATTGAAAAATTTCAAAGTTAGGGTCTTGTTCTGGGGGTGGGAGGATATATGAGTTGCTTGGTTTGCACAATTCGGGCAATTCCCTTCTCTGGGGGGTTGGTTTATTCTTTCTGGGGTTTTTTCCCTCCAAATTTTTACATCTATGATCCAAGGTACAGGAAAAAGTACCAGGTCATCTGCTGAGAACTGTACACGTCCCAGGAAGGGACTTGCAGAGTTTGGGAAGCACCGACCAAGTGGAGTGTGGAGTCTTGAGCTCACACTACCTGGGCACAGTGAGCTGAAAATGAAGGTGGTCTCTTACAACAGTAGGGGTCTAGGGATGTAGCTCAGCCCCAGCAGCCTGTTTACCATGTTCAGGATGGGGGGTTAGATCCTTGCACACACACACACACACACACACACACACCGCCCCAAAGAGATCCAAAGCATAAGTGGCACTAGTGAGTTTTTCCAATTATACTTGGCCTATGTTTTCACTGGAGAAATGAAAGGATGTGAGAACCACATCGCTGACCAGCACCCTCTCAGCACCATCCCAAGCTCCACCCCTGGTTGGGAGGAGGGAGGGAGGAGGACCCACACAGGTATAGAAAGCCCACTCAACACCACAAACTCACATCCCCAGCGGTAAAAACCGTATGTTTCCAAGATGCTAAAAACTACAAATGTCAATTCTGGGCGTTATTTTTTTACTCCCCTCCATATCAGCAGGCACAAAAGAACAGTCCCCCTTCCTCCACTCCTGTAATGCACCTGACATTTTATCAGCGCCATTCACAGGAGCCCCTGGTTTGAGTCCCATAGTTAAGGAGGGACAGCAGGTACACATACGGTTACCTGCTTCAAACATCTGGTACCACAGAGCCGCAGGACAGTAGTTACTTAGCATCCAGCTGGAAAAGGGCGGAGCTTCCCACACCTGCCCCTTTCTCTGTTCTCCATGACTAGCCCACAAGGTCACTCTGCCAGGGATACTAAAGCATCCTTTTTTTTTTTTTTTTCCATCCCCCAAATGCAGCAAACTTGGGCCCTAAAAACAGCCTTCCCCCCCCTCTGATAGAAGCCCTAGGTGACCATGCCCTTTTTTTCTGTCAGAGACAAGAGGGTGGCCAAGTGTCCACATTCCCATGTTCAAAAGCAAACCAAGTTCACAATGCCTGCCAGGGACCCCTGCACCTGTGCACTGTGCACACAACACAAAACAAACCCTCATTTCTTTTGAAACGAAACTTTGTCGTGTGCTTTATGGGCAGCTGAATGATGTGGGACCTTTTCTCTTGTGGGTGAAATGGAAGCAGGTAGAGACCACTATGGCTCTTATGTGAGGGTCGCACAGATGGAAACAGTTGAGTTGGTAAGAGAACACTCCTCCCACACTGTAGTCTGACTTCATATCTCTGCCCCTTGATGGTTTACCATCTTCTTTCTCCAAACAACAATTTTGGGGCCAATCACCAAGGTAATGGATGTTTCTCGCCTAACTTGTCCCTAGAGACCAAAACCAAGTGTATGGATGCAGAAAGGGCTGAGGACCAACAACAGTGTCCTAAACCTTAACTCTCCTGTGTCTGCAGCCTTCCCTTCACCTGACAACTTCTCTATTGAGCCACTACTGTCCCATGTCAGAAACTGCAGCACAGCCAATGTCTGCTTTACACACACTCACAGGCATGTGACTACTGGAGCATAGCATACACACACACACACACACACACACACACACTGCTCTGTCTTTCTCTTCTCACCCTCTCCTCCCTCTTCTCTCCCACAGACACTAGTGCATTTTAAAGATGTTTCCACTTTATAAATCACCCTTCCCTGGCAGCCTCTGAGAGCTAGGGAGGCTCCCCAGCAACACACAGAACCGCCCGGCGCCTTCCCCTAGGCTGAGGAGGGTGTTGCTCTGGGATAAGTATCTTGGGGTTCATGCAGCTACCAAAAAGTTAGGGCAATTGAGACACACAGCCTCATCCCTTCTATCAGGAGCGGAAGGTTCCTAGGCAGATCAGGTGAGAGAAATTCACCAGAGGACAAGCATCTGGGGAGGTGGCCCCCGGGCTGTAGCTGCCCTTATTTGCACCAGCCTTTGTCATCAGCATAATACAGCCTTTCTTTTAGAGCCTTCAGAGCCTCCCCGACTCCCGGGTCCTCCGAAGGTGTGAAAACACTTGAGGGCCTGACCAGCTGCTGTAGGATGTGGTTCTGGGATTTCAGTGGCTGATAAATTTTCCACTGGTCCCAGATCAGGAACCTGGAGGACCCCAGCCTCTTAGACCTTCCTGGCTCCCACCTCCGCCCTCCCTGTCACTCTCCCCGAGTGACCTGCCCACCTGCCGCCCTCCCGATGGCACGCTCCCCGGCTGACCTGCCGGCCTTGGTGATGATCATCTCTGTGCCTGCCTCGTGGAACTTCTTCCACAGCTCCTTCTCATGCAGCCCCACCTTGATGTTCTCGATGGTCTGGTGATGGGAAGGAAGGGAAACGGGTCTGCCTAGCTGGCCCACGGCTGGGCTCCACGCGGAGCTTGCATAGAGTAGAGCGCAGACCAACCAAGCATGCAGAACTTGCCTGCCCCAGAGCCCACTCCTCGAGATTTCGTTTCACAAAATTATTTTGAAATGTTGGCGAATTGGAAATCAGATTCAAACTCCCTCCTTTGGGGCTTCACCTACTGATAGGCCTACAGAGGAGTAGAGGCGACAAAGCAGGTCCGAGGGACACGGGGGAAAAAGGCTCGGAGGATGTTGGTTGTGGTGGTGTGCAGGGTAGCGACTCCAAACTGCCTCGGTGCCGCTTCTGTGGCCTTTCTGTCTGTCTCCCTCCCTGGCTTTCGCCCTCTCGGGGTCCTCAGAGCTAGACTTTGGTTTGGGTTCGTCCCCTGAAGCAAAGATCTCCCTACCTGGGCTGCGGCGGAGTCAGCCCGGAGGGCTCGAGGTGGAGAAGGACTCTCCCTCGAAAGCCTAGAGCACAGCCCATGCCCCGCAGAGAATTAAAGAACCGACAGACTCCTACCCCAGGAGTCTTGTCTGCGATCCTGGACAGGACCGACAGAAGCAGACAGCCCGATGGCCCTACCTGCTCCGCGGCGGCGGCGGCGGCAGCGGCAGCGACGTCGGCGCCCTGGCCCGGTGGGCTGCTGAGCGCTGCTCCACTAAGGCCCGGCGTGGCCAGCGCGGGTTCGGGGGCGTTGGTGGTGCTGGTGGTGCTGGCCTCCCCGAGAGCTGGGCCCGGGGCCCTGAAGGCCTCCTCGCTCTCGGACAGGCCCTTATCCTGCAGCATCTCCTGCGGGCACAGCACACGCCGAGTCACTCGGCCAAATCCACACTGGCTAGAGGCCCTGTGGCCCTGTGAAGAGTCCCCCAGGCTTTGAGTGGGCACCCCTGCACACGTGGACCCCGCCCCCTTCTGAGTTGGGGGAGGGAGCATGCTGGAGGGCAGGACCCTAGCCTCCTCCCTTCAGGTTCTGGACCGGGGAGGGTCTACGTGCAGTTTAAGGTCTGACTGCCCCCAAGGCTTGGGGCTGTATGAGGAGTAGGTCTTGAAGAAAGACCGCCTTCTAGGCACGGTCTCAGCTCGACCTCCCGGGGTCCCTCCCTCCTGCTCAACTGCAACCTAAGGCCTGGGTCTTCTTACCCCCTTTCGGAAATAGCTAGGGTCTCACTTTTGGGTCAGGGTATCCAGTACACTTCTGGGACTTACAGGAGAGAAGACCTAGGCCTGAAATTAGGGACCGGGTTCCTGCAGCCCCATATCCGAGGCCCTCCCGCCCCCCCAAACTGTGGTACTTCAGGTCTGCGCTCAGCCAGTACCCCATTCCAGGTTCTCAGAATGAAGTCGCACTGAACTAAGGGCTTCTAAACCTCACACCACATTCTCCTCACCCAAGAAGCACACTCTCTCTTGGGATCCCTCTGATCCAGATCCTGAACTCTGCCAGGGGGCTCCTCAACCTGTCCTCACATTCGCACAGGCTGGCTCACACATTCCCTCTTTAGTTCCAAAAAAGAAATCTTCTTTGGGCCAAAGGATTCAAAACCTTGTTAGCTAACCACTAGGCCAGTAGGGCGGGTCCATTTCACAGAGTCTGGCCTTGCCTCAGGGCACAGCTAAAATTTCCCCCTAAGTATCCCTGACTCTTCACCTGCCTGCCCATGTGCACGGTGTGATCTTGGGAGCACCACAGGAAAACTCTAGCTTACAAGAACCAGCTCGTCCTGCATCCCTCGGGGTCCAGCCATGTACTGTTCTGCCTTCCCGCCACCCTCTCTACTCACCCTCCAGGATCTGGCCAAGTTTTAGTAGGTTTTCTGTGTATCTTGGCTAACTAAATCTCTCCCCTTTCTCCTCCCACAAGCTTTCTGTTCTACCCCAGATCTCTCTGGCTATCCCCAGACTCAGGCCTCTTGCCTACCCAGCCCACCAGCCTCTGCACCCGGGTTTAGACTCCCAGGGCCTCCAAAGTAAACAAGCCAAGTGCAACTGAGGAGATAAAAGGGGGCCAGGGCCAGCCAGGGCTGGGAAAAGCCCATAAAGATAAGGCTGACAGCCCAGCCGGTCTCGGCCACAGCCCGCCTTGAACAAGCCAGACTCGATGGACATGGCCTGCCCCTGCACCCGCCTTGAGCCACGTGCTGGTTCCCCAGCTTCGAAAATCCAGGATTCTCACAAACGGGGACGCTGCAGGGTCCTGGCAGATGCACTGGCTTCCACCCTGTTTGGGCGCCAACCAATGCCCTACCAGGTGCGGAGGCTTGCGGGACCAGGAGCAGGGGCTGCCTGCTGCTCTACGGAGATCTCCCATCACCCAGAGCCCAGCAGCGGCCTTGCAGCTCTTCACCCTGCCTGCGCTGAGCCGGCTGCCCTCCTGCACCCGCTGGCATAGTTACTCTGTGCTTTCCTTCCCGACCATCGGGCCGTGGATCGGGTAGTGGATCACTTTCCTCTGCCTATGAGCTACCATTGAGAGACGCCCCTAATTTCCCCTTTTTTCCTTGCCCTTCTGGGCGCTCCTCTGCGTCCCTGCAAGTTCCAATACTGGGATATTGGGTCCCATGCTCGCTCCCCCGTCTCTGCACCAGGGCCCTTCACGTCTACCCTTTGCAGAGTGGTCCGCGGGTGAGCTCCGCTGCTGCCTCTGAGCCTAAGATGGTCGCTTTAAGCTACTTCATTTTCCGGAGGGGGACAAAAGGGGGTAGCCTTTTTTCTTTTCATATTTGTCACTAGTGATTTTTTTTCCTTACACTAAGGGAAATTTTAATGTTTTTTTTCACTATTTTTTTTTAGTGCTTTGACTGTTATTATTTAAGTAAAACTCTGGTCAGTTTAGTAGTTTTATCCCTAGTTCTGGGATTATTCGTCATTTTAACACTGTAAGGGTAAAGCGGAGGGTTTGATTATCATTATAGAATATGTTGTTGCTTTGCTGTTACTGTTACGCCCTTCCGGGCTCCCCTGGCACATTAGTAACACTGTTACCAATATCTAGACAATTAGATACAGTGTTCAGTTAGTCCTGGTAATCAAACATTGTTTTACTTGCGCTGGACATCCCATTCCTGTTCCCACTTCGAGCTCTTCAGACTATCTAAATTTTCATACGTTGTTATTTAGCTTAATTGTAATATTACTGTCCCAGATATCTCAGGTTAATTTTCTTTATATCATTATAATCGTTCTTGTTATCTTACCACAATTCGTTTTGTTAGGATTGTTTATGATATTCTAGGCATCATTATTCATCCTATCTCCCCGTTACTCTGTCATTATTTGCCACGGTATGGATCTTAATTTGCCTGTTATTTTTTTCATCTTGTCATGGCTGCTTGTTACTTTGTCACCATCTGTGATACTGCCGTCCGTAGCCTTTAATATTCTGGTTATTTTTTCAGCATGTTGGTATAATACTTATTACTTGGACATTATTTACAATGTTATTACTATTAATACTTGCTCATAAATTGTCATTACTCCAGCAATCCTCATCACTGTGTCTCTACAAGCATTAAGGTTATTTGTTAATATTCTGGTTAACATATAATATTGATATGAGATCAACAATGCATCGTGTGATAGTCTCGCAATGATACCGAGGGAACTTCCCATGATATATACGTTGTTCATCTTTTCCCTAGCTCGTTTCCTACTGTACTGCAGTCCAGTAATTTGCTATATCAGTATTATTCCTATATACTATGGAGAGTGACTTTACGGTTTGAAGTTATTTTGACTTCACCCCTTTTCAAATTGTTATTACTATTTTCATTTGATCCTGAAAAAAAAAAAACTATTGTTCTGACAAAAATCCTAAGGATTTCATCAGTTAACGGTTTCGTTGTTTCTTTGGTAATGGTTCACATTCTGGTAATTTTGAGCTACTGTTACTTAAGTAATGGCCACTGATTTAAATCTGATGAGCCTGTGGCATCAAACAGCCCACAGTTCTGATTACCCACATTTCTGAGTAGATTTTCAGTTTTCACCGCCAGTCCCAAGACTTTTTTTTCCTTTCTTATTCTGCAAATTTGAATTTCAAGGCCAGGGCTCTTGTCCCTAGGAAGCCATCTCATAAGCGATAATACTCTTAGGTCCCTAGACCCATTTAGTCCCATTACTCTAGACATGGGGCTTGTGCCCTTGCTACTGGGTGTCGGCCGGGGCAACTACCTGGCTACCGAGACAAGGTCGCGATCCTACTGCGACTTTTGACTACCCCAGGCCCTTACCCTAGTTGCCTGCTATTTAGCTCACCCCTCTGGATCCTGCTGCTTAAACCTGAGCTGGATGACCCCAGCCCCGCACCCTGCTCACCCGCGACGGGCTGGAGCCCACACTCACCCTAACTGCGCCGCAGCATGCGGAGGCTCCTGCGGCCCCAGGTCTGCAACCAACTCGGGTCCTAGAGGAGCGGGACCGCAGGGAGTCTGCCTGGGCCTCTGGGTCACCGTCCAGCTGCCTGCTGTGCCCTCGGGGCCCGGCACATCCCGGGTGTGGAGCGGGCCCTTGATCTCCGAGGCTGCACTTTGGGGCCTCTGCTCCCTCCTCCTGGCCCTCCCTCCCTCCGGGGCCGCCCCCCCCCTCCGTGCTGACGTCGCAGCTGTCAATCAGTTCTCGCCTGCCGCCCCCCCCCCCCGAGAGGGGGAATTCTAGGGTCCTGGGACTCTTCGGTCCTCCCAGACCCCAAGCCTCGATTGGGCTGCGGGCTTCTCAGCAGTACAAAAGGGTGTCCTTGCCTTAGTCCCTGGGCTGGGCAGGGGCCTGGAGCCCCGCATGGTTTAGATTAGAGAGGAGGGAAGAGGGGACGGGCGGCCGGGTCGCTGTGCCCTGTTCCCACTGAGGCTGGACAGCCGGGCCGGCTTCTAGGCCTGGGCCTGGCTACTCGCCGGGTCACCTCCCTGCACCGGTTCTCCCACAGCCCCGCCTGCACGCAGTGGACTTAGGAGCCCTGTGACCGAGGGCATATATGCCCTGTACTGCCCCTGATCACCGTGCTTACACCTACAGCCCTGCACCCTAGATCTGGTCAGAGGACCACAGGCTGCTGGCAGGCCTGGGGAGCCTATGAGTCCGGGCAGGGGAGTGCAAGGAGGAGGTTGGATGGCTGGACCTGGCCTGATACCAGAGAGATGCTTAACTAGCCTCAGTGGGAGCTTGGCCCCTAACATAGCTACCGCTGGAATTGAGGGTGCTAGGAATAGCAGAACCCTTTGAGGAAACTGCAGCCAAGGCAGGCTTGGGCCAGGAGGTCCCCAAGATCCAACTCAATGCATACTTCAGCCTGCAGCTCTGAGATGGCAGATGGAGCCTTCTGCTCTGAGACAGAAAAAGTGAGGCCTGCTTAGTTAGTAGTCTAGACCTTGAGACTGCCTGCCTCCCTCTTGGTCCACTCACCTTTCTTTTTCTTTACATCTATGTACACCTCCTACAGCCTCTGAGATCCAGACTCTTGTGGCCTTGACCCCATCCCTGTCTGAACTTCATAGCCTGCCACATGCCCAGGAAACTTGGTCAAGAATATGCCTGTCCAATCATCTCCAAAGGTCCCCCCAAATCTGTTAGTGGGGATCCCCAGCATTCCTTTTCAGTTCTCAGAAGGGTCTGTGTCCCTTGACCCTCTGGGTCATCACCTGATCATCACCTTCCCAACCCCTTTAGGATTTGTCCTCAGAAGCAGACTGAAGGCAGGCTACTACCAAGATGATTTCCTGAAGGGACCTGCCCCCTTTTCAAAGCTGAAAAGCAAGCCAGCATCTGTGCCTCCTTGGCTCAAAAAAGAATGAGACAGGGGTCTTGGGGAAAACCAACTGTGGAATATATCTTATGTCTGTATGGAGGGAGACCCAGACTTAATGCCTACAACCAACCAACCAACACCCACTGCTGTAGGAGCCAGTGGCCCAGCTTAGGAGTGGTCTATTATCATCCTGAGTATCTATGGATGCAATCCTTGCCCCCATAAACCAGGCCCTCTTGGCTCACCTTTAATCCCACCACTCTAGGAGGCAGAGAGAGCATATCTGTGGGAGTTAAAGGCTAGCCTGGTCTACAGAGCCAGTTCCAGGACAGCCAGGGCTACACAGAGAAACCTTGTCTCAAAAACAAAACAAAACAAAACAAAGCAACAACAAAAATTCCTCCCATAGAATCCCAAACTGAAGAGAGGAAGCAAGCTCTAAGAGGGCCAGAGAGGCTTTGTTCCCCACCACACACACACACACACACACACACACACACACACACACACACTGTCTCCTGGAGTGAAGAAAGAAAAGGCCCTGGTGTTTTACAGTATGCCCGGGAGCCATGTTTCCTGTGCTAGAGAAAACTGGATGACAGTCCACAGCTCCCGCCCCCAGGCCCACACTTGTCTTCTTCAACAGCCTGCCTGTGGGGAAATCTTTCTCATGTCTGTAGGCAGGCTGACCAAGCAACTATGTGGGATAGGCAAACAGAGCTGGTAGTGAATTAGCAGGTACTGTAGGAAGAGCAGAGTTAGGCCAGACCCGGGAAAGAATTTGATGACAGTCACCGGAGGAAGTTCCTAATGACACACCATGTAGTGAGGCTCTTAAATAATTAGGCTGTGGTCTTCCTATAAGTGCATGCCTTTCTGCAGACTCATGGGAGACGGTCTAAATCAGTATCAACTGGTTCATGATGATGTGGAGACATGAGCTATGGAAGAGACAGGCAAGGTTTTGGCACTGAAAATAAAGCAGCAAACTGGCCAGCAAGTAGGTGACTGAGTGGGAAAGAAAAAGAGCTCTCTCTCTCTCTCTCTCTCTCTCTCTCTCTCTCTCTCTCTCTCTCTCTCTCTCT
>NC_034603.1:53521118-53542068 GCF_900095145.1 Mus pahari | reverse complement strand
ACACACACACACACACACACACACACACACACACGTCATCCTCATTGTCATCAAAAGAATAAAATAATTCAGACACACTTTTTTATATTACTGTGAAACTGGGATGTTCCTTATAGCCAATGTTGTGTGATAGTTTAGTGAACTGTGTGGGTTCACAGTTATGTTAGCCTATAGTAAATGAAGTACAGTACTCATCAATGAATGTACAGGAAGTGTCTTTACCTTCTCTTTTCTTCTAAATCAGCTTTCAGAAGTTCCAAATACAGGCAGATACACACACACACACACACACACACACACACACACACACACACACTACACCTCAACTAACTAAACAATATCATTATATCTAACAAGCATTAGCACACTGGTTTGGACTGGCTTAGGGGAAAATTCTCAGGTTTGGTGTTAGGCTGGCCTTGGTTTTGAGCCAGGCTTGAATCTTGAACCAGCAATTAGCAGCTGTGTGACCTTAGGCAAGTCTCTTAACACCCACATCAATGGAGTGATCGTGGCCTACCAGCTATGGCAAAGACTGGCTGAGTCTGTGCATGTTAGATGCCTGCCTGACCTGTGATAGGTGGGCCCTTCATAAAGTGCCCGATTTCTAAATTCTACCTCATTCCCTCTTCCTCAAAAGCCTGAGGTGTTTTATAACAAACATAAGCCAGTGAAAATACAAATAGGAAGACAAATCGGGGCCAAGGCAAAGGAGAAAGTGTGTGTTCTCCTAAGGGCAGGAGAGCTGTAACTAAAGCCAAATCTAGTTTACCAACAAAGAAGACCAGGGAAGAATGGGGTTACTCCACTGCAGAAATGTATGAGCAATACTTCCTTTTTCATTTTTATTTTTTATTTTGTATATGTGCCTGTGCATGTGTGTGTGTGTGTGTGTGTGTGTGTGTGTGTGTATGTGAGTGTAGGTATACGTGTGTATGAGCACATGCATGAGAATGTGTGTGTTTGTGTATGTGTGTATGAATGTATATGTATGTGTATATGTGTGTGTATGTGTATGCATGTGTGTGTATGTATGTGTATGTGTGAGTGTGTGTATGAGTGTGTATGTATGTGTGTGTTAGTGTGTGCATTAGTGTGTATGTATATATGTGTATGTGAGTGGGTGTATGAGAATAGTGTGTGTGTGTGTGTGTGTGTGTGTGTGTGTGTGTGTGGTCACCAGGTTTGTTTGTTGTTTGTTTTGCAACAGGATCTCTCACCACCCTGGGCTCTTCGCATAGGCTGGGCTGGTTGGCCACGGAGCGCCAGGGATTCCCTATCTCCAGCACTGGGAATACAAATATGCCAGGATCCCAGCTTTTTGACATGGATTCTGGAGCTGAAATTCAGTTCCTCAGGTGTGCAAGACGGACACTCACTGACAGGGCTCTCCCAGCCCAGAGGCAGCAGTTCTCTAGTGAAGGGTGTAGGGACAGATTTTTGTTCCCAGCCCTACCTAACTTTTGAAAGCAGTTATTTCCCATACAAACGTTTATTCTTCTATTTGCACAGAATTTGGTTAAAAAGTGGTTGGTGGCTGCACTCTCGTTTGATGCTGGTTTAGGACTCCATTTTTAATGTTTATTCTATGAATTTACTCTAAATATTTACCCGGTGCTTAATGTGTGCCATGTTCATAAATAAGAGAGAAGGCCAAACCACAGTCCTATTTGCTAGCCAGCTCATTACCTGCAAATCATTATGAAATAGCCCATAAGCTCAGTGATTCCTGCATCAAAACTTGTGGAGGGTGTGGGACTCCAGGAAGGGTTGGGGAGCCTCGGCTGGCACACCACAGTGACCTTCCCAAGGCCTGGGGTAGATGTGGTCATGGCTGACCCCTTGAGCCGGCCGTGTAGTGTAGAGATGTGCAGTTACAGGTTTGCATTTTGTTTGTTACCTGTCTGGGGGTTTTGCCTACGTGTATGTCTGTGAACCATGCCTGTGCCCAAGGAACACTGAAGAGGGCATTGGATTCCCTAGACCTGGCGTTTCAGGCAATGTAAACCACCATGTGTATTTAGGGAACCTAACCTCAATCCTTCGGGAAAGCATTCAATGTTCTTAACAACTGAGCCATCTCTCTAGCCCCTTATTTTGCCTTTTTTTTTTTTTTTTTTTTTTTAAAAAAGGTCCTGGGCTGGTGAAATGGCTCAACAGGTAAGAGCACTGACTGCTCTTCCAAAGGTCCTGAGTTCAAATCCCAACAAGCACATGGTGGCTCGCAACCACCCTTAATGAGATCTGACACCCTCTTCTGGTGTGTCTGAAGACAGCTACAGCGTACTAACATATAATAAATAAATAAATAAATAAATCTTTAAAAAAAAAAAGGTCCTATGTAGCCAGGGCTGGTCTTGACAGGGCTGGTCTTGAACTAATGCTTCTGCCTTCACCTCCTAACCTCCTAAGTGCTGGGATTATACTATGTGCACTATACCCAGTTAGCCACTGCAATATATATATATATATATATATATATATATATATATATATATATATATACAGAGAGAGAGAGAGAGAGAGAGAGAGAGAGAGAAAGAGAGAGAGAGAGACTGGGGTTGTAGCTCAGTTAGTAAAGTGCCCGGGTAGCCTGCAGGAAAGCCTGGGTTCTGTAATCTCAGAAGTCTATAAGTAAAGACAGGATGACCAGGAGTTCAAGGTCATCCTCTTATACACGAGGAATTTAAAGGCGCCATGAGCTATGAAAGACCCCACCTCAAAAAGAAAAGTGGTTTGGGGACCATTTAATAAATGCATAAGGCCAACTGAGTCACATTCTGTGATCAAAGCCCACATGGGAACTGTCCCTCTAAGCCAGGAGGTCCTGATGTCTGCTCTCCTCAACACCGTGCAGCTGGAAATGACACATACATGACCCCTTCACTGGCCAAGGACACCTAAGCAGAAGACTGGAGTTCCTTGTGGGTGAGATCCTCAGAGCTCCCATACTTCGGGGAAGGATGAACACTGTTGGGCTGAGGATGTCAGAGGTAATTCAGTGGGTGACTGTGGTATCCCTATCGGGGAATCCTGATTCAGTTGCCACCTGTGATGAGAGAGACCTAAGCCCCATTTCTTTCCATCATTGTTCATCTGGATCTGTATTTTTTTTTTTTTTTTTTGGCCAAAGAAACTTGTAAGACTAGGTCCCAGGGCAGCGCTGAGCTGTTAGACACTGTACAAGGAAAGACCCACCTGAAGGCCCTTACATGTGTAATATGCCTTCCCACCCAAGACCAGGAAAACAAAGCCCTCCCACCCCCTTCTCGGTTACCTTAAGTTGTGTGCACTGGGATCCAAGACCTGGGATCTTTATTAAGTTTCTCAAGGGAGGGAAAGGATGGGTGAGGTCATGGGACTTTACCTGTCCCCTGAGGTTTTAGCATCTCCTAGTAGCTCAGGCTCTTGGTTCCAGGTTCCCCAGCCCATGTCCCATTGGGGATAGCAAACTCTGGCAGCTGTGTGGGGGCAGGGATTTGAGCCCACTCTAGAGGGTGGGGGCTGGGGGACAGGAGAAGGTGGCAGCGGCTGGGGCTGCAGGTGCTTCCCCTTGCTCCACAGATGAGGGCTGCTCACTGACCTCTCACCTCAGTCTCCCCAGGGCCGCCTTCCAGTAGAGAGAATTAGGAAACTTCCAGTTAGAAGAAATGGAGGCCTGGATTGCTGGATCCCTGAGCTGGGTATGTCAGGCTAGGCAATCCTCTCCGGAATGAGGTGGTTCTGGTATTTTCCATAGGCACACTGCAAAGCCAAAGTCCAATATGGGTTGGTTGTAGGTACCCTGCGCTATGTGGACCTCAGCTTTCTCTGTCCCCAGTACCCCATTCACCTAAAATGCCACTTCCTTCTGTTTGCACCAAAAAAAACTTCTCTGAAATACAAGAGTCTTTCACTGTCTGAGGAACGTTTGGGTACAAGGCGTGGGTGAGTTTACAAGCATTCTGAGTTAGAGGAATTAATTAATTAATTAATTAATTAATTTTTTGTTTCGCTTTTCACGACAAGGTCTCATTATGTAACTCTGATTGTCCTAGAACTCACTATGTGGATCAGGCTACTCACAGGAATCTACTTGCTTCTGCCTCCAGAGTGTTAGGATGAAAGGCGATGAGCCACCAAGGCCAGAAGGCTACATAATTCTTTCCCCCTTCCATTTTTCTTAAGCATGAATAATCCAAAAAGCCCTCGGGCTCAGAAATGCAAAACACTCAGAATGCAGAGCTGTCCGGCTGAAAGCCCTGATGAGCTCAATTCTAACGGTGCAATAAATAAACAAACAGTAGGTGAAGCCCAGAACTTAGAGCTGGACGCAGTGGCATGCCTTTAGCCCTAGCCTAGGAAAGACTGAGGCAGGGAGATCACTTGAGCAGAGGGGTTTCAAGCCCAACCTGAGCCATAGAGTAAGACCCAATTTCAAAAGAAAGAAATCCAGCCGGATTTAATGCCTTCAACAAGCTGTTTGCAGAGCTGGGGAGCCAGAACAGCTTTGAGGCCATTCCTCATCCACAGAATGAATTTGATAACAATGTCCCAGAACAGCTGAAGGGATACAGTGACTTCCCACAAAGGTGCTTTGAGGTCTCATCAAATCCCTCGAATGACCTGGGCACCTGCAGGGTAGCATCAGAATTCAGGATGCAGTGTCTCCGCTCACCAGTATCATCCCATCAGGTGGGTACTATCATTAACCCAATTTTACAGATACAGAAACTGAGGTCAGATAACTTGCCGAAGGTCAGACAGCCAGGAAATGAATTCAGGATTGGAAGTCAATTAGTCTGAATCTTTAGCACCACACTCTTAGACATCTTGCTCCGAGCTCACTTTTACGATAAGTTTCTCCCCCAGAAAGGCCCACACATTGAAGACTCCCCTCCTCCCCAGCTGGTGAGATTATCATTACAAGGTGAGCTGGCCAGGATGGCCCTGACCTGATGAATGGCTGGATCGCTGATGAATTCATAATTTAATAGAGTCTGAAGTGGAGGGTGTCTAGACAATCATTAGGGCATGTCCTTGGGGTCTACATCTTGTCCCAGAAACCTCTCTGCCTCCCTTCTTTTCTGCAACCTGGCTGCTATCTGGTGACCAGCTCTGCTCCATTAAACCCTCTCCACTATATTTCCTTTCTTACCATAGGCCTGGAAAAAAATAGAGCCAGTGACCATGGTCTTAAGCCCTTGAGACCATGAGTCAAAAAAACAACCAACCAACCAACCAACCAACAAACAAAACTCTCCCTTTTTCAAATAATTTCTCTTGGCTAAGTTGTCATAGCAAAACAACATAGTTGCTTAACACAGTTGTTTTACTTATTAGCAGAGGACAACAGTACCTTCTTCCCACTCCTGCTGTCAGAGTAACAGGTGTGGCACCCTGTACCTTGAGTCCCAATTACTCAGGAATCCAGGGCAAGAGAATCACTTGAACACTGGAGTTTAGAGCCTTTCTGGACAGCATAGGGAGGCTTTACTACTGGGGTGGAGGGGAGACAGGAACCCTCTGGGACTGGTATCTCCATTACAGGTAAGACTTGCCCAGGGGCTCATGTGAAGGACCATTAGAGTAACAGAACTCAAGAAACAACAACTAATCCACCAAAGTGCCCCATGGTTCATTTGGTTTGAAGTGTTGGGTATCAAACCCAGGTTTTTGTAGATACTACATTTTCTTTCTTTTCTTCCTTTCCCTTTTGATGTTTGAGACAAGGTCTAACCCAGGCTTGCCTGGAACTCACTATGTAGCTCAGGTTATCCTCAAGCACTTTGTGACCCTCTACCTCAGCCTCCTATGTGCTGTTATTACAGGCATAATACATCTCACACCTAGATATGCTAAATTCTCTAATAATAATAATAAAATCTACCCAGAGACCAAAAACTTAATTCCCTCTCCTGTTAGACTCCCAAAAGAGAGCCACCTCTTGGGACTGTTGTGGTGGTTCAGCAGGTAAAGACAGACGTTTGCTACACAAGCCTGCAGGCACGAGGTTTGATTCCCACAACCCATGTAAGTGGGGAAGGAGGGAAGTTCACAAAGTTGTCCTCTGACAGCCACATGACCATGAAAAAAGTAAGTGGGGAGACAGAGAGAGAGGGGCAGATAGAGAGGGAGAGAGAGGGAGAGGAAGGGGGGAGGGATGGAGAGAGAGAGAGGGAGAGAGAGAGAGAGAGAGAGAGAACCCTTCATGGGCCCTAGAGTATCATGTTCTGTAACCATGCTGATGCCACCAAGCCAGCTGTTCAAGAGAACGGACTGTTCCTTCTCTGGGCCCCATTGTTGACAGGAGGTGGGGTAGCACACACGTGCTCTATAGCAAACTTGCAGGAGGAGAGATGATGTGGAGGGGCCCTTTCTAATGGGGCATTAGCCTTGACCCAGAAGTTAAAATTGTATTGTACCAAACACAAGCAAGGGAAAATGTGCCCCCACTGGGTTGAATCCTTCATCACAGGCCATTGAGGACCACACCCTATATCCTTGGGCCCAGACCGGATACCCCAGAGGAAATCCATCTCTGGACCCAGAGGGACTCAGAAGGTTTGCAAAGAGCTCTGATCTCTCCCTCTTCTAGTATGATTGGTTGTCACAAAGACACCATAGCTATTCACCCACAGAAAGTGTCTGAGCCTCATTCTAGATAAGAGAACTTAAGAAGGCCTGATGTAGGCTGATGTAGGCATTGATGGACAGAGTTGGAAGAAACTGGAAAAGGGCGCTTGCTCAGTGTTCAGTGAAGGACAGCTTTCTCTAGCATATTACCTGATGAGAAGATGTTGGACTGGAAGCCTAGTTGAGAAAATGGACCTTGCCTCCAAGACCCATAGGTGTATCCATCTAATGTTTGGGAAATGCCTTCTAACATCCAGCTCCAACCCACTCGCTGCCATTATTCTCTTTCCCTAAGGAATCAAGAGGCAAGCTGGAGTTCGGTTAACGGGTTAGACTTCCACAGTAAGAGTTTCCATTCCCTCATTCGATCCCGAAGCCGGGGGTGGGGGTGGGGGAAATGGAGCTGTCCGAGGAATGCCATGCCTCAAAGCTAAGCCAATGCTGGCACAGCAAAGGGTAGATTCTGAGTTGCAGGCTGAACTGTGACTTCTCCAAGAGTCAACAGGCCCTAAGCTGGACTCTGCCTCTGCATTTTCTGAAGCGCTTTCTTTGAACATGTCCTTTTATTTATTGGGCTTCATTTAACCTCAGCCATGTCCTTCTGGGATCATTTATCTGGTAACTGTCACTCAAACTGCTCTGGCATTAACCTCATAATCCTATCGATTTCCTCCAAGATAGTTGGAGGTTTTCCCATCTTCTCGACGGTCTGGCTAGAGACTGAATCCCAGTTCTGATCACAATCATAGCAGACACCCCATGCTAAGAAAGGCATCTGCCCAGAAGATATCTGGGGGTCCCTGCCTTCACTTTTGCCCTTTCCAGCCTCAGAAGGCCTCAGTCGCTTACACCCAAGAGTAGGTGGGTGAGCTTACAACCACCACCGCAGCTGCCCACCACCATCACCAGGAGTGCGCTGAGTGGCTGCTGAGTCTGTCCTTCAGTTCAAAGGGACCGAGATTCACCAATCACAGCACTAATCTTTCAGGAAGGTTGAGAGAGCCAATCACTGAGAAAAAAAGGCAGAGGGTGGAGCGGAGGCCCAGGCGTGCGCCACCACGCCACCACGTGGCCTCAGGCCCGCGTCTTCCCGCCACCTGCGGCTGGTAGTCTGGCCCCTGTCGAGCTGCAGCTGCAACTCCCAGACGCCACCCCAGCCCGTCGCCAGGGGATTAGTGCCCGTCTGTTGGTGGGGACAGCCTCAGTGGGGGTTGTCCCGGCCAGACAAGGGTTGCCATTTCGCCCTTCCATAGACTTCCTTCTCTCAGACCAGTGTGGAGCAGGGGGATTGCTTTGAGGAGGAGGAGGGTCTCACTGACTGGGGGTGGGAGGTGCAGATCACTTCTAGAGTGGGGGTGACTGGAGACCCCCACCCTCCCTGTCACGCCTGGGCCACATGTGCTGGGAAGTTCATTTCCCCTTGTCTTGCAGCACAGGCTCTGGGATTGACCCTGAGAGTGACCCCGGTGTCAGGAGGCATTAATGATCTCCATACGGGCAATAAACAGGCAGCCCGGCTGGCTTGGTGTGGAGGGACCCTGCAATGGGGCCGCCTTATTAGCCTCACATTCGCTTGTGGGTATAAGCTTAATTAGCTGGGTCCCCTCGCTTAGGCCTCCTCCCCCAAGCAGCCTGGAGCTCCATGGGAATATAGCCGGAGACCTGGAGTCTTCAGCCAGGTTCCTCTGTTCCTGGTGGACTCCCTCAAAAGGCAATGTCTCCCCAGGTTGGCTCAGCCATTTGCCTACCTCGAATAGAACCAGGAAGTCTCCCGGATAGACACCATCTTGGGTTTTGAAGCCTCCAGTGGGCCAAGTCGTCAGGCATTTCAAGTCAACACCCTTTTGTCTACCAGACCCAGGAACAAGACGGTCTTCCTCACAGTTAACTGAAATCTCTTCTCCCACCTGGGTCTTGGAGTCAGCTGAACCTTATTTTCCCACTAAGAAGGTGGCTGGTGACCAACCTTCCCCTCCAGTGTCTACCAACTGCCCAGGTTATTACATAGCACGACCTGATTTATCACTGCCTTCTCAGAATCCATTTCCACGTATGAAGTGGCTGGTCCCTAAGTGTGTGACTTGACCTCTTAGGGCTCCAGTTTCCTTGTCTGGACAGCTCATTGGACCTCCATGCTAAACACTAGAAGCTGGGGAAGGCTGAGAAAACAGGCGTACAGTTAAGGGAGTCCCCTATCTCCAGAAGGAGCCGGACTCCTTGTGAGCGTATGCTGCTCAAGGCTAAAATCAAATCCATACTGAAGAGAGTACCGGAGAAGGATTAGCCAGTTCATCCTGGCTAGCTGAGGAAGGTTTCCTGAGAGAAGATCATGTGAATAGAATCCTGTGAGGCAGAGAACAGTGAAGGACATTGGGAGAAAGACTGCAAATCCAGGAGAGTCACGTTTAAAGAGCAGGGGGGAACCAGGAAGACGAGGCAAAGACTTGAGATTTGAGTTTTAGAAGACCCCTGTTGGTGAGGAAGGTCTGTGTGTTCATGGGAACTGGAGTTGTGAAAGCAGGGAAATCACCAGATAGATGTTTAAAGTAGAGTATTAAGTGGCAGGAAATAAGGTTGTCTCTGGGATTGTGGCATTCAGGGTCTATTCCCCCACCCACCCACCCACTCCATCTTCAGGTTCCAAACTCCAGTGTGGGTAGTGGTTTGAATGAGAATGGGCCTCTGTCTGGCTAGTTTTATGTAAACTTGACACAAGCCTATAGGGCATTTTCTTAAATAGTGATTCATAGGGCTGGGCCTGGCCCATTGTGGGTGGCGCCAGCCTTGGGCTGGTGGTCCTAGGTTCTATAAGACTGAACCAAAGCCATGTGGAACAAGCCAGTAAGTGACACCCTCCATGGCTTCTGCATCAGCTCCTGCCTCCAGGTTCCTGCTCTGTTTGAGTTCTTTCAATGATGAACAATAATGTGGAAGTATAAGCCAAATAAACTCTTTCCTCCCCAACTTGCTTTAGATTATGGTATTCCATCACAGCAATAGTAACCCTAAATAGGATACCCCCGTAGGTTCGTAGGTTTGAATACTTGGTCTCCAGTGGGTGGAACTCTTTGGGAAGGTTCGGAGAAGTGGCCTAGTTGGTGGGGGTGTGCCACTGCAAGGTGGGGGCTTTAAGATTTCAAGACTCCTGTGATTCCTAGATGCCTCCTACTTGCAGATCAAGATGTGAGTTCTTAGCAGTTCCTGCTGCCATGCCTTTGCTGGATCATCACAGTCTATAAGCTTGTAAAAACGTAAACCCAATTAAATGCTTTCTTTTATAAGTTGCCTTGGTCATGAGGTTTTGTCACAGCAATAGAAAAATAGCTAAGTCACCTAGTATAGTTTTAAGAGAGAAAATTGTTCCTAATGAGTACAATTTAGTCAGACCATCAATGCAGGAGGTCTGCCTGGCCCCAGCCAAGACACGTGACTCACATGCTCCCTTCCTAGATTTCTGATCTTGTTCATCATGAAAGAAAGAAGTTGAGTCATCCTCCTTTGGCTAAGACCATACAGTTTATTTTAGACTCGGCAAAAATACTACACAGTTAGTAGCATTCTTCTGCTGTATTTTCTGTGTCCTAAAGAAGCTGTGTGTGTGCGCCCAGTGCTCAGCTCTCCCTTTCTAGGTCTGAATCCCCATCTTTCTGATGAGTCCCTCCCTGGTATGGTCAACCAAGGACATCTGCAGAGCTTTGACAACAGAACCCCACCTAGTCATGGAAACTTTAAGTGAGACAGTGAGTGTGGGCAAAAAAGGTAAGTTTCATGTTGGTCACAGTGGATCCTGATTTAAGGCACCTAAGTACATGGTAGGAGTTTATACTGGTCATGGAGGGGCCGCTATGGGAGGATTCGTAGAAAGAGGAAAAGAACACCAAGAATAGATCCCTTGGAGATGTGGAAAAGGAAAACAGAAGAAAAGTTAAGGTGAGCCAAGAAAGAATGCAGTTCTGCAAAGCGAGGGAGTCAACCCTGTAAACTATGGATAGGGTGTGAAGGAGGGAAGTGTATCCAATTAGGGGAAGGGACCATTGGAGGCCAGTAGGAGCAGAGTGCAGGCAGGGAGATCACAGTTGATCTCTTTCCCACATGGCTGGTCCAAGTGCTACCAAACATTAGGATCAGCCACCATCAGAAAGGCTCCAACTTTTGATTTCCCTGGACTTCTGGATATCCCCGCCCCCCTTTGTGGACAGTGGCTGAAGCGTAGCAACAGACTCCTGCAGATCTCTGGAGTCCTCACCTGCCCCAGAGGGGTTATATCATGAACCTAGGCCCAATAGAGAAACTAAGATAGAGCTACTAAGAAAACTAGACATCCACAAAAGAAAGAAACCAGACCATCATACTCCAGCCTGTATAAAACTAATTCAAGAAGCTGATGAGATGAGTCGACAGGTAAGAGCACTTGCCACCAAGACTGGTGACCTGAGTTCAATCCTGGGACCCACACAACAGAGTCCCAAAAGTTACCCTCTGGTTTCCACACATGCACCATAGTGTGTCCCCTCCCCCCACATGCCCGACATGATGAATAAATGTAATAAAACGCTTTAAAGTTAAAAATGGATTAAATTCATAAATGTGAGCTATGAAACCAAAGATAGTCTAGACCTAGCCCAGGAGAAATTTTTGATTCTGGCAACAGTTTCTTTGGAAGGCCCCGCCAAAGGCAGGGGCAACCAACACTCAACAAATAGAACTCTCTCGAGTTAAGCCTTCTACACAACAAAGGAGACAATAAAATGAAAAGGGAAGCCTGAGAAGTGGGAGAAAATATTTGCAAACCACGTAAGGGTTTAGTAAGGTTAGTAAACAAATATTATAAACGCACACCACGCAATAGCAACGTTTGAGACGTAAGGCAAAAAGACTGCTTGTTTGGTTGGTTGGTTTTGCTGCTGTTGGTTTTTGTTTTGTTTTAGTTTTTCAAGACAGGGGCGTTTCTCTGTGTAGACATTTTTATAAAGAAGATATACAGAGGGCCAGCAAGATGGCCCAGCGGGTAAAAGCGCTTGCCCTGTGCCTCGCTTTGATCATGGGGACCCATATAAAAGTTCAAATGAAGTGGCTCCCATCTGTAATCCCAGCCAGATGAGAGGGGAATTGTCCAGCCAGTCACATTGGCAGAAAGGAGGAAAGAGACCCTTCCTCAGAAACAAGGTAACCAGAGAGAGCTCCCGCAGTGTCCCCAGCACAGTGTCCCCAGCACAGTGCACATAATCCTTTTGAAAAAGAAGATAAATGGATAATGACTACATTGCTTAACATGGGTAATCAGAGAAATGCAAATCAAACTCACAATTGGGAATTCCCTCACACCTGGGGAGTGGCTTTATTTGGTTAGGGGCTTGTTTTAGAGACAGTGTCTCCTGAACCCAGGCTGGCCTTGACCTCACTGTTATAGCTAAGAATGACCTTGAACTCTTGTTTGTTTGTTTGTTTGTTTGTTTTTATTTGTTGAGACAGGGTTTCTCTGTGTAGCCTTGGCTGTCCCAGAATTAGCTCTGTAGACCAGGCTGGCCTCCAACTTGGAGATACACCTGCCTCTACCTCTGAGTGCTGGGATTAAAGGCATGCAACACCACAGTCAATTTACAGTACTTTTTAAAATATCAAGCAAGGCAGGTGGTGGCTCACACCTTAATATTACCACAGTAGTAATATTAAGCACTCAGGAGGCAGAGGCAGGCAGATCTCTGTGAGTTCAAGGCCAGCCTGGTGTCTTGTCTTGTGTGTGTGTGTGTGTGTATTGTGTTGCTGAGGATATAGAAAGGGGACATTTGTCGGGGTGTGGTGGTGCACGCCTTTAATCCCAGCACTTGGGAGGCAGAGGCAGGAGGATTTCTGAGTTCGAGGCCAACCTTATCTACAAAGTGAGTTCCAGGACAGCCAGGGCTATACAGAGAAACCCTGTCTTGAAAAACCGGAAAAAAAAAAAGATAGGATTTCTCTGTGTAGCTCTGACTATCCAGGAACTCAACTGTAGACCAGGCTGACCTTGAACTCAATCACTTGACCTCTACCTCTGTCTCCTATGTTTAATATTACCACCGCCACCACCCAGCAGAAATCAGATATGAAATTGAATCCTGCTGGAAGAGTCTCCATGAGAGACTACTAATGGTTTGAATATGCTTGGCCCAGGAAGTGGTACTATTAAGAGGCATGGTCTTGTTAGAGTAGATGTGGCCTTGTCGGAGGAAGTGTGTCACTTTGGGGGGTGGGCTAAGAGACCCTTCCCCTAGCTGCCTGGAAGACAGTCTTCTCCTTCAGATCAAGATATAGAACTCTCAGCTCCTTCCAAGATATGCCTGCCTAGACACTGCTGTGCTCCCACCTTGACATTAAAGGAGTGAACCTCTGAACCTGTAAGCCAGGCCCAATTAAATGTCCTTTATAAGAGTTGCTGTGGTCATGGTGTCTCTTCATAGCAGTGGAAACTCTAACTAAGACAGCCACTGTGGTAATAGTAAAAAGTAGGTCTCCACCTGAAACCTCACCCCTCTGGTATAGCTGAGGTAGGAGAAAAACAAGTGGGGGCCTAGGGGAGTCGATTAAATCCTAAAGGGTCAGCTGCCACAGGTGGCTCCCATCAAAGGCTGGCTCTCTGCTCTTTCACTACTTGAGGCTAGTGTTTGTTTCCCCCAACCCCACCTTCTGTTCTGTATACCGTTAATGGACCTTACAGTGACTCTGCTGGCACCTTGACCTCAGATATCCAGCCTCCAGGACTGTGACAAAAACTTTTCTGTTCTTCGTCACCCAGTCTCAAGTATTTTGTTGTAGGAAGCACAAACAAGGGAAAACACCAGCAGCCCTGTGCTCATGGTGGTATTTGTCACAAACAACCTAAGTGGTCATCAACAGATTGGTAGATTAAAGCAGATGTGATTGTGTGCATGTGGATGTATAAGCACAATAAAATAGTTCTTAGCTTTAAGAGGTGAAAACCATGCCAGTTACAACAGGATGAACAGACCTGGAGGACATTACGCTAAGCAAAACAAATCAGGCACAGAAAGATGTGAACTATATCATCTCACTTAATGAGTGGAATTTGAAATGGTCAAACTTACAGAAGCAGAGAATGGACTCTAGAGGAGAGGAAACAGGGAGGTTTTGGTCAAGTCGTTAAAACACGTAGCTATGCCAGATGAATATATTCTGGAACTCTAGTGTGAACTATGATTTGGAAACAATACTGTATTATATACTTGACACTTGTAAAGAAGGTAGATCTTCAGTATTCTCTCTCACACACACACAAGTAATGGCTATGTAAGATGATGAATATGTTAATTAGCTTTACTGTAGTGGCTTCCATTATATATAATATATGTCATATGATATATAATATATGTCATATATTTAATATATGCTTGTATATATACATATATATGTATGCCTTCCATACACACCATTCTATTCTAAAAGATAAACTGGGAACAGCACTCTGTTAGTTCAAGGCCAGCCTGGTCTACAGAGGATTAAAGAATTCCAGGACAGCCAAGATTATTCAGAGAAACCCTGTCTTTAAAAAACAAAAAATTATGTAGAAGTTGAAGAGGAGGAAAAGAAGATGAAGGAGGAACAGATGATGACAGTGGCTTGAACTCCAGTTCCATGGAATCTGACATCATCTTCTGAATCTCTGCAGGCACAAAGCACACACACGGGTCATACCCATACACACGGATCACACCCATATACACGGGTCACACCCATACACACAGGTCACACCCATACACACAGGCAAACCACTAATATACATCAAATAAATAAGTACATCTCTGAAAGAACAAAAGATGGAATGATAAGACGACCGTTTTGGTGCACACCTACATAATCTCAGGACTCAATAGGTTTAGGAAGGAAAATCCCTGCAAGTTCAAGGTTACTCTGGGCCACACAGTGAGATCTAGGCCAGCCTGGGCCTGGGCCACACAGTGAAATCAAGGCCAGCCTGGTCTACAGAGTGAGTTCCAGGACAGCCAGAACTACACAGAGAAACACGGTCTCGAAAAACAAAACAAAACAAAAAAAACAAAAAAAAAAAAATAAACCACAGTGAAATACCTAGAAATACAAAATAAAATGACACCTTAAAATAAATAAATATGGCTGTGGGTGTGGCCACTGCCAGTGCACTTGCCTGGGACACAGAAAAGAAAATAATTATAAAA
Source organism: Mus pahari (assembly GCF_900095145.1). Classification (NCBI taxonomy): domain Eukaryota; kingdom Metazoa; phylum Chordata; class Mammalia; order Rodentia; family Muridae; genus Mus; species Mus pahari. The sequence continues at coordinate 53,527,264 of NC_034603.1, read as the reverse complement.
GAATGCACAGGCAGGAAGAAAAGCCCACACCAACTCCTCCACGGAGCAGTTTCTCACCATCAGCAAAATGGAGTGGTTATTTTCCGAAAAGGACTCTGCAGGCAAAGGCCTTGCCATCCAGCCTGAGGGCCTGATCTTCCCCAGGAACCACATAGAGGAAGGGAGGAACCAACTCCAGCAAGTTGTCCTCTGACCGCTGGTGGCACACTTGAGTGTCCATGTGCACATGCGCACATGAGCAAAATAAGTATATTTTAAACAAAACTTATGATTCTATTTTTTAAGGTTCATTTTATGTATAATTACAGATGGATGTGAGCCACCATGTTGTTGCTGGGATTTGAACTCAGGGCCTCTGAGTTCGGCAGTCAGTGTTCTTAATTGCTGAGCCATCTCTCCAGCCCAGATTCTATGTATATATATTTTTATTCTTGTTTTGTTTTGTTTCAAGACAGGGTCTCTCTGTGCAGCCCTGGCTGTCTTGGAACTCAGTTTGTAAACCAGGCTGGCCTCGAACTCAGAAATCTGCCTGCCTCTGCTTCCCAAGTGCTGGGACTAAAGGTATGTGCCAGCAAAAGTGTTTTCTTAAATATTAGTCAGAATTGGTACAGGGCATGGGGGTGGTTCACTTTAACCCCAGCACTCAGGAGGCAGAGGCAGGCAGATCTCTGAGTTCAAGGCCACCTTGGTTTACAGAGTTCCAGGACAGCTAGGACTACACAGAGAAACCCTGTCTCAAAAAACAAAACTAAACTAAGAGTACATTTATTCTTTCTGAACCTGGCTATGCAAAAAGCCTCGTAAGGAGAGTTTTATCAGCGGGAACAAGGATGGAGAGGCTTTAGTGCTTACACAAAGAGCCACTCCCGAGTTGTTGGCCAATCTCCTCAAGGTCCAGCCAGATGAACCAGGCCCATCTTCAACCACATTGTTTGGGAGAGATTGTCTGTGGGTCACATCAACCTACCAACTGCAGTTCTGTTCTAGATAACCCCAAAGGAGAGACTCTGTACCCCCGAATTAAAACGGCTGTGGGTCAGTGACAGTGTACAGCTCAGGAGCCCAGACAGCAGGAGTGGCCCTGTACCCAGCATCATCAAGGGCTGGGCAGCTCAGCTTCACCAACTGCTCGTGGAGTTGCCCCAGGCCTGAGGTACCACCCAGCTCTATGGGCCTTGAAAGAGCTAAGAGGTGAGTGACTCTGCATTTCAGCAAGGCCCCAGGGTTTGGCACAGCCATGGAAACCCCTATATCTACTCAAAGGCTGCGAGTTCTAAATTCAGGCTACCTAGCTAACAGCAGCTAACAAATCTCGCTGGGGGACTTTACACTAAAAGATGTCTGGCAGGCTAGCAAGATGGTGTGGCAGGTAAAGGTGCTTGCCGCACAAGCCTGGCCACCTGAGTTTGATTCCTGGAACTCACACAGGTGGAAGAAGAGAGCAGATTTACAGAGCTGTCCTCTGACTTCTACAGCATGGCACAGACAGATGATAGATAGATAGATAGATAGATAGATAGATAGATAGATAGATAGATAGATAGATAGATAGATGATAGATAGATAGAACTTCATGATAGTAAAGATTTGGTGATGCTAAAAGTAAATCTTCTAATTTTAAAATAAATTATAGATCATACACAGAATTACCCACGCTTCTTCTTTCTGGGGTCCTAACCAAGCTGGCACATACTTAGTCACCGTGTCTCCTTAGGCCCCTCTCATCTGTAACACTTTCTCAGGTTCTCAGATTGTCTTGTTTTTGTTTTTGACTGTTTTGAGACAGGATCTCCTGTAACCCAGGCTGGCTTCCAACTCTCTATATGGGTGAGGATGACCTTGACAATTTATTTTATTTATTTATTATTTTATATGCATCGATTGTTTGCCTGTATTTGTCTGTATGAGGGTATCCAATTCCTCGGAACTGTAGTTACCGTCAGTTGTGAGTACTGGAAATTGAACCTGGGTCCTCTTGAAGAGCAGCCAGTGCTCTTAACCACTGAGCCATCTCTCCAAACCTGACCTGACAGTTTTAAAGAGTGCTGGCCACATATTTTGGAGAATGTCCCTTGGTTGGGGCTCTTGTTTGATTTCTGTTGTTTTTATGATTAGATTGGGGTTGCGGTAGAGGAAGAAGACCCCAGAAGAGATGCATCATTTCCTCCCATAGCAGAAGTCTGACAGCCTGGCTGTGCTGCCCTCTGCAGGGCTCGTTTGTACCTGCCTGCACACTGCTGTCATCGGAAGACTCACTGTTGCACAGCCTCACAGGTGAGGGGGGAGTTGCTCTCTGCCTCATGTGACAGAGGCCTGTGCAAACGCCCCGGATTCTCCCCATCAGGAATGTCTGCTTAGTCAATTATTTACATCACGTTTCTATCTTTAACTTAAAGTCCATTACCATGATTTTGTTACCCAAGGATTCTATCTTTGTCCATTAAGTGCTCTTCTGGGTGGCTTCTGCCTCCCTTGTATAAGATGTCACTATTGTCCTCCTTTTACAGATGACAAACTAAAGTTGAAGTGGAAAAGCCACCCAAGGATCACACTGCGGACTGCAATATGTGGCAGCAGGTGTGACCACTGTAGACACTGCTCCTTCTAACACACACGGGCATGAAAAGGAAATCACAATCAAAGATTAGGGATTAAAATATATTATAAGGCCAGGCGTGGTGCCGCACACCTTTAATCCCAGCATTTGGGAGGCAAAGACAGGCGGATTTCTGAGTTCGAGGCCAGCCTGGTCTACAGAGTGAGTTCCAGGTCAGCCAGGGTTACACAGAGAAACCCTGTCTCGAAAAAAAATTTATATATATATATATATATATATATATATATATATATATATCGGAAGTAGTTTAGTTGGTAGAATGCTTGATTAGCATGCATAACACTATTGATACTTGGCACAGACAGACAGACAGATAGAAAACAAGGCTGAGGGGCTTATAGCCAAAGGATAGAATACTTGCCTAACATACACCTAGAATCACAAAGTAAATCTTTTGAGTAAATAAATAATTTAAAAGTTTCAAACTCCTGAGATATTAAAAATACAGTGTGTGGGGGTGTGCGCGCATGCACACACGCACACACGCTATGTTCCTGCAAGTCTTCACTGTTGGATATTTCATTTTGTTCCAACAAAGTCATTTTTTAAAACATTTTTTAAAAAGATTTATTTATTATTATACATATTATATCTAAGTACACTGTAGCTGACTTCAGACGCATGAAGAGGGCATCAGATCTCATTACAGGTGGTTGTGAGCCATCATGTGGCTGCTGGGATTTGAACTCAGGACCTATTGGAAGAGTAGTCAGACCCGCTGAGCCATCTCACCAGCCCTCCAACAAAGTCTTAATCCCTGGTCAGGGTTGTATTTTATAAAACTGCAGTATAGCGTGGCGGGAGGGAGCGCCTCAGCGGGCCTAATTGAGGTTTTTCCCTGACGAATCACCACCTCCTCGTACAACAGGAAGTTTGCCAGGGGAAGGGAAGGGGACTTGGGGAAGGGATAGAAGCAGAGAAAGGAGGGGGACAGAGAAGGATAGACAGAGACAGGGGTGAAGAGAGGGAGAGGAGGGAGAGAGACAGGGAGGAGGAGATGAGGGAGGGAGACTGAGAGGGGGGAAGGAAGGGGAGGGAGGGGAGGGGGAGAGCACAAGTATGCAAAGTCCTTCTTAAATGCCAGGTTGGTTTGCACCTGGCAGGTGGCTACCAAAGCTGTTGCTAGGTAACTGTTGGGCAGAGCCTAGAGGAATGCCAACAGTCAGTCCAAGTTTTTGCTAATTTACACAAAAGAATTATAAGATTAAAAAAATAGCCCGGCCGTGGTGGTGCACACCTTTAATCCCAGCACTTGGGAGGCAGAGGCAGGCGGATTTCTGAGTTCCAGTTCAGCCAGGGTTAGACAGAGAAACCCTGTCTTGGAAAAAAACAAACAAACAAACAAACAAAAAAACAAACCAAACCAAACAAACAAAAACTAGGGGGGGCCATTTTTAATTCCAGCATTTCTTAGACAGAGGCAGGTTGGAGCTCTGTGATTTCAAATTAGCATGCTTTACACAGAGAGTTCAGACCAGCCATGACTGCATAGTGAGACCCTGAGTCAGAACCAACCACCGCCAGCAAAAACAACCAACTGGGGCAGGTGGGATGGGGGTGGGGCTTTGGGGAGGTTTAAGAGCATTTAAGTGTTCAAGAGCATTTCTTGCCCTTCCAGTGGACCTACGTTTGGTTCCGAGGACCCAGGTCAGGCTGCATCCAGGGCCTCAGATGCCCTCTTCTGGCCTCTGCTGGAACTTGTGTACATGTGGCACACAGTCACACAGACATGCATATACAAAAATAAAAATATTTTTAAACGTTAAAATGTGTTTTAGCCGGGCGTGGTGACGCACGCCTTTAATCCCAACACTGGGGAGGCAGAGGCAGGCGGATTTCTGAGTTCGAGGCCAGCCTGGTCTACAGAGTGAGTTCCAAGACAGCCAGGGCTACACAGAGAAACCCTGTCTCTGAAGGGAAAAAAAAAAGTGTTTTAAACACCTTGAAAAGGTAAAAAGAAACAGTTAAAGGCACACAAAGAATCCTTTTCATAGGAAACTTAAAGTATCAATACTTTCAAAACCATAGCTGAAAGTATCCGTGGCTTCCCGGGTCCCACTCGGTTTATCAGTCAGCATGTGGCCATGGATACAAACTCTGACTGCTCCAGCCTCTCCCTGCAACTCTCACCTCCGCAGGGGAGCTACCTCGATCCTGCACCTCAGCTCCCTGTGTCCCGGGCCAGCCACCCTCCTCAAGCACAAGGCTCCACCTGCTGCCCAGCATGGACTGCCTGCCGCTCCTCTGCACAGCTCAAGCCAGGAGGTTGGTAAGTCTCTGGAACTATAGAAGGAACACAGAATGGATTATGATATCTGTTCTCCTTGATCAAAATGATCTTCCAGCCTGCCAACCCACCCGGGAAACTTCTGATAGTGTTGCTGGCTCCGCTCTGCTCCAGTAGCTGTTGCTTCCCGTTCTCTGTGCTTTCTGCCTCTCTGTCACAGGGCTCATCTCCCCTAAGCTCCACTAGCCTATGCGGCAGGCAGGGAGCCTCTGCGCTAAAACACAAAGGAGGCATCTGAGTTAGAGACTGAATGGGCAGATAGAAGCAGCCGGCCTTTCCCTCTTCCTGTATCCAGTCTCTTCTGGGGAATAAGTTCTCTCAGCACCTCTTTCCAGGTCTGGCTTGAGACCTGGGAACCTCTTCCAGGGCAGTTCTCTTTGCTCCTGCCTATAGAGGAAAGAGCTGTGGGCCTGGGGATGCAGCTAGTGGGTAGTAGGTGTAAAAACTGGGATTGGTCAAGGAGAAGAGGAGGAGAGGGAGGAGAGGGAACGGAGGGAGGAGGAAGGAATAAAGAGGAGCGGAGGAGGCCCAAGCTCCTTTCCACTAATGGCAACCGCAAGGCCAAGACCACTACAGATGCAAGGAAAAGTCCGTGTCAACACTGACACCCAGAGGCCCATGGAGCACCCACAAGCCAGGGGTTCTCAAGCTCAACGTTGTCAGTCTTGAGCCCACTAGGAATTTGGGGTGCTGACCCTAGATGATGGGGGCACCCTGTGTATTACAGTAGGCTCAGCATGATCCCTCTGACCCCTAGATGGCAGAGACAGCCTCCACCCCAGGTTGTGAAAAAGACATAGGTCTCCAAACACTGTCAAATGTCCCCAACCCCCCCCCCAACCCCCAGTTAGAACAGTCCATCGTAGGTTGTCGGGTGTGGTATCTATCTTACTTGCGTTCCTTTCCAGGAATGGGAATTCACTAATATATACTTCATTAATATATACTTCATTGATATATAGGCTGAGGGGTTTATAGCCCAGGTATAGAATACTTGCCTAACATATACTTGGCCCCAGATTCTATCCCTAGAATCACAAAGCAAATCTTTGAGTAAACAAATAATGAAGCTTCAAGGGCTGGTAAGATGGCTCAGTGGGAAAGGATCCTGATATAGCTCTCTCGTGTGAGGCTATGCCAGTGCCTGGCAAACACAGAAGCGGATGCTCAGAGTCATCTATTGGATGGAACACAGGGCCCCCAATGGAGGAGCTAGAGAAAGTACCCAAGGAGCTGAAGGGG
>NC_034603.1:53508669-53520994 GCF_900095145.1 Mus pahari | reverse complement strand
AACGCCAGGATCAAGAAGTGGGAGTGGGTGGGAAGGGGAGCAGGGCGGGGGGAGGGTATAGGGAACTTTCAGGATATCATTTGAAATGTAAATAAAGAAAATACCTAATTTTTTTTTTTAAAGATAGCTCAACGGTTAAGAGCACTGACTGCTCTTCTGGAGGTCCTGAGTTCAATTCCCAGTAACCACATGGTGATTCACAACCAACCGTAATGAGAAACAAATAGAAAACCTATGTGCTGGAGCGAGTGGGGACCCAGAGAGAGTGGGGCAGGAGCAAGAGGGAAAAAAGGAAAGGGGGAAAAAAAGAAAAAGTTTCAAATTCCTGAGGTATTATATCAGGCTATCTACAGCTGTCTTTTTTTATCTGCTGGGGACATTGAGGAAACTGCTTTCCCAGGAAGGTGTAAGCAATACCTACCCACTCCCCATAAGGCTCAGGGGCAAACCAAAGTACAATTCTACCAAAGTTCATTTTAAGGAACTAATGTGTCCATGGGGATTCTTACAGACTGGGGGCGGGGAGTAGGTGACCCCAGAGCTGCCACACTGGAAAGTCTTCACCCCACGCAGACGGGGGCTTCCTCATAGCCACATAGATGGCGTCTCCTCTAGTACCTTCCCCAGCTTTTGTTCCCTAAGGCTTCCTGTGACAACGACCTGTCCCCACCCCTACCCCCACCAGTGCAAGTGTGGGCAGAGTGGCCTACAAATGCCTGAGGGGAGTGGCTGGATTCTCACATGTGGATCCAAGAGTCGAGTTGCTAGAGAATGTCAACGGAAGAGTCAAGGAGCCTAGTCATCATGGACGCCTGAGAGTGGACAGAGCTGCCGAGGAAGCCATTTACCAGGAAGGCTGCATTCTGCAAGAGGAGCTTACCCCAGGGTCTCAAAGACATCCAGATCTACAAGTGTCCAGTGTCACATATAAAATGGGGCCACATTTGCATAGGCCCTGCATCTATCTCCTGTGCACCCCTGATCTTCTCTGTGTTGTTTATACCACCTATGGCAGACAGTGTAGGTGCTATGCACATTCTTACATTGTGAGGGCTTGGGTTGTTTGTTTTTTTTCCTATGTATGTGTGAGCATGCACGTGCACATGTATATGTGGGCAACCACACAGTCCAGAGGTGGCCATCAGACCCTTTGGATCTGGAATTAGCTGCCCCACACGGGTGCTGGGATCTCCGGCCCCCAGCAGGGCGGCAGGCACTGCGGTCTCCCCAGCCCCCAGAGCAGCAGGCACTGCGGTCTCCCCAGCCCCCAGAGCGGCAGGCACTGCGGTCTCCCCAGCCCCCAGAGCGGCAGGCACTGCGGTCTCCCCGCCCCTCGGATCGCTTTCATTTTGCTTTTTGAGATAGGTTCTTACCATGCAGCTCAGACTGACCTTAAAGTCGCCATTTCCTTCCTCGGCCCCTCCCTCAAGTTCTGGTTTTGCAAATGTGCACTGCCATGCCCAGCTTTCTTACCCTGTTTAGGGAGTAATGATAAGAGGAAAGTCTGCGTATATTCAGTGTAGACACATTTTTTTCATTGGGTGATATCTTAGGGTTATACTGTTGTGAACAGACACCATGACCAAGGCAACTCCTTTTTTTTTTTTTTTTTTTTTGGTTTTTTGAGACAGGGTTTCTCTGTATAGCCCTGGCTGTCCTGGAACTCACTTTGTAGACCAGGCTGGCCTCGAACTCAGAAATCCGCCTGCCTCTGCCTCCCGTGTGCCACCACGCCTGGCTTGACCAAGGCAACTCTTACAAGGACAACATTTAGTTGGGGCTGGCTTACAGGTTCAGTCCATTAAATTCACCAAGGCAGCATCCAGGCAGGCGTGGTGCAGGAGGAGCTGAGAGTTCTACATCTTCTGAAGGCTGCTAGGAGAAGACTGGCCACCACGTGGTTAGGAGGAAGGTCTTAAAGCCCACACCCACAGTGACACACATTTCCTCCAACAAAGCCACACCTCCAAATAGTGCCACTTCCTGGACCAAGCCTATTTGAGCCACTCAGGTGATGCTCTAACTTGTGACATTAAATCTCATGACATATACATAGAGCACAGTTGTCCACTTCTATGGAAGAGGTTGGGCATCAAAGACATGAAGTCCCGGGCTAAGGGAAGCCCCTTGGTATAATGCTTGGCTTATAAAAAGTCCCAAATTCAATCCCTAGTACTCAAGCATGGGGAGGGTAGCTACTGGAAAAATCTGAATACTTGTCCCCTGGCCAAAGCCTGCTGTGTGTCTGCGGTGCTCTCTCCCAGTCTTCGCAGAGGACTTAGCTGCTGACTCTGCAGTGCCCTGGCTAAGGGACACTCTTTCCCTCACCGTCTCTCCATCGCCAACATGTCTTCCTTGTGGATGAGCTTAACTCATGAGAACAAAATGGCTGCCTACAGTACAAGAGGTGCATAGGTTCCCTTTATCTCCAGTAAACAAAAGCTGGTTTCCCTAGATACCCATAGTCTCACCATTCACATCCCATGCGCTTTTTAGATGAGCCTGGAGTCCTCAGGCCAAGGGAGCAAAAGCTTGGTCAATTCAAAGGATCCTCATGGGAGCCAGTTCCAAAGAGCCACTTCCTCAACCTTTGCCCTCTGAAGACTCGGAGGGGTGAAGAGGGAGGGCTCTGTTCTGGCTGAGCATGGACTCAGGGTGTAAGCATTCCCTGGAGGAAATTTACGTAAACTGGGCAGCTCTTGGCAATCAGGGTATGAGGCTGTGATTGTGGAGAGAAGAGATATTGGATTCCTGTTGGTGTGAGTGTGGATGTGTGACCCTGAACACTCCAAAGGTTCGAAGGTCTCTCTTTGACTTTGGACAATGACGGTGATCTAGGCCTGAGTTGGAGACACAGCCACGCCCTTCCTGACTCTGTTGGTCTAGGGAGGAGCCCAGGTGCTTCAGATACTGTAATTAGCACTCAGGGCAAGGTTGAAAACATGGAGGACACAGTTCAACCTCTGGCTTTGGCTTGTCCTCCTCACCTCAGCTCCCTTGACTCTTTGAGAACTTGGCACGTTCTGCTGGAGTGTTGGCCCTTCTGAGACCACCTGTGTTACCACCGCCCCGCTATGCCAACCAGAGCTTGCCTTGAACTGTGCTTAATGCATATGTGTTGACAAAACGCATTGTCAGATAGCTTGCCAAATGCTCATCTTTTTGAAAAGAAAAAAAATTTTTTTTTGGAGACAAGGGTCTCATGAGTCCCACACTGGCCTCCAACTCACTGTGCGGCCAGTAGCCGTGAACTTCTGATTCTCCTGCTTCCAGGTTCCAAGTACAGGGATTATGGGCATGTGCCACTGAGCCCAGTTTATGTTGTGCTGGGAAATATACCCAGGGTTTTGTATATGCTAAGTAAGCAACCAATTGAAGTACATCCCCAGTTTTTTATTATAAATTATATATATATATATATATATATATATATATATATATATATATNTGTGTGTGTGTGTGTGTGTGTGTGTGTGAGTACACTGTCACTGTCTTCAGACACACCAGAAGAGGGCATCAGATCCCATTACAGATGGTTGTGAGCCACCATGTGGTTGCTGAGAATTGAACTCAGGACCTCTGGAAGAGCAGTCAGTGCTCTTAACCACTGAGCCATCTCTCCAGCCCTTACATCCCCAGTTTCAAGTTGATACCAAAATGAAGGAAAAATGCAGACATGCCTTCCCAATCGTCAGTGTCAATCACCCAGTCATGTCCTATTTGTACTGAAATGGCAGACAGAGTATGTAGAGTTCATGGTTTTACAGTTTTTTTCCTTTTTAATAATAATAATAATAATGACATCATTACTTGTGTGTGGTATATACACATGTTTGTGTGTGCACATATGTGTGTGCATGCTTGTATGTCTTCCTTGATCAGTACTTACCTTCCTTTTTGAGACAGGGTGTCTCAGTGAGCCTGGTGTTCACAGACCTAGCTGGATTAGCCAATGAGCTCTCTGGGTCGGCCTGCCTCTGCCCTCCATTCTCCGGTGCAGAGTTTCAGGTGTACATTGCTGTGCCCAGCTTTTTCTCCAGTGCAGGGCTTGGGTCTTGACTGACTGCGCCATCTCTCCAGCCCCTTCTTCATTTAAAAAAAAAAAAACAGCCTTTACATTAGGCTAACCGTATTCATTGGCATCAATTGAATGAGTTTTGAAAAATGTATTACCTGGCATAAGCATGATTACATTGATGGCAGAATATTCCCATCGTCCCTGGGAGTCCCCATGTCCCTTTGCCGTCAGTCTCTGCTTCCCAAATTCCCAGGCAGCCTCTGATCTTCTGGTTGTTGTAGCCTAATTTACATGTTGGAGAACTTCAGGCAAACAACCTCACCGTGGTGGTATGTGTTTCTTTGTGTCTGTCTGGTTCCTGCCCACTTCTGCATAATGACTTCAGCCTTCATTCCTCCTGCTGGGCAGAACTGTCCTTCCCCCCTGACGTGCAGTATTCCACTATGCAGAGAGACTGGATATTTGTTCATTCACCTGTTGGTGGCCTCCTATAAACATCTGTGTCTGAGTCTTCTTGTGAACCTATGTTTTCAATTTTCACAGAATTTTCTAGACCGAGGACCAGGACTGGCATGTCAGGAAAAACAAAACAACAGCCCTCCACAAAACTCACTCAGTAAGTCAATAAATATTCACTAGGACGAGTGGGCCTGAGGCTTGCAGTTCAGGCTGCAGAACACCAGAACAAAGCCAGCTCTCATCATGTCTGCCTGTGTGGTCAGCCTGGCTGAAGAGCTGCCCTCTGTGGTGGAGCCTGCCTAGCCAGGGAGACCACCAGGGCGTCAGGAATCTTCACCTTCCACTCCACCAGCTCCACATTCTGAAGACAGGTGTGAGGGAAGGGTTTTAATGGCTCCCAAAGGAGAGACCTTTACCTAAATTATCACCACACACACACACACACACACACACACACACACACACACACCTCTTAACCCCAAGGTTGGCTCCTCTGAGCATGGGAGCTCCCATTGTGGGGAAGGGAGCTATGTGGGCCTAACGGAGAAGGCTGTGAATACAGACTGAGCCTGGGTCCTTTCCTCAGGCACCCAGAACATGTCATCAAAACAGGGTGGTGGGTGTCACTCGGCAGCTGGTTATTCTCAGGGTCTGAAGCTGGGCACTGAAGGCTCCAGCTCACCCACACTCTGCGAAAGACTGAGGGAGACTCCTTCTACCCCCATGTGGCTGCTGGCAGCTTCAGCAGGTCTTTGGTTAGCAAAGCCATGACTTCCAGCTCTTCCTGTGTCTCCCCAGTGCCTCCTGTGTATGGGGTCTCTCTTTGTGGCCTTCAAAGGACATTGTCATTAGTTCTGAGGCCCACTTTAATCCCAGGGTGGTGTCACCTTGAGGTCTGTAGTTAGTTATGATCACACCTACAAAAGTCCCTACTTGTAAATAAGGTCACATTCACAGGTCCCAAGATTTAGGGACACTGGTATTCATTGTGTATCAGTTGGGGACACTGTATCAATTGTGTTCAAGAGGACACAATTCAACTGACTCCAACAGGAGAATGAATATGAATGTGGGAAAGATTCTGAATCAGATGTCAATAAAAAGTCACTATCAAGGTTGAAGGTATAGATCAGTGGGAGAGAATTTATGAGGCTATGCATTCAGTCCTCAGCAATACGTGAGTGCATACACACAGAGACACACACAGACACACAGGGACACACACGTATACACACTGATACACAGACATATACATGGACACACACACACCAGGGAGTTTCCTCTCAAAGGCAGGCCTGGGTCCATTTGACAAGGAAGTGTCCCTGCTGGGTGTCTCTGTTACCCAGCTGCTCTGGCTAAGAAGTCGCCTCCCACTGTTCCCTCAGGTTTTATTTGTTGGAAGCTTTCTCCTCAGAGGAGACTGGAGACATGGCGTGGGAACCAGTTGGAGCCTGGAGGGTGACTGGGTCATTGGGGACAGGCTCCCAGAAGGGACTAAGGCATTTCTTCTGGGAGACCAATCACAGCTCACAGGTGGGTTGCTTTAAAACCTTGGCTCTAGCCCCTACTCAGCCTCTCTCTCACTTCCTATCGGGGATTTCCCTGTCTTGTATATGTTCCTGATGTCAAACTGCTGTCAGCCATGAGGCCTCATGAGAGGTAAGCCAATATTCACACCATGCCCGTGAACCTCCAAATCTGTGAATGCGGTAAACCTCTTTTCTTTATAAAATTATCCCGCCTGCGTATTTCATTATAACAATGAACACCGGACTAAGCTGACAGTCACCAGGCAGGCCTGTCCTAGAACCACCCATCGTCCCACTGAGTAGGGTGCTCAGAGAGGTGTACCCCTGAAGTTCTGGGAAGCTTTGGGCTTCATCTTCCCAGAGGCAGAAGTTCTGAGACACCAGGCAAGGCCCACAACCCAGAGACAAGGAGCTGAGGCAACATTTCAGTTTTGAAAATGAGATGCAAGGGCGGGGCTGAGAGCCTGCCCTCTGAGGAACTCAGGGACAAGCTAGCCTGAGGGGAGCCTGGGTGAGCCACTGTGGTAGCCTCATCCATTCTTCCATTCATCTGGGGCAGAGGTTGGCCCTGCCTCATTGCCAGAGATAGGGTATAGACACTACCATACTGAGTATACAGCAAGTGTCCAGGAGGACAAACAGAGACATTGCTTACCGTTCCTGCCTTCCACTGGACAGGTTCCATCACTTCTCCCAACTCAGCCTCAGTCAATCGACCCACTTCTTTCAGATAAGCCGTTCTGAACCATACTCACCACATTGATCATGCCAAGAGAAGATCAAGCCAGTAAACATCCCTACCAACAAGTACATGGGTCATTCACTCCCAAGTGTCTATGAACTACTTAGAAAAGCAGCCGGGATAGTCTCACTTAGTAGGCTTGTGCATAGAAGGCTCAAGATCTGGGGACTAGCCTGGTGGCACCCTCCAGTAATCCCAGCACTCAGGAGTCAGAGACAAGAGGATCCCACATTCAAGAGCAGCCCAGGCTATACAGCAAGATCATGTCTAGGGAAATAACAAAAGGGGCTGGAGAGATGGCTCAGTGGTTAAGATCACTGGCTGCTCTTCCAGAAATCTTGGGTTTGATTGCCAGCAACAACAGGGCAGCTCAGAACCATCTGTAACTCCAGTTCCAGGGGACCTGATGTCCCACCTCCATGGGTGCTGCCAACACAAGTGGTACATAGAAATTCATGAAGACAAAACACCCTTACACATAAAATAAAATAAAATAAAATAAAATAAAATATTCAAAGTATGGTAACACATATTTGTACAATCCTTGTACTCTGGAGACTAAATCAGGAGGGTTGTTTAGAGTTTGAGGCCACCCTGAACTACACAGTGAGCACCAGGCCCTCCAGGGTTATATAGCAAGACCGTGTTTCCAAACTATAGAGTCAAAACAGAACAACAAAAGACAGATAAGTCCCACGTGGGCGTAGCTCAGTTGGTGAAGCACTTACCTAGCATCCACAAAGGCCAGGCTCAGTTCCCAACCCTGCATAAGCCAGGCACGGACGGTGCACGCCTACAATCCCAGCACTCCTGAGAAGGCGGCTTCTTAGGCCTTCCAACCTTGACCGAAGACCAGCAGCTCTCTAGGAATCCGCTGGCCTTCAGGACCAGTTGGCAATACTTGATAACCTCAAGGATGGGGCAGCTACTGGGGTCTCAGCCCCTGCTCAGTAAGGACAGCTATGGTTAGACGCCCAAGACGGGATTGTGCAAGCTGGTCTGGCAAATCCCTCTAGAGTGTGTATCAGTCCATTGGCCTGGCTCCTCCAGAGAATCCTAATACAGAATTTTACTTTTAATGTTTGTAGATCATATAAGGTGAGGCTCCTACTTCATTCTTTGGCATATACAGCACCATTTGTTGAAAGGGGTGTCTGTCCTTTCCTCCGTGGGATATTCTTGTCACTACTGCCAAAAACCAAACCCCAGAGATGGAGAGAAGGCTCAGTTATTAAGAACAGGAATTGATCTTCCACAGGACTGAGTTTGGCTCCCAGCACCCACACTGCAACTCATAACCAACCGTAACTCCAGTCCCAGGGAATCTGATGCCCTCTTCTGGACTCTGTGAGGATCTATGTCTACATGGTATACACTTATGTTCACACACACACACACACACACACACACACACGAACTAAATCTTTAAAATTATGTAGCTAGAGAGCAGTTCAGTAGTTAAGAGCATTTACTGCAGAGGACCCAGGTTCAGTTGCAAGCATACTCATGGTAGCTCACAACTGTCTATAACTCTAGTTCCAGGGGATCCAAGGTCCTCTTCTGGCCCCCCCATGGGCACCATGTGGTACATATACATACATGCAGACAAAACACTTATACATATAAAAAATTAACAAATCCTTTAAAAATTTTTAAGTACTCAAGTCTCCAAAATTTAAAAAAATAAAATAAAATCCTGTAATCTCAGAACTTAGAGAGCCGAGGAAGGAGGGTAATAATTCAAGGCTAGCCTGGGCTACATAGCATGATTTTATGTGTGTGCATGTGTGTGCACGCATGTACCCGCATGTAAAATCAGTGTGGAGTAATAGACCACTGAGTAAGAGCCTTGCTGTATAAGCATGGGGGTCTGAGTGTGGATCTCAGCATCCGGGTAAAGAGCCGAGTGTGGACAGGTACACTTATAACCCCAGCACTTTGTGGGGTAGAGACAGGAGGATTGCCGGGGCTAGAAGGCTGCCAGTCTAGCTCCAGGTTCAGTGAGAGACCCTGTCCCAAATGAATAATGCAGAAAGTGATAGAGTGGGACACCAGATGTTCTTCTCCAGCCTCCATATGTACACATGAGCATGTGCACACACACACACACACACACACACACACACAGATACAGAGACACAGACATATACACACAGAGACACATACATACATACATACATACATACATACATACATACATAGACACAGACACTCATACAGATACACACACACACACACACACACACACACACATGCACACACCAAACATTGTGTAGATTATTAGTTCAAATGGACAGTGGACTCGGTAGCCTTAAAGACCCTTTCTGGCATAGAGAAGAACTGACAGGACCTTCGGGAGACCATCCCTTCCAACCATCCTTTCTGTGACAAGGGGCAGAGTAATGTGGCTTGACTGTGAAGTGTCCCCAGAGGCTCACTTGTTTGAACACCCGGAGCCTGAATGCTTGCTGTTTTAGAGGCTGTGGAACTTTGAGGAGGCAGGGCCTCGCTGGAAAAAGTGGCTCATGGGAGCCCTGCCTTGAAGTTTTATAGCCCAACCTCATTTCCTGTCCACTCTCTGCTTCCTGACTGCAGATGCGTGTGATTGGCCACTTCACACTCAGGCTGCTGGGCCTTCCCCACCATGAGTGACTGCGTTCCTTCTTAAAGTGTGGGCCAAAACAAACCCCTCTCTCCTTAAAATATGACATGTTAAATGTATTTAAATGTAAATGTCTCCTTAAAATAAAATATAATAAATGAATAGAAGCAAAGGCAAGCAAGGCAGAGTTCTGGGAGGAGCCGATGGACCTGCATTTAAGGCTCCATCATTCCCAGCAAGTGACCTAGCTCTTTGTACTACATTCTCCAGGCCTGGAGAAGAAAATTCAGACCAGCTAGAGATGGCCATATGCCATCTGTCTGTCCCTTTCCTGCTCTGGCAGCCAACCCCCACAGCCTGTTTCCCAGCCTATTACTTCAAGGGTGGATAGATGCCCCTGCCTGACTAATTTTCCTGTCTCTCAAGGGAATTATATGACCCTCACTGGGGCCAACAAGTCCTCAAGTGATTTGTTCTATTCACAGAGAGCAGGGGACTTTCTCATCCCATGAAAATGTGCCTGAAAACTGAGCCAATAGAAATATCTATATCTATTCTATGTGTATTATATATATACATATACATACACATATATATGATTATGTAGCAGAACAACTGAGAGGCAGTCCAGACTCACTTGCCTCCTAGATTCCACTAAGCCTGAAGCCTACTCTTGCTTTTCTCACTCATGTAGAAGAACACATTCCACTTTTGACTTAGGTTCATTTGAGCTGGGCTTTGATGACCAGGAACCCACTCACCCCTGACCAGTACACCTCTCTAGTGACACTGTGGAATATCTGGCTCTGAGCAAGCCTGGCTTTGTGGCATAGCCATCCCCTGACCGCAGTGATGGATAGGGGGCTGTTTGTATGGAAATAGATGGGATGTAGGCATGTGACTACAGAGGGGCCATTGCTCTGGGATTGTCAAGGTGGGGTTACAGAGAGATCTCCTTCCTTCTCAGCCCCTCAGCTGAGCTCCATAGCCCCCAACTGTCTGCAGCCAGACTCCCTGACCCAAGAGGCTCATCTGGGGTTAGAGAGACTGATACCAAAACAGAAAAGAATGCAGGAGAAGCTCTTCTGGAGTGTCTGAAGACAGCTACAGTGTACTTACATAGAATAAATAAATAAATCTAAAAAAAAAAAAAAAGAAGAAGAATGCAGGAGAAGGCATGAAGGTCAGAGCCCAGGACACATGTGGCTGGGCCCCCAGCCCTCTGCAGGCCACTCCCTCTCCCAGTCACTCCTCCCAGGGGTGTGAATGATGCCCTGGGTCTTCTCAATAGCTGGGACTTTCTGTCCTGGTGCAGGACATGGAAAAAGCCAGCATCCCTCTGACCACATGGCTCTCGATGCCAGATGTCTGAAGGAGACCAAGTCTCTTCAATAGAAAGGTAAAGCCGAAGTGCATTTGGGACCCTTCTCTGCCACCTTACTGGGCACTTACTATGCACCAAAGTGAAGCTAGCACTGTGGTGGGGAGTTGAGCAAATGGAGAGCACAGCATGACTAAACCGGAAGGCAGGGAAGGCATGAAGATGCTGAAGGGATGATCAAGGACACCATCCCCAAGAGACAAAACGGAGTGTGCATTCCTGGTAGGATCAGGAATTGCAGGGTGGGAAAAGCACAGTGGTCCCTCCCAGGAAGCGAATCCCAGGGGGTGGAGAGATGGCTTAGTGGTGAAGACCCAGGTTCCCTTCCCAGTACCCACAGGGCTGCTCGCACCATCTACACTCGCAGCTTTAGCGGCTCTGACGCCCCCTGCTGGCCTCCTCGGGCTCCTGCACGTCTCTGGTACATGCAGATTAACTCCCTGCATATATACACCAAAAACAAAACAAAAATCTTCCTACAAGCAAAAAGAAAGCATAGGAAAGAAAAGGGCCTCTGGGAGAGAATATGAACTCTTTGTGTAGCTGCATCAGGGCCTATGGTGGAAGTTATACACAGCCAGCCTGTTACCATGGGAATAGAGAACCACGGAGAAGGGGCTGCCTCTGGGTGAGGCAGGCACATGAATCCTTCCACTTAGATGTTAGTGAGCCCGAGTCTTCATCAAGGACACCTGACATGAAGGAACAGTTCCAGGTGCCTTCCCTGTGCCCCCCCTTCCCTTGAGTCACCCTTTATAGAACCCGCCCTGGATCTGGGTTTTCCCTGCCTGGAATGGGGAGAAGGAGAGACCTGAGCACTGGCCCAGGGCACCACAGAAGCTGAGAGCCATTACCCTGGCAGTGGGAGAGGGCCTTTCTGAGCTTCTAGAATGTTGCCAGGGACCCAGACAAGAATCTGATTGCCACGGGCACTGATGGGAGTCAGAAGCCGAGCACCTGGAGAGAATATATATCAGTGAAGAAAAGGGATCCCTTTATCTGCAAGACCTGGAGAACAGAATTGCTGATAGGTCAGTGCACCCCAGCAAAGGACAGGATAGGATAGGAAGGTTTCAATAAAGGTCCCCAGGGAGTGCAGGGCACAGGAAAGGATATAGGCCAGCCAGAGGTTGAGCCCAGCAGAAAGACAGCTGCCCTGTGAAGGTGGAGGACTGGGTACACCTGGGACAATGTGCAGGGAACAGCAAGCACAAACTTAGCTGTCTGATCCACAGCCGAAGGACACAGCGTCCTGATGAAGCGAAGTGGTTGCTTCACTATCTACACCCTAGCAGACTTCTCCTTGGCCCTCTTCAAACTAAGGAGATACAGTCTATTCCCAGACAAGAACACTTGAGGCTCAAGACAGTTAAGACACAAGCCCGGTGTGGTGTTAGTCCCATCACTTAAGAGGCAGAGACAGGATCTCTGTGAGTTCAAGGTCAGCCTGATCTACAATTCCGGGATAACCAGAGTTACATAAGGAGACCCTATTCCAAAAAAAGAAGAAAGAAAAGAAAAGAAAAGAAAAGAAAAGAAAAGAAAAGAAAAGAAAAGAAAAGAAAAGAAAAGAAAAGAAAAGAAAAGAAAAGAA
>NC_034603.1:53470841-53508604 GCF_900095145.1 Mus pahari | reverse complement strand
GGAGGAGGAGGAGGAGGAGGAGGAGGAAGGGATTTGAACCAGGCCCTCACTGGCTGCTGCACAAGGCCCATGCACTTAGTCACGTCCTGCAGCACTGCTAAGCAGAATGTGGAGAGAGGCACCTAGAGAGGGCCAGACCTTGCAGACTAGGCAAGGAAACCTTGGTTTTTGCCTGTGACAGGACAGATAGCGACTGTCTGGACGACCCTAGATCCCCACCTAGTGGTCGGAAAGAGCCATTGTTTTTAACGGCTGGCGATACCGATCCAAGCAGGTCATTTCACCCACCGGCAAAGGAACACATTGGTCTGAGCAGGAGTTCAGGAGAAAGACGCACTAACATTCGTAACCTGCCTCCGGGGAGGTGGCGAGGAATTTATTAACTCCTAGATTTTGTTCCCCAGTCTTCCACGCAAGCTTGCCCTTCACAAGAGGCAGTGCGCCCCCAGGCATTATACACAGAATCGCCTGATCTTCTAACAGCGACTGGGGACGGTGAAATGACACAGTCAGTGACAGCTATCTGCAAAACATTGTGCTGGGTACCCCGCTCAGAACAAAGGTGACCAGAAGAACCCTGGAGGAACCAGGGGGCCCAGTTTTGAAGGAAGACAGCATGGCACTTTGCAGAAGGCGGCCCTGAGGCAAGGCCACTAAGGGTAGGCTAGAGCAGAGCCTGGAACACGGTTCTGGGAGTAGGCAGGACCCACAAGGACCCCATTGCTAGGCTAAAGGGCCTGAACCACCCTGAAAATTCTATAGCCTTTGAAAGGCTTCCTCATCTCAGGATATGTAGGGAAGGCTTCCCAAAGGTGGCTGGCAGAGAGGCATGCCCTGGGTGGCAGGAGCAAATATTTTGCGCCAAAACACATAGGGTACCAAACTCCCAGGGGACAGAGAATTATCAGCCCTGCTGGAGAGCATGGTTGGAAAGGCTAGTCGTACATGTAGATAGCCTGGGGCCTTCTATAGCAGAAAGAAGTCCTCTGGGAAGACACTTATCCATGTGTGTGTGTGTGTGCGCACACACACATTCACACATGTCTCAGTCACCCATCCTGAGCCTTGGTTCTGAGGAGGCTTTGTCTGGCTGGGACTGAAGCTGAGGCCATCAAGAGTTCTCTACAACTTACCCTAAGTGGGCTTGGAAGACGACCTTTGGTCTAAGGTTTGAACAGGAATGCCCTGTAGGCCCTGCTTCCAGACAGTAAAATTCATTCACTTCTTCTTCGAATGCTTTCTGTACCTCTCTTCTTTGTTTGAGCAGTTTTCACACTGGGGTCTGAGCAATGAGCAAAAGAAACCAACTTTGCCTTAAGGGAGCCAATGATCTTGTAGGTCACAGAGATTTGATGAAATATCTACCCTACCCAGAGGAGACATGGCAGACATGGGGTCTGGTAGAAAACACCGAGCCCCAGAAGGCAGGAGCAGGGGAGAGCCCAGCTTCTTTAAGACAGCATCTCATTATATTGTACAGGGTGGCCCAGTTCTCTCTCTCTCTCTCTCTCTCTCTCTCTCTCTCTCTCTCTCTCTCTGTTGTTGTTGTTGTTGTTGTTGTTGTAAAAGGGAATTTGTTCTTTGAGATAGGAATGTCACTGTGTAACCAGTGTAACCAGGAATGTCACTGTGTAACCAGGCTTTCATCTATTGGCAATCCTCTTGCCTCAGCCTCCTAAATGCTGGGATTACAGGCATGAGGCATGACACACAACTAACCTCAAACTCGGTACTCTCCTGCCTCTGCTTCCCCTACGTCTAAGTGTATGCAAACAAGCCTCTGTGTTTGCACATGGTCCAGCGGGAAGGGGCACCCGTACAGATGTGTACTTACGGCTATTGGTGTGCATGCGGTCTCTCCATACGCCTGTATGCATAGGTGACTGTGGAGATGTGGGGGATGGCGTGAAGGATGGCTTACTCAGACCTAAGAGGTGTCTACTGCACAAGATATCAGTGGTGCGACCAGAAATCTTATGGGCAAACCGGGAAAGCCTAAGGGCAGACACAGCTGCTCTGAGAAGGGAGGAAGACCCTGGGTGGGGACATGAAGAAAGGACTGAGCATGTGCTCTGGGACTAAATAAAAATTACCCTATGACATCTCCTCATGACCTGGGGGACTCTCATATCCCGAGACCACAGAGCAGGAACCCTCGAGGCTCTGGGAAAGAACACTGGCTTGGGAAGATTCTGTGACCTCTCTTGACCCGGAACAGGTCTAAGCCTTGGTTTTTCTCTGTGGAACGGAAGTTCCCATTCCAAGAATGAGAAGGAAATGTGTTTGGCATGGAGTGGGTGGCCCACAGCTCCTCTTGTCAAGCTGAGGAGAAGCTGCCATGGAGCCAGAGGACATCCTGTTCTCAAGAAATAAAAACAAGAGTGAAGACAGGCCACAACTAAGTTCCCCTGCTAGACTGATGTGAAGCCAGCAGCCATCTTGGTCTCTTGGGCTTGTCTCTAAATCGGGCTACTTCTCCCACAGCCAGACCCTGGCCTGCACACCAGGGCTCAGCATCCGGCAGGCAGCAGAGGTCATACACCCAGCCCTTTTGTCCCTTCCCAGCTGGGAGCCTGACTTATACCCACCATCACCTCATTAGCTGCTGCTGCCAAGGGCCCTGCCCACTGGATTGTGAAAGAGCCTTATCCTTTATTTACTGGAAATCCCAGAGCCCTTCATTTCTCTGAACCCCAATGTCATCCTCCATGGTTCATGGTCACTATACTGCCCCTGACTTGGCCTTCACTGAGAGCGAGCCCTCATGAGAAAGTACTTTGAATACCATCAAGCCTCCAGTTCAGGGAAGGATTGAGGCCGTGCAAATAGCCCAGATCTATCTAGGGGATACCCTTTAAGAAGGGGTCTCAGAAGACCCTCCACTGGCAACGTTTTCTCTCCTTGGGGAGAACCTGCATCCAGTCTGTCAGCAACCCCATGGTGCTGGAGGCCAGAGTCACCTCACAACCCATAGGATGTACCCCCTCCCAACTGTGCTGGGTGGGAAGGTTTAACTGTGACAGCCACATCCCACAGGGGCTGGAGGCAGCTGGAGCCAGCTGGTTCCCCGAGGGTTTCAGAACCTGGAATGTTATTTCCTAATCGGGAATTCATCCAGGCCACCAATCCTGACCCCAGTCCAAGAAGCTTAGCAACAGTCAAAGTTCCCAAGGTCTGTGTGGGGCTCTGCCTATGTCTCAGGCCCAGGTTCCTCAAGGGTTAGGTCCTCGTCAGGAGCCATTGAGGTCGGGGAGGGCTTCAACTAGTCTCTCACATATCACTTTGGTTTTGGTCCACACCATTTACTTTGCCAACTGGGATTCTGGAGCTCAGGAAAGAAAGTCGTACTGTTCAGGGTCTCATGGCTGAGGCAGAGGTTGGCTTTGAACTTCTCTCTCATTCAGTTTTCCTACTGAGCATCTGCTTGGCAACAGATGGGCATCAAGTGACTGTTAGATTACCAAAGGTCTCATCCTGTCCCCTGGCATACCTTGAAAGGTACTGAGACTCTGGCTGGGGTGAGGCAACAAGTTGCTGGCTATGGAAGAGATGCAAGACTGATGGGAACTGGGCAGGTTTCTATCCCCGTGCTCTTAAAAAAGTGAATGTAGACTTATTCTGCCCAGGGGGTGAGCTGCTGGAATCTTTGGTACTTAGCTTCCAAGAATTTTCCCTACTCTGAGTGTGCCATTTGTTAGCTACCAGGCCTCCCCTCTTTACCCATGAGTGTCCGACTCAAGCCTGACTCAACCTCTGGTGGCTCACCCCTGAGTCGTTCTTACTTAGCACTTTTGGGAACAACGGAAGACCCAAAGCCTCTCCAGGACCTTTGGTTGTCTTGTAAGATTTAACCTTTGGTCCTCAAGTGCACCGGTCCCTGGTGCATACCTAACAGTCTCTTCGTGTGACCTTGAGGAGCTGAGGAGGTGGAGGTAGGAGCTGAGGAATGTCTTAGCCAACCCTTACACCCAAGCTTGCACGGTCCAGTGGAGCCTCACACTCCAAAAGGGCCAGAGGCGTGTTTTCCAGTGCTCATACATCCCAGCCCTGACTGTGTTTCCAAGAGGCCAGGAAAGCCAGAGGCAAGCTCCCTCCCTGTCCCAAGAAGAATCTGAGTCCAGCCAGGCACATCCAAGGCCATAGCTTCTGGAAGCTGGCACTGCAGGTCAGCTCCAAGAGAAAACCCCACATTACGTTTTGAGCTCCCTCGTCGGTGCTCACAGTCGGTAGCCCCACTCAAGTCCCTGGGCCTGGACCTACAGTGGGTCTGAGGTCCCTCTCTGTGCCCATTTCCCTGGACTCACTGCACCTTGGGCTCTGGCAGGGAGTGCTGGCCGACTGCTTGACCGGGCCCTGTCCTGGAGCGCCCTCTCGTGGGCACGTGGGGAGTTTCTGAGGCCTGGGACCTGGGAAGGCTCCCGGGTCGGGAGCAGCCAAGTGAGTCGGGGTCCTTAGCCCAACAAACCCGATGGACAGACACGCGCCCTAAGGGGGCCCAAGAGAAACTCGGAGGGGAAAACAGTCCTCCGGGCACCAACACTTTCCCTGGTGGGCAACCTGCCTGCTCTCCAGAGGACGCGGCGCAATGCCCTGAGATCACCCGGAGCGCCCAGCCCCCTCCAACGCTCTCCCCGCCGACGCCTAGTGCTTAGAACCTGAGACTCTTGATCCTTGGCTGGACTCAGCCTACCGGGAGAGTGTTCCAAACTTCGCGGTCAAGGGCAGAGAGGCGGAAGGAGGATGGGAAAAGGAAAGGAGATTGGATTTAGGGTCGCTCCCAAGGAGGGAAGGAGAGCTCAGAGTTGCAATTCTGATCTCTCCCAAACCATTCCCTCCGCAGCGGCCTTCTCCGAGAGAAGCAGGGGGCGGGGCCCGAGCCCAGGCGGGGCGGGACCGTTGCCCGGGAGACCCGGCCGCGGCGTGCTCCTCCCCGCGTCCGTGAGTCCCAGGCCGGCTGGGAAGGCTGAACCCGGTTCCACGCCCTCCGGGAGGGCAGGGCCTACTTCCGAGGCTCAGAAGCCCTCCACCGCTGCGGGAAGTTTGGAGGGAAGAAATGGCTCGAGGGTTCGGAAGCCTCGGATTAACCGCGTGGGAAATGCCGCGTCCAACATCTCCGGATCCATTCAATTGAGCCGCTAGGGGTCTCACCGCGGCCCCAAATTCTGAATCTTGGAGTTCTCCGGTGAATCACACCCAGTCCTAAACCAGCGCACACAATTCTCTCAGACCCCACACTTCCCATAGAGTCTCTTGGCGACACGCTTGGTCACCCACTTAACAGACCTCAGAGGCCCCTCGATACCCATCGCTCACACACTCCTCTCTGTTGACGGATTTGCCATCCAAGGGCCCTGGTGGCAGGTCCTGAAGGGTTAAGGCAGCGGGTACACGGGCGCTTGAGCTAATTGGCGACCCCCAGAGACAATGAAGGCTGGAAGGCTGGGAAGGCTGGTGGCTTAATTGGGCCTGGGAGTGGCCAGGCCTTTGTCTGGGACAAGGCCCAGCCCGTCGGCTGCAGGATTCCCCAAGCCGCACTTGGCCTTGCAGCTGGGGACCAGCGGAGCACTGGGGTGGCAATCCCGGGAGAGGGGTGTGTACGGCCGAAAGCAAGGGGGCGGGAGGATTCTCCAAACCGCGCTGCAGGCTCAGAAATAACACCCCACCCGAGTTGTTGCGGCCTTGCCCACCACCTCGTGTGCTGCCCCCTGGTGTCCACAGGCCAAACTCTGGGCATTCTTTCCTGGTTGAAAGCGAGAGACCCGCAAGAAGCCAGTGCACACGTTGCTTTGGGACATTTTTTTACGGGGAGTTTCAACCCAAAGTGACCTCGAATAAACGTAGAGATGGGGAGAGATTCTATGCGAAGTAGGGAGGAACTTTCCTTGTTCCTGCTTAGTTCGTAGACTACATTGCCTAATCAGTCCGAGCTGAGCAGAACAGGGGAGCCATAGCTCACCTAGAGTTGGGATGAGACTATCTATACACACACACACACACACACACACACACACGCACGCACGCGCACACACGCACGCACGCACACACACGCACGCACGCACACACACACGCACGCACACACACACACGCACGCACACACACANCACACACACACGCACGCACACACACACACACACGCGCGCACGCACGCACACACACACACGCACGCACACACGCACGCACGCACACACACACTCCACACTCTCTGCCCAGGGAAACTTGAGGTAGCTCTCTCTCAGAGGAGTTGGACAAAGTTTTTTCCTTGTAAGTGTGTCAGCTCAGGAAGGTGTCCTGAGCATTTGGAGTTGCTGAAACTTTAAAGTCTACATACATCCTCCCCCTCCCCCTCAAATCATTCCTGATGTCCCTGGGCGAGTAGAAAGCCACACACCCCCAGAGGTTCACAATGACTAACAAGGCAATCTTTTGGGGTTGGATGTCAAAACCTCCTGGACTTAAAGGGATGAAGATGGGGTGCTCAACGACCACAAATCCAGAGACATGTAATCAGCTCCCCTTTACCGACTGCTTCAGTTGAGGACGGAGGCACCTGCTGTGTAAGCTGTGGCCTTCTGGAGCGACATGGATGGGAGAACTTAGCTCTCCTTAACAGAGGGGGTCTTAGGGAAGTACCAGCCCAATGGGACCAGTGGGACACAGTGGGACTCCCTTGAAAGTCGCCAGCAAGTTGACTGGAGATAAACGAGCTCTAAGGGGGGATTTTTAGGCCAGATTTTCCCAGCAGCCCAAACACCGAGTGATTCCAGAAGGCAGAGTGGTGGGACGGAATTCTGGAGTCCGTGGTACTTTACGAAGGAAGATGGCCACTACCTCCTCCCCAACACACACACACACACACGAAAGGAGAAAAGGCAGGGCCCCGTTCCCCAGATCATGTACCCAGGAAGGTTGAAAGGAGGGGTGATGAGCAGGTCCACAGTGTCCTAGAAAGGGTGTCAGGAGTCCAGGCCACTCTGCTGCGCTTTGCGTTAATCCTGCGACTAGGTGCGGGGAGTGGCAGGAGCTGCGGTCACACAGAGTGGCCAGCAGGGGGAGCCCGGGCCGCGGGCCTGGGTCGCGGGGGCTGCGGGGCGGAGCGGCGCCTCCAGGCCGGACCTGAGCCCGGCGCCGACGCCGGCGCCTCGGGGCCTCGCGGCTCTGCTCGCTTGCGGCCGGGCTATGCGGCCGCCGTCGCCAAGGTGGATCTGCAGGCCAGAAAGGGGCGCCCGTGTCCCCGCCTCAGTCCCTTCTTCAGCGCCCACAGAGCCCCAGCCCCGCGCGGCCCACAGAGCGCACAGCGCGGGTCACTTCGCATGGTAGCGTTTTTATTATTTTCTCGCTTCGTTCTCCCTCTGGAGCAAAAAGTGAAAACCTGAGGTGGGGCCCGTGGGCCGGGCGGGCAAAACCGGGGTGCAGAGACTGAGGGGTCCGCAGGGTGGGCCTTCCCTGGGGTTAGGTGCCTCCCCCTTCCCCAGCAGCCAAGGATCCTGGGGCCCTGTACAATATAGATGCTCATGTAAAATGAAAAAGAATTAAATGCTATGAGTTAATCTCTAAATATATGTACACAGCAATGTACACCTTCGAATAAATTAATACGAATTTGTATCTTCTGGGAACCTTAAAGCTTATTTACACAAATTACCATTTATTTCATAAATATCTTTTGCCCCCTGGGGACTCAAAGAAGAAGTGCAACTTCCTCCGCTGATCTAGAAGTGGACGTAGGAATGGCGCCTGTCTTTTGTGGGGTAGAGGTGGGAAGACCAAGCGGTCAGGACTCCTCCTAGCCCAAGTCTATGCTGACTTCAGGCTCCCCTGGCTCCAGCATCCTCCACACCAGTTTCTCAACGACATTCAGGCCCAAGGCCAGGGATCCTGAGATGCTTTCCGAAGGAACACCTCTACCCTATGCACCTTCTGGTTTCCAAAGGGACCGCTCGAAAGAGGCCACCCCCACAGTGTTGAAAGAAGGAGGTACCCTGGTAGTTGACTCTCGAATAGAAATTTGCATCAAATCCAGGGGCTCCAGAGTGACTATGTTCCGGATAGACTGACTCCTCGGTTAGACCCCAGGGAAGCGGCCCAGACTCCCGACTTGCCACGCGAGGCTCTATTCTGACCGCTGAAGCCTGTTTTTGCTTCTTTATTTAAATAAATACCCATTCTGTGCTGTACACGTCCCAGACCGCCGAGGCAGAGAGCCCAGCCCGGGAGGCTCGTGTGGCAGCGCAGCAGCCAAGCAGCCCCTCACTTGGGCGACTCCCGGCCGGGGGAGAGGGCTCGCTGGCTCTCTAGCCCACTCACCAGTCTCTGGATGCTCTGCAGTTCACTGGCCGCCTCTTTGGCTGAGCCGCTGGGCGATAGAGCCCCGCGGGATGTGCCCCCCACTTTTCGGAGAGCCAGCTCAGGCAGTGGACTGGGCTCAGGGCTATTTCCGCCCTTGGAGGCCTCTGCCGCCAGCCCGGTGGTAAGGAGGCTAGTGCTAGGTGGGATAGTGACTGGGATCTGGTAGGGGCTGAAGCGCAGGCGGGGTCGGGCACTGCCCAGAAATGGGCTCCGTGATAATGAACCAGCGGCTGCGGCGGCGGCAGCTGCAGCGCTGGTGGCGGGTAAAGCGGAGGCGGCGGCGGCCGCTGCTGCCATGTAAGTGTACGGATAGGGAAAGAGGCCTCCGAAAGTGGGCATTGGGATTCCCTGGAAGAAACAGAAGGCAAGAAGGGTTAGACATCTATCCTAAGTGTCTTTAAAGGTGGTAGCTAGAATACTGAAGATAACCTTTGCCTTACACCTTTAGGCTATAAAGCCAGAATTCACATAGCTATAAAACCTCATGTGCACACGAGGAGCTAGATGAGCCAGCGTGCCAGGGTCAAATCCAGTGAGTGTGTCCATCACCTAGGTGAGATGCAAAGGCCTGGTGTCTCCCTGCTCTGTGCTGTTTGGTGCGGTAGGCGTAAGAGAATGAGCAGCAGCTGGCTGAACTAGTATGGGCCTAGAGAGAAAAACCAAGGCAGGCATGGGGCCAGGTGGCAAGCATGCAGCTGGGACTGTCATATGAGGTCCTGCTCATTGAGGACAGCAGTTCCTCCATGCCTTCTGACTGCAGGTCAGAGTTGCGGCGGGAACACAGGCTTAGAAAACAGGATGATCAAGTCTCTTGCTTACTCGCCTGTCCAGGGGTCTCCTGCCTCTGATGGGATCAAGTCACAAGTGACAACCAGTTCATAAACTGGCCTGAACGTTTGACAGAGAACTGACAGGGCATCTGTGGCAGCTGAGGACAGAATGCAGGCTTTACTGGTGGATAGCAGAGCAGCCAGGACACACTGGACATAGGGCACTCAGTTCATGAGGCCCCATTGCTATGGTCTGACCTTTGAGATAATGGCTTATATTCTAGAGTGTGTGCCTGTGGAATGGGTGATACCCCTCCACCCCCAACAGCGCTAGAAACAGAGGAAGCCTGGTTCAGACAGGGGGGAACCTGAGAAGCAGCTTAGTCTGTAGGAATAGAAAGGCTAGCAAGCCCCACTGTGCACTTCATACCTGGCATCTCAGGTTGGGGGGAGGAAACGTCAACTTTCCCAAAATTTGGCTTTACCTGCCATACAACTATGACCTCACCACCTAACAATTATACCAATTGATTTCTCATGAGTTCTGGGGTATTGACCAGACCATAGCCAGAAGCCCCATGGCCTCTGTAATGACTATGGTGTGTTGGGAAAGAGGCATTCACATCCACAGAAAGCCAGGGGTGCAGCTCAACCCTCCAGTCCAGAGTCATGGGGATCAGTGACATTGCACATACCCAGATGATAAGCTCTGTTCAAAACTCATTTCAGACTCCCCCCCTTGTACATATTCACTTCTGAACCAAAGCCATTTTCTCAAAAAAATCTAAACTCCTGTTCTCCTTCCCTGGAGATATGATCTCAAGGGTTCAATTTGCCAGAAACCTCAGAGGGAAGAAACCGAATGAAGGGATTCCAAATCTTTCCGCAGGGACTATTCCACCCAAGTAACTAAAGAGGTTGCTGTGCGCATCCAATCTCCTTAGTATGCCTCTGGCCACATTTTCATAAACTCTCCCCTGGGAATTTAGAATTTCAGTAGGAGGTTGTGGGGGAGCTAAGGCCTCTTCCCTGAATGTGGAGGAAGAGTTAGGGACTCAGAGTAGGGCAAAGACCAGTCTTGTCACTTGTCAGGACTGGCGACTTCCTAGAGGACCTCAAAGGGGCCAGGAATATCTGAGAGGTGAGTCACTTGGGAAGTCAACTATCCAGAAAATAACTCAAAATTCCCTCCTTCGTTCGCCCAGCCTACAGTTTTTCAGAGCCAATCATGAGATAAAGATTTTCTTTCTCAAAAATTTCCTAAGACCAGAAAAATGAACCCCATAAAACCCAGGAGCAACCCTAGTTGGTCATTCATAAGAGTTTTTGAAATGTGCTCTCTCACTTCTTGCTGGGGTTATAGAGAGCAAACAGGACCAGGGACATTCTTAAGGTCACACAGGGTTCAGAAGCAATGTCCTGGTTAGATCATGGGCAGTTTTAACCTTTCAGAACTTAGATGGCTTTCCTGCTTATAAGTTTTGATTTCTCGGAGGATCTGAGTACCTATAACCTCTCTCAAGTTCTCTGCGCACCTCAGCCACCAACAAGCCGCTGCGCCCCCCTCCCTTGGCTGCGGGCAGATCACAGGCCTTACCTGAGATGCCAGCATGTGCTGGGAGAGGTGGAACGGGAAGGGAGTCGCCGTGCTTGCTGCGCTGGCTGCGGGACCCAGCCCGCCTGCGTCCAGCCCCGCCGCAGTTCCGGGCGCGGCGCCTCCGCTATTGCCACCGCCGCCTGCCACCGAGGCTAGCAGATGACCCATGCCCATGGCGGAGAAGGCTCCGGGGCCCATGGCGAATTGTCCTGGGTGCAGGAAGAGGGGCTGACCAGCTCCTAGGGGCCCAAAGAACTGCTGCCCGTGCAGGTGGCTGGAGAAGGCCAGGCCGGGCAGATGGCCCGCACCCAGGGGGGACGCACTGTCTGTCTGCACCACCAGCGGCGCCAGGCTGGGCTCCTTGCCCTCACCCACGTCCTTGCGCCCCTCGTCCTTCCTCCGGGCCTCAGCGCGCTCCTTCTCCAGGCTCCGCAGGCTAAACCGGCCATCCCCACCGTCCTCCGTCGGGTCCTTGCTGCCCCTCTCCGGGCTGCGCCGCTCCCGGGAGCGTTCGGGTTCGGTCAAGCGAGCGGGGCTGGCGTCCCGCGAAGGGCTGCGGCCCAGGGGCGCTGCGGCGCGCTCCTCGCCCGGCCGCTCCGGCTCAGGATCGCTGTCGGCTGCGCTCCGCTTCTCCTCGGCTACGGGAGGGAGGGAGGGAGCACGGGTTATCCGGACGCCGCCTAAGACCGACGTGGCGCCCAGTCCCCGGGAACCTGGACTTGGTCACCGCCACTTTAGACAGACCAGCTGTTAGGAAGGTCAAGTTGGGAGAGCTTCTAGGGGCAGCTGCAGGTCACATAAATCAAGACCCCATTCTTACAGTGAAAGAAAACGAGCCCTGGAGGAGAAAGATTATTTCCGACCACATATCCCACAAGGGGTCCAGCAGAGAATTCTACCAAATGTCCTGGCTGCCAGGGACAGTCCTTATAAGGGAGTACCGGATTGGAAGTCCTAGCCACATTCCGGTAACTTTTATCCAGGCCTTTGAGATTAGCCGATCACTGAGCAAAAGACCGACTTTAAGGCGCACCCTAAGGGGACACTTCTTTGATCCTTCCCTGCCGCTCACCTCGGGCCCGTTGCAGGCGCAGAGGGCTGGGCGCTGCGCTGGGGGAGGGCGGTGGTTCCCGCGCAGGCGGAGGGTCGCAGGAGGAGGCATCGGATTCAGCGCCGTCACGCTCTGGCTTACAGTGCTCCTCATACAAACGGAGAGTGGGCAGCGTTAGCTGCTTCCTGAGGACGAGCAGAGGGAGCGGTCAGCCACCATTGCATCCTCCCTGCTTCCTGCGACCAGGGGTACGCGCAACAGGGCATGAGTTCATGTCTCACCTTTTCTCCCGACGGCCGTTCCCAGTGTCCCGGAAGCCCTTGGCAAAAGGGTTGTTGTCGATCTTCAGCTGAGTAATCTGCGGGGCCGAGGAAGCGGTACTAAGTCAAGACCTGATTCTTCTAGGCTGGCCGGGGGGGGGGGGGGCACCCCGAGGTCAGCGGTTACAAGCTACACAGTAGAGAGCCGGGGTTGGGGGTGGGGTCGTGCCACCCGCCTGGGATAGTACTCAGAGAGGTGGGCCGGGAGGCAAGCATCTAGGAAAATGACGGAATCTCTGCATCTCCAAAAGCCTTATTCAAGAAATAATCCCTCAACACGCACACACAGGCCCGAGCAAGCAAACAGGCTCACGTAGTCACAAAGGTTAAACTATTCCGCACCGAACACAGACAAACACAGTGCCCGCACCCCCAAGCACCCCCAAGTCCGCAGGTCTAGGCAAAGTCAAGTCATTGCACCACTCACAGGCCCAGAAGGGCAAGTTCGCAAAAAAAAAAAAAAAATTAAAAATAAACAAACAAGCCCTTATAGAATTCAACGAATTCACTAGCTTCTACATAGAGCTAAGACACTCCATACAATGTACCTGGCCAGGCAGACCCCTGGTTTACAAAGACACAACCAAAGACACTGGGACTCTCTCATTTAATCCATGGTGATCTACGAGACCATTTCACCTGAAGGAGAATTCTCTCAACCTCTCCCAAAGGGCCTAGGGCCTGGATGGACCTAGACAAGTGGCTTAGAGGAGCTCGCCAGGGCTGTGCCACCTGTCCCACTCTTTGGCTCCCTTGGAGAGTTAAAATTTGGACCCTGAGTTCCTAGCATCTGTAGAGCTTGGGCAGATTGCCCCAGGCGCCCTCTTTTCATTTAGATTCCCAGTCCTGAGCCAAGAAATGAAGGAATAAAATGTAAAAATGTCAGCGGGAGCCCGAGTCTCTACTAATTGCTAAGTAAACATCTCCACTCCAACTATGGCCCAGCTGTGTTGAGTGCCTCGGGGGAGTATGTGTGTCTGTGTGGGTATGAGGGGGAGCACGGGGGATTTATGTGGGTGCTGCTCTTCTGAATCTGAGTGGGTGGGGAGTTCTTGAAGCTCTCTGCAATGCTGCTGCTATCAGGTGAGTTACAATGGAGGGTTGGTGTCTGTAAATGTTGGGGGATAGAGACCGGAGGGGATGTGGGGGCCAAGTCCACTCCCCACCCCCCAGCGCACCTTGTCATTCTGGTAGGCAGTGACAGCGATGAAGTCAGTCTCTGGGAAGACATAGGTGCGGAAGGTGCTGTATGGGAGCTTCAAGATGTCATTGGCTCGCACGATGTGGAAGCGCGGCTGGTACTTGTGCATGGAGTTCAGGATGGTCTGTGAGGAGCAAGGATTCAGCCAGCAGTTCCCTGCTATCGGACCGACAGCTCTCTCTCTCTCTCTCTCTCTCTCTCTCTCTCTCTCTCTCTCTCTCTCTCTCTCTCTCTCTCCCCCCCCCGTTTTTTTTGTTGGTTCACCTGCACTTCATTTTATATTTTCTCATGCCTTTTTCCCTTCTTCACAGCTATTCTTTCTTTCTCTGACACTGCCCAGTTGGAAAAAGAAATGAAACAAAACGGAAACAGACAACACCCGCCTCCGTTCTTTGACTTCACTGTCCCCTGGCATTTCTGGGTCCTGAGATACAAGGGAAGAAAAGTTTGTGTGGAGGGGTGCTCTCGAGGGCTGGCTATAATGCACCGGGAGACTCTCTTTCCCCAATGAACCCCCATCATTCGCTAGGAGCTTGACTCAGGTAGAAATAGGGAGTTCCTCATTACTTTCCCTGGCTGGGCATCTGCCTTAACAGAGCAGAGATCTCCAGAAGGCCCGAGGAGAGCAGGTTTGATGTCTGGATTCCCTCACCATAATAGGGTAAGGGTGCTACAGGAGACAGGCAGGCTGTCTGAGCTGTCTTCAAGTCCTTAGCAGGGTGACCTCCACAGGACCCAGGCCCGCTTGACCCGTTCCTCACAGCACCTGCTTCACCCTTGACTCTAGGAGGGGCTCTCAAAATTATGTCAGAAAGGAACTGAGATTGAGAGCAGCCTGGAGCTTTCCACAAAAGGTCGACATACTTTGCCTCAGGCTTGCAGAACAGGGCTCTGGAAGCCTAGGTCCAGTTTACCTGGGCCACAGACAGGGGCACTGGGGCAGGGGTTCAACTGATGCTCCCCTTTAGAAATCCTCTAGCTTCCTTCTACCCACTCGACTGCGGGGGGCCTCGGGCTCTCAACACCTTCCCAACCCGCCCACACTCACAAAGCCATGCTTGTCAGAAATGTTGTTGGTCAGCTTCAGTTTGTGGAAGGCCACAGGCTTGGCCATCCACTGCTCCCCTGTGGCTGGACTGTCCGGGTGGATGTACATGCGTTTAGGCATCTCGGGGTCGGCTTTGCCTGCCACCATCCAGCGGGAGTTGTGAAACTTATAGCGGCAGTCATCGGCAGCCACGATGTCCATTAGCAGGATGTACTTGGCTTTCTTGTCCAGGCCACTGACTCGCACCTTGAAGGGGGGGAACATCCGCCTCGGAGGGAGGGAAGGGGGACATGCCATTGGGACCCGGCTCTTCTTTGTCCCTTTACCTTCCCGACAACGACCTGACATCCCACCTGAAGCTTTCCTATCTACGTTTGTCACAATGTCCCTCCACTTGTGCTGTGCTTCTACTGCTACCCGGGAAGACCCAGCCTGTGCTTCTTATTCCCAAGGCATTCCATTTCTGGCGGCCAGAGCCTGGTTTGTAAAGCTTTGGAGGCTTTTTGCACTCAGTCTGGAGACCTTTCCTCCACTCTGATCTGAGATGAGGGTTGATGCCCAGGAAAGGAAACTAGGCCCTTTAGAGACACGCTGGGCTTTTCTGAATCGCCCTGAAATTCGTAGAGAGGAAATTCTTGGGACAGGGCTCGAAGAAATAAACTAGCAAGGTCTTTGTCTGGGGGAAACGATTTAGAGACTTAATCAGGGAACCGTAGCCTAAAATTTCGGGGGAACAGGGTGAACCTGAGGCCTGGACTTTCAGAAACTGAAGTGCTGGGAAGATCATCGGGGATTGTATGTTTCTTCTGGCTTTAAGGCCTCAAGAGGTGGCTGGCTGGTCCAGTGCTCCAAGCTCCAAGGACAAGCAAGACTCTCTCCAAGGCCTAGCTGTGGGCTCAACAGCTCTCTGCCAGAACCAAGTGGTCGGCCTGGAGCTAGCAGGAGGCGGGATGCTAGTCCCACTATGGACTCTGGTGATCGGAGAGGAGAATCCGGGAATGGTCCCTTTTCTTAGGAACTTCCACACCGACCAGGAGACGGGGGAAAAAAAAAAAGTGAGACCGCAAGGGGCTGAGGAGACCCGCCAGAGTCTCCAGGGCTTTGAGACTCAGAACGGTTGGGACTATTCTTTAGGAGCGTGTTTTCGTTTTATTTCAATCGAGAGATGTTTGTTTTTCTTTTTCTTTTTTAATTCGCTCCGGAGCCAAACGAAAAAAGAAAAGTTAGCTTGCTTGTCTGTGGAGAGGAGTGTGGCGCCAGGGCCGAAGCTGGGGCGAGTGGAGAGAGCATCGGCCTGGTGCTGGTGGGTGCTGTGCGGTCCCCGAGCCCGCCCGCCCGCCCATCGGCCGCCCAGCCCGTCCTACCTCCCGGACTTGGTGATGACCATCTCGGTGCCCAGCTTGTGGAACTGGTCCCACAGTTCCTTGGCCTCCAGCGTCACCTTGGGGTCGTCCTCCACCTCGTCCTCGGGTTCCAGGCTCTTGAGCGAGCGCAGATGCGCGGCGGGCGGGTGCGGGCCGAGTGCCGAGACGTGCAGCCCCGCCTCGGCCGCCGCCGCCGCCGCTGCTGCCGCGGCCGCCGCCCCCGCCAGGCCCGGGTCGGGCAGAGGCTTGGCCAGCGCGCCGGGCGGCAGCGCTAGCGCCGGGAAGAAGGAGGGCTGCGCTGCCGCCAGGAAGGCGGACATGGGGAAGTCGGCGGGCCGTGGCGCGTGGAACGGGTGGTAAGCCATGGCGCTGGCTGCCAGCGCCGGCTCTCTCATCGGGACATCCGGCCCAGGCACCCGGGAGCCGGGGCCGGGGCCGGGGGCGCGCGCCTCGGACCCCCGGCCCGGGCGGCGGCGCGCGCGGAGGACAGACGGCCCGGGCGGCGGGCGCGGCAGCGGCTTCTCCCGGCTCCCCGTCCCGCGCACCTCAAGGGGCGCGGGGCTCTGGACGCGGGGGCGGAGGGGGCGCTGCGCAGGGCTGGGCTGGGCTGGGCTGGGCTGGGCTGGCCGGCTCCGGCGCCGGGGACCACGCGCGACTGGTTAGATCTTGTCCTGATCTCTGGAAAACTGTGACTATCTCACATGTCCTGCCCTGTTCGGATCCCCTGCGCTAACGAGCCAGGCCCCCCTTGATTGCTGATTTTACGCTTTTTGGACCAATTGTGGGTCTCCGGGGGCGGGGTTTTGACAGCTCAGGCCAAGCTCTGGACGGGAGGGGGGCCGGGGAGAAGGTGTCGGAAGCCTCAGCAGTAAGAAAACATGTCAACAGAATAAAATATTAACCAATGACGGGCCAGCGGGCCCAGAGACCCCTCCCCCTGGCCTGGCCCCCACCTCGCCGCCCGCGCTGGCCGCTGCCTGGGCGAGGGCTGGAAAGCGCAGAGGGCCGATCTGACCCGCCGTAAGGGCCTGAGGCAGGGGGCGCCCGGGTCCCGGGGCCTTGGGGAAGGACCCCCTAGCCGCATGCCGGCCCCAAGTGCAAAGCATTGACACGTTCCGGAGAGGAGAGGGGGCGCCCTTTCCCTCCCGCGCCGGGAGGCCCGGCCGCTCTTGCCTGCGCCCCAGCCTGGCCTCCCACCCCACTCCCGGTCACCGCCCCGGGTCCATGCACTTCGGAGGGAGGCTGCGGGCACTGGAAAGCGAGGCCGGTGGGCGGGCAAGTCAGGAGGCTCGGGCGGCCGAGGTCCCGGAGCCGAACTCAGGTGGCCGGAGCCGGTGAGTGGGGAGCCATGGCAGAACCCTGATGGGGCCGGCACGGGCGGGAACGAGACGTGGCCTTGCGCTGGGGAAATGAAGGGTCTCCCCCTCCCCCTCACCTGCTCCTCCCCTCGTAGACTCAGGAACCTGGGGTTCCAGGAGGGCCCGGCATTTAGCCTAAAGAAGGTCTGTCTCAGGTCCCTAAACCAAAACCTTCTGGCGAGTGGGAAAATGGATCCTTGGGACCAGGTAGGTGAGCGCACCTTCTGCAGAGCCCAAGGCGCCGCCGCGCTAGTTGATTCTAGAACTCAGATTCTCCACAAACGCCAGAAGGAATTTTCGCTGCATCCGGTACTGGAGATGCAAGCCCATCTCTTCCTAAACACTGGTATCTTTTCTTCACGTCCAGTCACTTCTCTAGTGATTGTTTCCGTCCCTTGGAAGCTCAAGGCTTCCTAGTTCAGGAATGCTGAGTAATGCGGGTGGGAATCGAGGTGTTTGCCAGCAAGTGTGAACATCCCCTTCGACGATCAGTCTTCGTTATCTCTCTGGCAACAGCCCCAATACATCTTTGCGTGCGTGCGTGTGTGTGTGTGTGTGTGTGTGTGTGTGGTGTATTTTGCGCCCAGGGAGGTGTCCTCCGTACCGTATACATTGAGAACCATAATCAGGTGTGTCCAGAGTAAAAAGATCATACACTTGCCTATTTAGGGTTGGGGCTCGCACCCTGTGTTTGTTGGGGAGGGGAGGCAGGGTGTGAACTAGCCACAGTGGACACTCCCACCTACCCAACCAGTATAAGCGAATTTGCCGCTCCAGCCCTGTGTCCGCGTGGTGGGTACCTACATCCCTTAGTGACCCAGGCAGTTTGCCCCTCCGCTGCATATACCAGGTCTTCTGGCACTTGGTAGCTGACCGCCCAGTAAGCCGTTTAAAAGCTAGTCGCCCCAGGCAGTACGGGGTTGAGACCAGCAGGAGTCGTTTGGCCTCCACGACCTTTTTTCCTATACATCTGAGCCAACACCAGGCGCTTGTAATTCTTCATAGCCCTGTGCGCGCCTGCCCCACTGGGTTTTTCTTCAGGACCTTACTCCTAGGTCGCTTTTCTCATTCTTTTCTCTGCCCATAATGAATCTTCAGCTCTAGCTTCGCGGTGTTCGCAGCCGGTGTGAGAACCACTGCGTTGGTTCCAATTCAGACAGGATGTGGCTCCTCCAGGAGAGATGTATCTGAACACACTTGGGCAGTTAGTGAGGTGAACAGGAAGTGGTCAGGTCAGCTTTCCGAATTGGCAGTACATTTGCCAAGTTGTGTGCATGGGGACAGACACTTCAGTACTTGTAAAAATGTGTATGTATCAAGTATGTATTTCGGTCATTTTCCTGGGTAGCATACAGTAGCTGGCCTACCCGTTTAGGCCCAAGAGTTGAAACACGAAGGTCTGAGTTATTGGTCCACGAAATCGGGCAGCTGTCGCCCAGTGGCTACATTAGGAGATCTGAATCCCACCTATGGAACTAAGGACCTGACCTGCGACTGGTCAGAGACTTTTTCAGGGCAAGTTGGGTTTCCACCAACCGCTCCAGCCAACCCCCCCCGCCCCCATCACAGGAGGACCTGCTTTAGCCTCTCTTAAGATTCTTTATCGACCCATCCCAATCAAACTTTCTTAGAATATCCTTGGATCATCGAAATCTGGTGCTGGGGCGGCCTAAGCAGCCTCTCCAGCGGCGCCTTGTGGCTCGCAGCTCCTGCTTCGCTTTACCCCCGCCTGGGTCTGCCCCAACTCATCTCCGCTTCCCAGGAACAGGCGCCCCTGGGGGAGTCCCCCGGGAAGAGTGTGCGTGTCTCTTTAAGAGGCCCCGGGGGGCGCCTCGCGGGCCGCCCGGGGCTGGAGGGGGAGGGCACGGGCGAGGGCGCCTGGCGCCAGGCGGCCGAGGCTCCACAACAAAGCTCCGGCCCCTGTCACTTCGCATCGGCCGGGACCCGCAGACGGGTGGGGGACGCGCACTCAGCCGCCCCTCCCTCTCCCAGGCAGTCCTGGGCGGGGGCGTCGGACGGGCGCTGGCTTCGTGGTCCCAGGCCCCTTTCACGTGGTCTTGTAGTCTTAGCTTCCCGCAACAATCAAATCCAGCACCAGTAGCCTGGGCCGGAGGGGACTGTGTTCCCAAGCCTGGCAGGGCTGCCGGGTCCGTCTTTTGGCCGAGTTACATGGAGAACGGTCAAGAGATAAGGCTAAGTTTCTCAAGAGTTGATCTTTAAATCGCATAGGTCCCTGTGGATGTCTGCATGCATGTAGATTTGTCTGAGTCCTCATAGAATGGATGCGGGAAGGCTGGGGAACGTGTAGTCCTGTGGCAGAGTTGAGGGCACGTGAGTGCCAATAACTGGGTAGGTACTAAGCGCGCCTTGACTTATAAATGTGCCTGGGAAAAGCTGGGGTGACATGTGTGGCCCTATGCTTAGGAAAAGTGGTCGGTAGAAGACACTAGGCGCATTCGTTGTTCCCATCCATGGCTTCTCCACCGGACCCGCGCCTCCCGGAGCCTTGGCGCCAGCTAGCCCGGTTAAGCAGTATGGCTGGGCTCCCCCGCGGTCCTGGGTCTGGCCAGGCTGGGGGCCGCGGCCTCGGTGACCCCAGCCCCCGGCGGCCCAGCCTGTCCCGTCCACTTAAACAAATTGTGGCTGACAGGCTTGCAGTCTCCCTGGAGCCTCTCGCCGGCCGCCTCTCTCGTCCCAATTACCCAGCGCAGGGTCTGGCCAACAGTCTGGGATGCGGCAGGCGATGCGGGAAGAGTGGGCTGCCCGACCTTTTTCCCTGTGACGGTGTGGCCCTAGTCTGGTGCCAGGACCAGCCGCGGGACCACTTTCTCGTCAGGCTCTGGAAAGTATTGGAAAAGTTTCCTCCTGTATTAACCTTCCAGGTTAATGCAAAGGCGAGGCCCAACTAAACTGTCTCTGCCGGGGATACACTTGCTCCGGTGGGCCGACATTTCTTTGCATAGTGAGAGATCACGCGGTTAGAAAGATAGGTTATTTTCTTGTCGATTTGGGGGAGCTTTAGGAATCCTATAACTCCTCGAAACTGCTAAATACTCGCTACCCTGAGCCTTGGTACCACGAGGTGCAGCTGTCGCTCTTGGTACACACCGTGTGGCAAAAGTGAGGTGCCAGTCTTGAACTTGAGCCTGGACATGGTGCGTGTTTGGGATCTCACAAGAGCGAACCGACTTGAGAAGGGTCCCCAATATAGGCCCACCCACAACAGTGGGGCGGGGCTGGTCTGTGGGCACTGCAGGCTGGTTCTCAAGAGTACCTGGGGAACAGTGCGGTCACAATCTGTGGGTGTCCCCGCAGTCCCACCCCCACCAGAGAGCTACCCGGGGCAGTAGCCTCTAAGCACCTTTCTGACCCGCAGCGGTCCCTTTTCAACCAGCCATGTCAGTCTCTGCTGCTCTTCACAGTCCCTCTCCTAACAGAGGAGAAGCCTAGCTAGAGGTTAATTTGCCTAAGGTCACATGGCTCCAGGTGGAAAAGCCAGAATGGAATCCCACATCCCCCTCCTCAGAAAGGTGGTACTGCTGTCCTGCTCAGAGAGCAAAGCCATACTGGCCTTCCAGAACCTTCACTGGGCTCTGGCTTTACAGACCAGGTCTGCGGGGGAG
Source organism: Mus pahari (assembly GCF_900095145.1). Classification (NCBI taxonomy): domain Eukaryota; kingdom Metazoa; phylum Chordata; class Mammalia; order Rodentia; family Muridae; genus Mus; species Mus pahari. The sequence goes on along the minus strand of NC_034603.1, from coordinate 53,487,926 downwards.
TGTGTGTGTGTGTGTGTGTGTGTGTGTGTGTGTGTAGAGGGTTACTCAGGGAGCAGCTTCAGAGTGATAGAGTCTGGGAATGTGCCGGGACACCAAATAGAGAGATCAGCTGGGATTCAGGTGGCTGAACAGGAACAAGACAGAGCTCACGGGGTAGCAAGGTGCAGACAGGGGTCAGCTGACTAGCTGTGACTCCATGACCTTGGGAAAGTCCCTGCCCTTCTTGGGGGTTCAGGCTTGTCATCAACAAAAGGAAGGTGGAATGAGTGGGGTTAGTCTCCGATCTTTAACATTTAGAAAAGAGCATTGGGAAATTATCCTCAGTTACAGCCCAGCGGTTGTCTTCTGCATGCTCCTGGCAGCACCGGCCCTCATATCTGTGTTTTGTGTGATTTTTGTCCTTGGACCACTGGGCTTCTTACTGAATCACTCCCAGACAGTGCCATACCTTTTGAGTAGCCAGTTCCCAGCAGCCTCTTCCACCCAGACTGAAAGGGAGCCCAGTATGTAGGTAGTACTGTGAGAAGTAGGAGGTCACTTGCCTTCCTCAAGGTCACCTGGCCCAGTCACAATTAAGATTCATGTTCTGATGGCTTTCTGAGTGATGGTATCATGAGGTCTAGGGGTTGGGGGGGGGGGGAGCTGAGGTTGTTTCGGATGTTATCTGTGGAGGATAAGAGGCTGGCCCCTCTAGGGTTAGTGGCGGTAAGGTCCCCGGTCTAGCTCTCACCTTCAGCTGATTACAGGCTGTGGCTGGGTCCCTAACCTTCCCAATTAGCTGGAGGCCAGGCCCAGGGCCTTTCAGATAACCTGAACTCCAACCCGCAGCCAGCCACTATGGGGCCGGCTTATCTAAGCTCTCTCTGATCCTCACCCTTCCCCCATTTACTCAGAATTGCCCTGACTGCAAGCAGATGAATAACCAGATTGTCCTGCAAGCTCAGCCAGCACTACACCCACTGCTTTCCCTGACTGGAGGAGGCCACATCTGTTTTTTGCCCACTGTAAAGGGCTGGGCCAGGGTCCGGGTCCGGTCCGTAGGTCCCCTGCAGGACTGAGAAAGGTCCCATCTTTGTGCAGCACAAGGGTGGGTGCAGGGGTCATGCTTTGGAGAACTTCTCTACCATCCCTGGCCCACCAAGCCTCCAGTTCTGTGCAGAGCAGCCCATGGCACCTCCTTCTGTCCTCTGTTGACTAAAATGCTGCTCCAGCAGGGGACAGGGGCTGTGCCAGACATATCTATGTCTAATGCTCCCCAAAACGGGAAAGGCCGCTCCCCTAGGGAGTCCCAGCTTGTTGGGCCTAGGTCTCAGGTTGTCTTTCTCCCAAGCTTTCTTCTGATACAGGGTTTCTCAGCTCCCAGGAGCCCAGGTAGGAGCAAAGTGTGATTTTAGATCTGGTGAAAGAACCTAAATATTAAATTTTCTCTTCAGGTACTAGGGGTTGAATGCAGGCTATGGAGAGGACAGGGGCCCAGAAGCTGGCCAGCTCTGACTGGGAGGCTGCTTGTCTGTGAACTTAACCCTTCCATTAAAAACTCCACCTTAAGGCACACCTGGCTCAGCGGGTTTCTTTCCATCTCTGGGGTCTCCGGGAGGTGCAGGTGAAGCAAGAGGGGCTGGAACTGCATTAGCCTCTTTCCTGGTCACCATGCTTTTCTGTTGACAGTTGTCTCTCTGTTGACTCTCAGGTCCACAACAGGAGGGTGGGAACAGAAGCAGGAACTTAGGCCTATGGTGGCTCATGCCTCAAATCTCAGCCCTTGAGTGATGCCAGCACAGGGGGTAGCAAGATCAGGAGTTCAGGGTTATACTTGGCTACACAGAGGTTAGCCTGAGCTACTCGAAACCTGGGCTCAGAAGCAAAACAAAACAAACCCCAAGAACTTGCTATCAGAGGTGTTCCAACTTTCAGAGGATACCCAACTTTGGTCAACAGGCTCTCCATCTTCTTCTGGGAATGAGAGAGAGGTTCCCAAGGGCCCTAAGACAAGGCCACAGGCAGGGGCAAGCTCTCTTCCTTGAGCAACCCACCACATAGCAGGGGCAGGACTTGGAAGGAGGTCCAAGCTTGGCTCCTCCAGGAGTCAGAGGCTCTGGTAACAGGCAAGACTCTTAGGGACTGGACTTCAGTGAGGCTACCCCTAAATTCCAGTGAGAAGGTTTTCCTCCCCTTTCTTCCCAAGACAGGCTCCCTGGACACTTGTGTATAGTGAGGGTGCGGGTGTTGGGAGCCAGTGCCATGGTCAGACTTACAGGACTTTGCTCGGTGTTTGGATAGGACCCTGACCCCAGCAACTCAGGAATGAACACCAATTGCAGCGAGATTTATTGGACAAGACGTGCACTTTTGACACGGCCTCGGTAACTGCACTTCCCTTCACGGAACAGTACAGGACCAGGGGACAAGGGCTTAAAGATAAGACAGACAAATCTCCCCATGGGCCAACAGGGAAGCAAGGGGCAAGGGGAGGCCTCTTTCCTTCTTCCTCCCCTATCACTCTGGGCCTCAGTTCACTCCTGTTTTAGAACTAAGCAGGGGTACCTGGGAGCAATATGCATCCCAGCCTGAACTGGGCTAGGGCTGATGTCCACCAAAATGCCTGGCTGGACCTTTCAACTCTCCCCTACCAGAGGCCCTAAGATCTGGCCCCTGTTCCAGTCCCCTGTGAGTAGTTAGAAAATACAAAAGCGGATCCAGTGCGGGACGTTGTGTGCAAAGAGAGAAGGGACTGAGTTTCTGCAGTCTCTTTGGGCCACAGCCCCCACTGACAGGAGTGGGGGAGGTCAGGGTGTACCGAGGTGTTCTGAAGGTCTCTTCTCGTCCAGTTATGGATGAACAGCTGTTGTCACTAAGCTTAGGGAAGATGGGGTTGAGGAGACTGAAAAGGGTGGGACCAGAAGTGTGCGGGACTTGGGAGGGGGATGGTGGTGTAGGGAGATGGGGGTACTCCCCCCTCCCAGTCAGTCCCTCTAGGGATGAGCGGGCCAGCCAGTCAGAAGCAGATGGCCAGTGCCTAGGGGAAGCCAGTGGGGAAGAGGCTGAGAGGCTGGCTCTCGTTGGTAGGGAGCGGAGATCGGTAGCCATCGAAGTTTCTTGGGATGCTGCCACTGGTGGAGCCTGAGCTGTTACTCAGAGTCTCGATGCTTCCCTCTCGCTGAAGTTCTGCAAAACAGAGGAGAGGGCCAGGCTTGGTCAGAGTCAGCTGGAGATGGGGGCACACCCTGGACTTGGCCGCTCACCATGAGGCCCCATTGTGGGTCCATCCACGTACTTTTGTAGGGAGGCTCCTCCCACCTGCTCTCCACGTGGGCCAAGTGGCAGCTCAGGTCACAAGGGGCTCAGTTTGGAGAAGAAGCCCCCTTGGTTAGCAGCCTCTAGCTTATGACCTGGGTGTTTCACTGTGGGGAAGTCTTCAGGCCATTAGTACAAAGCCCTATGCGATGACACTGCTTCTCATGGGGTGCACCTGCTCACGCACTCGTGCTCCGCCAGCATTCTGTCTCAATCCTTAGTCACACTACCCAGGATCAGTAGGTGGGCAGAAACCAGGACAAGAGACAGTCTGCCTGCCTGATGTCCCTACCGCCCTTCCAGCTGATTTGTCTCGAGCCTCATCCCAGCTTAGCCCCACTCTTCCCTTGCTCTCACTCACAAGTTCTACCTGCTTAGCCGGGCTTGAGCTCGCACCTTGTAGAAACTGTATGGCTTCTCTGTATAATGGGATCCTTTGTCTGTGGGAGTCTCTTCCACTGAAGAGAGGGCCTCTTACTTGCCTCAGTATTTCCTCTTAACCCCACCCCACCGTAGCCAAGTTTCCTGGGGACCCACAGAATTTATATGCCGAGTTGGTCTGTAGAGTAGCAAGGCCTGCTGCCCTGGTTCCTGTACCACCACACTGCTATTTTGGCTATGGAAGACAGATCTATTTACTTATGATGACCTTAAATGATTCACCATCTCTTCAACCAACTGGGGCAGGCAGAGGGCTGCGAATAGGAGTCCCTGCTTGCTGGATCCATTCACTGGCTTTCTATGGTGGTCAGTTCCTGCTCTCTCTTTGCTTTGAGCTGTTGCCTCTAAGACGTGGGCAAGCACAGGCAGGGAGGGACATTTCTGGCGTCTTCTCCTAACTCAGATGTGACTTACGGCTTAGCTTCTCCCTCTGCAGTCAGTCTGCCTGCCTGTGTTTTATGGTTTTGCTCGCCTACCTCAGGAATCCGGGGCCTTAAGAAGTTACTCGAAACATCGAGGTATATTCAGCAATACACTTATCTGTATGGCTTCAGAGCTCAGTATCCAGCCCATACCTGCCCCAGTCCCCTGCCGCCAAACACATGCAGCACAGCTGGCTTTGGTTAGGGAGTGAGGGTCATGGACCCCTCTAGGCTGGCCATCACCAGTTAGCCACTCCCGCCCTCTGAAGGCCACGCTGTAGCCCAAGTTGGGCTGCCCAGCAGCAGCAGCAGCAGCAGCAGCCACGGAATGGGTCAGGGAAATGCTAACCATGCCAGTCATGTCTGGGCCTAGCCCAGGTAGATGGGTACACAGCATTATCACTCCTAGCAGGTTGGGACTGTTGTGAGGAGGAGAAGGAGAAGGACTGTGGTTAGAGGCTGAGGGACTGGCTCTGGTGCCTGATCCTCAAGAGACACTGGCTTCCTGCGGTGGGGTCTTGGCTCTGGGAAAGCCATGAGATAACTCTATGTGGACAGAAAGCCGAGGCAGAGTGCTGCTCAGATCTTTCCCTCCAGCCTGCTTTCAGGTTCACCTTCATCTGGGGACAAGAGTATTGTCCCGCTCGAGGGAAAAGGCTAGAGAGCAAAGGGAGGCCCTGAGTGTAGGCAAGCAGAAAGGGCTTCTCAGGAGGAACCTCCAATAGAGTCCCTTTTCTCTCTTCCTTTCCCCACAAGCAAGCCCAGGAGTGTCCCAGAGAGCCCCAAAGGACCTAAGAGGCTTGCAGAGGCCATGCCCTCCCGCACAGCCATCCTAGCACTAGGGGGCGCTGACAGCAGGGCCAGAAGGGCAGGAGAGGAACAGGCAGTAGCAAGAAAAGCAGGGGCCTCTCAGGGATACAGATAGGGTGGATGCAGGCCCACGGAAAGCCGCCCCAGAGAAAGGAGCAGGGGAGGCCATCAGTGAGGGAAGAGGGGCTTCTCTGCTGAGCAGACAGAGAGCCCCAGCAGTCTTGATACAAATGCAACATATCCACACTGCCAAGAAAGCTAAGGAATCCACCACAGCCCAGGCCCCAGCTCCGCACCCCACTGTCCCTCTGCACAGGCCGCAGCAACATCCCCAGCCATCCTGGTGACCCCACCACATGAGTCTGAGTGGATGCACCCCATCCATCAAGTGACAGTGCAGGGACAGTTGCCAAGGGGTTTCAAGATGGAGGCCAAGCATGGCTGAGCTGCCTGACCCATCCTTTCTCTTTGTTGCTTAGGCCTGGGAGAGATGGGGTCAGACAGGAGTGTTTAGTGCCCCGCATCTCAGGGTACCGAAGATTTTGCTGGCTGTCTTCTTTAAACATCACACTGGTTAGTCTGAAATAGCCACTGGGTCCCAAGAGCTCCATATTCTCACTCCAAGCCAGGACACTGTGAACCTCATCTTGTTATCCCTCTAAAGACACTCATTCACTCCTTACGGTCCCCAGGTATAAATTCCCTGGCACTACCAATGGCTGTTCACAGCCTGCCTCCCTGTCTGACCTCACTGGTGTTTCCTATTTGAATGAGGAGCTTGCTATGGACAGCTTTAGGCTGCTGAGCTTCAACATGCTTGCTTCTCTTCCTGACCTTTCCATGAGTGTCTGCTCTTCTGGGAACCGCAGTGTCCACTGCAGAGCCCCTAGGCTTGGAACTCCTCACTTGAGTCCTAGTTAGCTCTCAGCAAGACAGGCCCTGGGGGGGGGGGGGCTCCTCCCTGCTTCTCCAGTCACAATCCCCAGGCCTGAAAAGTAGCTTGTGCTGAAAAATGATTTCTGGCATGAATGAATGAATGATGTGGTGGGAGACATGGGACTTTTCTCCAGCATGGACTGGTCAGTGAGAGGCCCAGGGGCCTGGCTGGTCCGGGACGGTTTCTTCCGTGCTTTACTAGTGACGTCTATCAAACCCAATCCCTTCCTGTTCCTCCCAAGACGCCAGAGTGAGAGTGTGTGGGGCGTGAACATGGAGGCGGGCAGATGCACACGGGATCCCCACTCGAGTCACCCCCCAGCCCTGGAGCAAGCGGCGAGTGGAACCGCGTGGAAGTGTGCAGCCTTACCTTCCTCCGTCTCGAACGCACGCTTTGTTACTGTTGGGCTGTTCACGCACGCTGGGCTGTTGGCATTGTTTTTTTTTTCCTTTTTTTTTCCCTTTTGGAAAGAAAAGCATTGAGGAATCTTTTTCTGTTGTTTCTTTGAGAGATATGGACAATGCTCCAGAAGTACACGGGTCTCCACAAGCAGGAGGAGGAGGTGGAGGGAGGTGCAGGGGTGACACACGGGCAAAGGGCGGTCTTGCAGGGACACTCTGCTGTCCAGGATACTGACATGCACGTGAGGCGGCAGGAGGCTGACTGGTCATGGAGGGGCAGGCCCAGAGGCAGAAGTGTTGTGAATCTTTCAGTATGGGGGTAGGGGAAGAGGAGTCACACAGTAAGCATAAAACGACGGTTTCTAGAAGGGGACACACAGGGACCTATGGCCCATGCAGTGACAGATGGGGCCCCATGCAGGTGGGCTGCTGGGAGAGGAAGAGGAAGGAGGCAGGCTGACAAGTTTTCGGAGGGAACCCTGGACATTTTAAGGTAGTAGCCTGGTTTTGGTTCACCATGGCCCTCCCCCTCCCCCCTCCCCAACCCCACCTTCCCTAAGTCTCAGCAGCTTTACTGCAGTGTAAGTAGACACTAGGTGAAGCCTAGCAGAACCAGTTAGGGCCGGTCAACTAGCGAGGTTCTCCAAACAACATGGAGTCTGGCTCATGCTTTAAGAAAGCTTGTTCTCCTATTCCCCCAGCCCTCCCCACAGCAGGGCAGCACATAAGGTGGAGCCTCAAACAAGTTCTCAGACTCAGGCTGTGCCCTCATTTTCTCCAGGGACTTGGTGACCCTGGGCTCACCGGAGGGAGAACTGGTTCTAGGGCAGGCCACTAATACTTACTACTGCCCATGACCCCACGCCATACTGGTCTTACAAGCAACCAGGCTTGTTACCATAGCTGATCCCCAGTGGCAGAGACTAGGCAGGCCCCAGGGGACAGGAATGGGTAGCAGGGCTAGCAATGAGAAGGGCGAGGCCTCTGCTTTCATGAAATAAGTAAGCCTGAAGCAGAGGAGGCCTTGTCTGCATGTTTCCCCATTCCACACCGTGCCTGTCAAACTTCTAAGGCATATGAGGGACAAAGAGAGGCAGCTGGCCTCTCAGAAGGTCTCTGGCTACTTGGGAACATCTGTGAGGAACAAGAAAGGGAGTCATAGTCAATCTCTGAAGAGACAGGTACAGCTGCCCCTGTTCCTCATCCTAGGGTGGGCACAGCCCTTTGGCCAGGCATGAACTGCTGTGCCTGGCTCTTGGGAGCTCTAGGTGGGAGTCGATGAGTGAAGGGGTGTTGGGGTGGTACAATGACTTCATGCATCACGAGGTCTGGCTCCCCATTCTCTGAGGAGGGAGGGAGACACTGAGGATCCGAGGCCTTAGTGAGACCTGAGAGCGCTGTGGAAGTGTTAGTGGGAAGAAGGCTTCAGCAGAAGTGAACTCTGCTGTGGGCTGGGTAGTTTTCAGGTCTGTCTAGTCTCGGGATCCTGGGCAGTACAGCACTTTGGGGATCCCAAGTCTCCAGGATCCAGAAGGACCCCAGGGACCTGCAAAGGAAAAGCTATGAGTTTTTGGAAGAGGGTACCTGGGGCCCAGGCTCAGTTTTGGAGCAGCCCCGGGACTTCTGCCACCACTAATCCATCAGCATCTACTGCCTGCCCCAGCCAACCTTGCTGAGTGCATGAGTGCCAAGATGCTGCTCATTAAAGGGATTAGCAGAGCATTTTTATTAGGCCCTTCTGTAGCAGCATACCCTACTCCTAAACTAACCACCCAAGCAGCCCAGTAGGCCTCGGATTAGACCTGGTGGGAGGGGGAGTCTGCCCCTGCTGAGGCTCTGGCCACTTCCTGTGGTGAAGAGGGGGTAAGCCTTCCCTAAATGTCTGTCTCAGAATTTCAACCTGAGAAGACAGGTGGGTTGGAGTGAGCAGGCTAGGCAAGCTGGTAAGAGCACAGGCTCTGGCCACCTGCTTCCTTCCTGGGCGACTTTGGGCAGGTGCCTTGGGTTCCTGAGCATGAGGATAACGAGGATAACGATGTCTGTTTCATAGCCTGGCTGTAGGAATGAAATTAAATAATGCATGGGGAGCCCGTCCCAGAGTGCTCAAAGCTTCCAGTCAGCAAATGTGAGTTACTATTATTGTTGCAATCGAATTAGTCACTGTGATTATGCCCAGGACTTCAGGGGCTCTCTGCAGCCTCTTCCCTAGCAGGTGGCCCTGCCACCCAGGCCCCTACCAGCTCTGCCTCCATTGGAACTTGGGCAAAGAGTCTTTTAAATCAAGAAATGGCCCAGGGAGGTGGTTGGCAGATGCCTGTTCACAGCTTTTCATTTCCTTCCTTCCCTCTTTTCAAATACCCTCTCCTAAGATGGAGAATAAATCCCGACCCTGTTGACACACGTTGATTTCTCTCTCCTCCTGCATCTACCTCCCAGTCCTCCTTTCTTGGGGTTGGCTTGGTGAGAGCTCAGGGCAGTGAATGGATACAGAGAAACCAGCCAAATGCCCTGCCTTACCCAGTGCCTAACATAGGAAAGATTTGTAAAGAATAAAACAGCTTTCGGTTCCTTTCTTCTTGAAGGTTCTTGGGTGGGGAGACAGGTATGTGATGGGTGGGGGTGGGGTGTCCTCTCATTAAGAAATCAGGGGGACCAGCACTTGCCCTTGAAGGGATAAATAATGAGACCAGATGACCACAGACAGTGAAAAGTTCAGTAAATTGGTTCAGAAGGGGTCTGTCCCAAGCAAGCCATCTTACTAACAAGAAGCTTACACACGGGGGCAAAACAGTACAGAAAGAAAGAGGGGGGAAAACGGGGGGGGGGATGGGAGAAGGAGGGAAAACCAGATACACACAGAGAGAGACAGACAAACACAGGGAAACAAAGACAGACAGATATAGGGGTAAATGAGAGTCCCGAGTGCTTCCTGGGGCTAAGACCTGAGCAGCTGGCCCTGATGTCTCCTGGGAGGTGGCTGTCCCTGGCAGACATGGTCAGGGCCTGTATGAGGCCATTCCCTGAGTGTGGCTGAGGAGGTAGGGCATGCTCAGTGGGGACATGGATGGTGTTGGCTGAGACCCCTGAGACTACGACCACCATCAGAGACCACACTCTGGGCTGGAGGCAGCCTCAGCTTCCGGGCCCTTTCTTAGGAGGTTAAAAGTCCCGCAGTTAAAGGGAGCAGCCTGGAAGAGACTCTTCCCTCTAGGGTTGGCTGCCTGGCTCTCTAGACCGTCCCTCTGTGCCCTCTCCAGCCTTCCCTCCCCTCAGGCTTCTAAGCTTGTATGGATGCCAGTCGTCAAAGGGCTTCCTATCCTGGGGAGGTCTGGAAAAACTGGGGGCTAAAGCTAGTGGAGACAGAGACAGGAGTCACCTTAGTCGCCTTGGTCCTCTAGCAGGGCCTCTGGGACCTTGCCAGGCTCGCCCTCTAGAAGCTGCACCCATTCAGATCACAGGAATCCTGGTTTGGAGATGAAAAGCAGGGCTAGCTCTGGCCTGCTCTTATCTCTGGGGCTTAACACCTATGTCTGAACCCAGATCCCTGGCTGGCTGACGCCAGTCTTCTGGTGTCTTACACTACACACACGCCTGGCGCCCTGAGTGCTTTCAGAGTGCAGCCGCCTGGGGCAACAGAAGCCCACTTCCTGGACAGGTCAGCCCTCCAGACCCCATCAACACACTTGCCCTTCTCTCTGCTCAGCTTCTCTTCCGACTCAGATACACAAAGGGACACAGTCCACCACAAGAGAATGAGGCTATTTTTCTAGGGCCTATCCTGACTCCCCAGTCACCAGCTGCCAGTGGTAAAGGCAGATCTCAGGTGTTTTCAGCTCAGGGAGCCTTGGCCACAGGGCCATGCAGGGTGACTAAGAGCCTCAGCTACCACTGAGGAGAGACCCAGGCCTAGAAGAACCTAAATGCTCTTGCATATGCATTTAGACCTTGAGAGTGGTGGTCAGTATGCAGGGAGACAGATGGAGCAGCAGAGCTGGGCTTTACCTTCAACCCAAACACCTGGCATAGAGCCCCTGGGAACTTGGTTCTCAACAGCAGGCCAGGGTGGTGCCAACACCATGGCTTGGGGCCTGAGGCAGACCAGACAGTTGAAGCCCTCTCTGGTGGGTCTATGTGAGAGGCACATGGTGACAGGAGACATGTGCATGGGAAACCAGAGGTAGGAGAATAAGGGCTGGGGAGGGGAGGCGTTCTCAGAAGGAGATCTCTTGCAGAGTCCTGTGCCATGGTCACTCGGTCTCTAGCCTCTCTGCTAGAGCTGACTAACTGTGTCTGTGCATGCACATGTGTATCCTCATGTGTGTATGTGTGTGGTGGGGGCAGGGCACTGAAGTTCCAGGCAGAGCTAATTACAGCATGGCCCCACATCTACACAGCCTTCGAGGTGTCAGGCTGGGGGCTGGAGCCTACCCACCCAGGCAGTCAGAGTCTTGAACTATCAAGTATGGGTACTTTCAGTAACTGATTCCCAGGAAACCCACAGCATCAGAACCTCCCTAAGTCTTAGCTTCCAAGGACAAGGCAGAACAACCAACAACATGCTACATCACTCAACACTCGGCGACCCTCTCAGCACCCACCATATTAAAATAACACTAAATGTTGACCGAGGCCAAATCCATTCAGTCACGGGAATCTATGAAAAAGACAGAAACAGTGGAGTTGACCTGGTTCACACTTCTACTCTGACTGGCTAAAACCAAGTTTTAGTTGGCCCCGACTGAGCTCCACACAGAGAGCCATGAGGAAAGAGAGGTATAAGAGGGTCATCGTTCTGGCCTTAGTACACCAGAGTGTGCTCAGTAGCCTGGGCGAGCCGTCTGCATCTGCAGACCATGAGGGGAGGGGTGCTCCAGTGATGCCATGGGCTGTGTAAGGCTGTCAGGCAACAGGGTGCTAGGGCCCTTTGTCAGAGAGTACCCCTTAGATGCCTGGGAACTTCAGTGGGCTGAAGGACCTGGAGCAGACACCTCACAGGGGGAACGCTAGATCCTGGTGCCATTTAAGACTGACTCAGAGTTGAGCAGCATGGGAGACACCTCTTTGGAGATTGAGAATGCCTGGCCTGGTGCTATGGCACAACCTCTTCATGTAGGCACCGATGAGGGGCTGGGATGAGTCTTGTGAGCTGGGCATGTGGGTCCCATTCCACACAGTCCTAAAGAAGACACAGGGCTGCAAGACCTATCTTAAGCCCCCGTCAGGGTACATCACAAGCTAGTCCCTAGCCTCCTGAGAGCAGAGCCTGCGGACCACAGGAGAGATGCTATTGACCGGTGGGGGCTGGAGCCACATCTGGTTCTCATTCAAATGTCCAAGCGTAATTAAATTCTCTGCGACGCAGCGGAAGAGTTTGCTAAGATGTGGCTTACCCCTTTTCCATGAGGGCTAAGAAATCACAGTTCTTGTTCCATCAAAAGACTCACCCTCTTTCCTGCCACTGGCCTGCCCTAAACAGAGAGGGCAAAGGCCTACCCCACCCTCATCTGTTTGTCTCTATTCTTCCTTCTCTCCCTGTCTCTCTTCCTTCCCTTCCTTCCTTCCTTCCTTCCTTCCTTCCTTCCTTCCTTCCTTCCTTCCTTCCTTCCTTCTTCCTTCCATTCCTCCCTCCCCTCTTTTCCTTCCGTTGGCACACAGGCTCTTACTATGTTAAAAAGGCTGGTCTTGAACCCCTACCTTTAAGACATCCTCCCACCTTGGCTTCCTGAGTAGCTTGAACTACAGGTATGTGTTTGGCCTCTCTATCTATTTTGTAGAATGGACAGGGTGGAGCCAGCATTAGGTGTGTGATTTACAGGATACCCTCCTCCCCCTCAACCATGCTGTCTACCCATCTGAGAGGACTAAACCAGAGACTGAGACCAAGCAAGTGTCCACTGGGGCTGGTGGGTTGGGGGAGGTTACTGTCACCATTCCTCTTGTGAGGCTCCTCCCTGGACCTGAGGAGGCAGGCTCTGTAAGGCTGACTTACTTCAGTGATGCTCATCTCCGACCATGGGATGTATGGGGTGTCCCATAAGGCTGTGGGAGTACTAATGACAGTGACTGAGAAGGACAATTGTGGAGGGGCTGAGACAAGAGACTCCCCCTACCCTGAGACTGGCCCTAGAGCCCAGAGCAGGGTGAGCATGCTGCCTTCTCGTACACTACCTGTCCCCTCCCTCTGTCCCTCAAAACTGCTGCTTGGTGAGTAAGTGCCCCTTCCCCAGCTCTCGATGCCCTCATAAGAGGTGTCCATCTGCAGATGAGGCAAAGGGTGATGTCCTAAGAAAGCCTAAGCGTGTGAAACAGCAGCGACAGCAGAGCCTGAGGAGACTGCCCTGCTCCCTTCTACAGCCTCAGACAACTTCCTTCCAGGCTCCCCTCAGGACCTCCCTGCAGCCAAACACAAGGCTCCTGGGATGGCTACGTCCCCAGCCTCCCTACCCACCAAGCATCTTCAGTTTACAGCATCTTTTTACTCAGGGATTTATGGCTTTCATGGTAATGGCTTCCATTCTATTTCCTCCATGCTGATATTTTGAATCATTATGGTGCAGGCTTTATGAGTGTTTCTTAATAAGTGGAGGTATTTTGTTTCCCCTTTGAAACAAACTGTCCTGTGAGTTAATGACTTGTGGGTGTGGGTGCAACCCAGAGACAAGCAGGAGTTGGGGAGAGGATGACAAGGGCAGGGTCATGCAGAGATTTAAAAACAAAGCTGTGCCGAGGTCCTTTAAGTCTCACTAAGCACTCACAAGTGACCAGGAGCACTCAGTCCATGGGCTAGCCAGCACTCCCCTGAGGGCAGGTGGCTACACAAACACCTGGGTAGGAACCTATCAATGTCAGTGTTTCTGTGAGAGTCAATTTAACTTTTTGGTGGCATTTAGGTTAGGGCCGTGTTTGCTAGCCTTTTCATTGATGAATAAGCTTTAAGGAACTGACCGACTTCCCTGTCTGGCAGTCCTATGCTAAGTTAGACAAAAGCTATGCATCAGGATGAGGCCTCTGTGGCCTCTGTTGCGGTCTCAGGCTGTACTGTAGAGCCTGTGCGCCTGTGCCATGGTGAGTGGGGGTGACTGCAGCCCAGGCTGGGCTGGTATGGCTCCCTCTGCCTCTGTGCTGATCTCACAGACAGGCTGCTGGTGCCGGGCCCTATTCATTATTCAATCGGCTGGCTCGGACTTTGAGCCTTTCCATTTGCTCCTCCAGGAGGAATAACAAATCTAGAAATGCAATTCCACTTTGGTGTATTAAGATATTGATTTGCCTGTCGAGCAGAAGTGCATTTGTTCTGCTAGCCCTCCCATGGGTAGGAAGGGGTTAACCAAATGTTTATCACAAGGCTGGCTTCAGAGTTGAAAGTAATGTGATCAGTAATGAATTTTGTGTTACATTAGGTTGTATAAATGGACAGACAAGCGCAGACAACAAGTGGCCAGGAGTCGGGGCTAATCTAATGATGTAAAAATAGAGACAGCACCAATTATACTAGGGGCCAGCTCCAGGCTCCTGCAGGGACTGCAAATGAATAGGTACAAATCAAATTACTCACTAATAGACGCACTACAAGAGGGGCAGTCAATGGTAAATGCATTAGAGCCCAGTGACCTCTCTGCTCTGCACAGCAGAGTCCCAAAATTTGACTTGCATCTTCAGAGTGGGGGGCAGGGAGTGGCACTCTCAAAGAAACTCTTGTTGGGTGAAAGATGGCCACCACTCTCCATCCCAGTCCCCTGCAGAAGCGACCTCCTGTCCTAACTGACTTGCCGTACTTTCTGAGGCCTGAGCTCTGGGGGCGGAGGACACCCACGTGAGGGAATGGGAGCAGTGGGACCAAGCCTTCTGTGTAGGCAAAGACAGGAAGTTACATACCCAAACACTTCACAGCCATGGGTCTCTCGGGGGTGCTGTTTTTGACTGCTACGTCAAGGGCTGTGTCTGCATTGGAAATAAAATAGTTCTTTAAAGAGCATCATACAACGGACCTTCTAAGAGTCCAACAAGAGCTGAGGTCTAGCTGAGTAGATATCAAATCTGGTCTGACCACTGATATTTGCAGGGGAGGATTCTGGGGTGTGCGCCAAGGTCCAGCACATCTAGATTTTTCATTAGCCAAAGCTAGCAATCTCCATCTCGTCCTTCTTCCTCCCGGGTCTCCATGGACTGAGTTCCCTACTCCTGCCTGCTGTTGGGGGTGGGGACGGAAGGATGAGGATGTAGGCTCAGACTTTGGGGTAGCTCCTTTGATTTTCTTTAATGGTTCTATGGATTTAGACCCCAGGCCTGAAGTCCAGAGCTGCTTGACAATGTGCAGGGCTGCTTTGCTTTGTGGAGACATGCTCAGAGCTAGCCCAATATCCCTAACATCAGTTCTTAGTGGCTTGTGGATGACTAAACAAAGAAGCTCTTAGACTTCTGAGGACCAGTCCAAGCTCCATGGAGGTGTGGCCCCAGAGACTTGGTTCACACTCCCCCAGCCACCCTAAGGCCAACACCACACGATCGTACAGAGTGGAAATGACATGCTGGTACTGGCCAGGGGGGCCTAGAGACACAGGGAATGTGCCAATATAATGGGCACAGGGGAGGTGAGGGGAAAGAATGGAAAAAGTCATCCTGAATGAATGAAGCAACTGGAAGGCCAGTCTCTCAAACTTGATTAAATACAGAGGGGTGAACTACAAACTACTTAGCTACAATAACAGGACATATGTAGGGGTGAGGAGGGAGACAGCTATGCGAGCTGCTGGAGGATTCAGCCAGCAGACCTAAGTTGTCTCAGGCAGTGGGACCTGCAAGTTCCTGGGGCCAGGGTTGTACAGGAAGAGCAAGCAGCAAGAAAATCGGCCAAGGCTGGAGACCCAGCCGCTGTCTTTGCTATGGGCAATCCACAATGTCTCATATTTAGTGTAGCCAAGGGCCATGCCTAGCCTTCCTTTCCTGTGGGTGTACCTGTTTTGTAGCCCACGGCTCCTTGCCATCTGAGTAGTTGGGCACCTAAGCCACCGTGTGCTGGTGCGCCGCTTTGCTGGGCCTCACACCTTACACAAGGGCTGGTGATTAAAGGTGAAGTCTGGCAGAGGAGGAGGTACCAGGGAGAATCTTCCCTTGGGTTAACCATTTACCCATTGAAATGATCCAGGGAAGGCCCCTGGCAAATGTCCTGCAGCCTGTCACTCTCTGCTCAAGCCTGCACATGTTCCACAGTCGCTTTACTTGGGCAGCCTGTGGAAAGGGTACGCCGAAGAGTCACCAAAGTGGCCACACCAGCACTTCCTCTTTGTGGACAAGAATCAGCATGCTATGCCACGGGCAAGTAGGACATGCATGGAGAAAAATGTATTAGCCTAGACGTCTACTGTGGTTCCTCGTCTGGATGCAGCTCCAGAGGGGGCAGAGGAGAGGGGCAGAGAAAACAACCCAGCTGGAGCTGGGGCTTGGCCTGGAACTAAGAAGTATGTCTTTTAAACATGAAAATTATTCCCATGGCTCTGGCTGCCTTTCATTTACCTCTCAGAGGCCACAAAAACCCAATCAGTCATTCAACAAACATTAACTGAGGCTCAGCTTGGCATTCATCCCAGGACTGGATGCTGGGCAAGGAGAACTGGTGGTTGAAGGTAACAAAGAGGAATCAGGTTGGGTCCAAGGAACAAGAACTGGGTCAAGACGCACTCTCCGCTATGGATGAGGGAGGAGCTGAAGGACCCACGGAGCTGGCCCTTCCCTAAGTGGCATGAGAAGGATGTCAGCCATGGCTCATTGATGGGAAAGTAAGATCCTTGCCTGGGGCCAAGCACCCTAGATGTAGCTGGTTCAGGGACACTACATGAGTGAGGAAGTTGAGTCATAGAGGACACTATGGATTTGGTCTAGAGAAATGACCTTGCCCAGACAGTGGTTGACTTCAGGGTGGTCCTGCGTGCTGACAGGGTTGGGAAGCTGGAGTCACACGCTTACAAAGGAGGTGGTGGGATCTGAAGTGGAATGGGGAAGGTGGGTCAGTCAGGAGAAGCCATAAGACATTGAAAAAACCAACATGGTAAAAGCCTGGGTTGGACTATGAAGGCAGCTAGCATTTCTAAGTAGGGAAGTGACTTCGGCCTCCCTGGGGATGGGGTCCCCTTCTTCTATGGGAGTCCCTGTTTTGAATAAAAAGCGGGTCACACTCTGGGTAGGTGGGACTAGTAAGATGGTCAGCGTTCGGCACTCCTATCTGAGCAGTAATGTTTCCTCTGGTGGCGCTGGAGGCTGAACTCAGGGCCCTGTGCACCGTGGACCAGCACTCCACAGTGAACTCCATCCAACCCCCTTTAGTGCCTGTCTTAATTCCTTTTAAAAAGTTACTTCAAGCATGTCACCTCTTGCTTCGGAAGCTGAAGGGAAGAATATCTCACAGCCAGGCAGAACCTGCTGAGAGGACATGGCCACAGCATAGGAGTCCATAAGAATCCATCCCCCTGCTCAGAGCGAGGGTGATGCAGACTACGGTGTGCAGTGTTCAGGGTGTGCACAGTATGAGAGGAAGCAAGGGCTCTGGATTGCCTGTTTCACTCCTAGTAATAGAGGAGAAGGAAAGGCCCGGGGGCCACGTGCTTTCCTCCATTTCTTGAATCCAAATCTTGTCAGAAGAGAAACTGATTTTTCCCCAGCAGTAGCAACTGGCACTGGGAGCTGAAGGGGTTCTCAAGACTTGGTCTTTGCTCTTGCTGGAAAATAGCTGGGGACAGGCGCTAGGACACTGAGCTGGGGACAGGCGCTAGGACACTGAGCTGGG
>NC_034603.1:53441366-53470486 GCF_900095145.1 Mus pahari | reverse complement strand
ACAGGCGCTAGGACACTGAGCTGGGGACAGGCGCTAGGACACTGAGCTGGGGACAGGCGCTAGGACTCTGAGCTGGAGACAGGAGCTAGGACACTGAGCTGGGGACAGGAGCTAGGACACTGAGCAGGAACACTAATGGCAACACCCATGGCCACCCTTGAGGCTGCAGCTCTCCACAACCCCACAGTTGTGCTCCCCCACTGTACACTGGCCTCTGGAAGCTACTTCTTCTCTCACTCTTAGCAATCAAGGCATCTGTGGCTGCAATGTCCACAGTTTTTGTGTTTGTTTTCATTAGACCCATTATGGTTTGCATGTGCAATGTCCCAAGAAGGCTCTCATTTGGGGCATGTGGTTCTCCAGCCAGTGGTACTGTTTTGGGAGGTGGGTCCTAGCTTTGGGAAGTGGTTCATTCTGCTTTTCTGCCCGACAGGAGGTAAAGATGCTTCTCTGCGATCCACTCTGGGAGCAAGTGTGGACTGACCCCTCTGACATCATGAGCCAAAATGAACCTTTAATTTGTTCTCCCGAATCTCTCATAGCAATCAGAAAACTAATACAGCGTGATGGTTACGTTTATGAATCGACAGTTTTGAAATCACCTGGATTCCACCTGGGCATGTCTGTCAGGGCGTTTCTAGGGAGGTTTAGTTGAGGAGGGATCCTTCCCATGGCCTGGGGTTCCGGAAAGAATAAAAAGTAGGAAGGAGCAGAGGGCCAGCACTTCATCCCACTCTCTGCTTCCACGGATGTAACATGACCAGCTGCCTAAGGCTCCTGTCACCGTCCCGCCACGATGATGTTCCTCCTCCTTAAACCATGAGCCCAGATCAATCCTTCTTGCCATGAGTTGCTTCTGCCAGGTATTCTGTCACAGCAGTGAGGAGACTGACTAAGATATAAGTGTTCTAGAAACACCATGCACGCCCTGTGGCTAGGGAGAGAAGCCAGAGAGGAAAAAACCACGGCTCAGTGCTATCACTTCCCCTGGGGCTTTTATCAATTCCAAGAAAGGAATTGTGGCTTACCTATTCTAGCCTACTCAGGTAAGAAATGTGACAGATGCTTAGAGAACCGCCTGCCTACTGCAACCACAGAGAGGGTGTGTGGGGCCACCAAAGAGGCCATTGAGAGAAGACACTAAAATCATTCTTTTCTTGTGGGTTTGTGTGTGTGTGTGTGTGTGTGTGTGTGTGTGTGTGTGTGTAAATGCTATAGAAGGAAAAACCCTGGGTCCATACAGACAAAGCAGAGGAGAAGGCCTAGATACCTGGCTAAATTAGCTTGATGATAATAGCATTTCCCAAGGAACCTGTTACTGAGAGAAACAGGCAATAGTGGGCACTGAGACCAAAGATGCTCAGAGTCTTTGGTAAGAGAGCAAGGCCCAGCCTGGAGAATGGTGGGTTAGATAGATCATCTCTTCCATCCGGAGAAGGGAGAGGAAGAGCAGTAAGAGAGAACGTAAGAAAAGACTGGAGACTGGGCCACATGCACTGCTACACTGGGTGTCAGGGGAGGAGAGAGACTGTCGTTCTCAAGAGACCAGAGAGATGGCTCAGTAGGTGAAGGCCCTGCCAGCAAGTCTAACAACCTGCATTCAGTTTTCAGGACCCACATGGTGGAAGGAGAGACTGGCTTCTTCAAGCTGTCCAGTACTTCTACATGTACCTCACTCATAAATAAAAAATAACGTCATTTAAAATATTTTTAACGAAGAGCGTGAAGATGGAAACCTTTCCCTGGGTACTTTGGAGATAACCACTGAGACTCAGAGGGGCTGAGGAGAAGGAGGAGGCAGGAGTTTTCCCTAAATCATGGTCCATCTATTCTTTGAGGCAGTGTCTCTCAATATGGCTAGTCTCCTAGCAGCCTGCTTCAGGGCTCCCTGTCTATGCTCTCCCAGTGCTGGAACTGTGGTTATGCCACCATGCCATCTGGAATTATCTACACTTTAGTCCTCACATTTGCATGAACAAACACTTTGTCCACTGAGCCTTCTCTGCAGGCCCAGCACTGGTCGTCCCTGCCTCTGTCTACCACAAGGTGAGCATTCTCATTCTGCCTGATGCTCGCCACACCACGGTCTAGAGATAACAGACCCACGAGATCAGGCATGGGAACTTCTGAACTCTGAGTCCCAATGTCTGTTTCTTCTTTTAAGAATGAAAAAGGAGAGAGAGAGAGAAAAAGAGAAGAGAATGAATCACAGCATTGGAAAAGGAGCACGAGGGACCCAGACACCATACTGCTAGCTCCTGCACGGCTGGCAAGGAGAGAGTGCTCCAGGGTATAGCATTCTCCTGAGTTGTAACTTTTTCTGAGGTATATTAAAAAGAAAATATTTAATTTAAAATATTTAAATAGAAAATATTTTTAAAAAGAAAATATTTTACTTATTTTTATCCATGTGTATGAACATTGCCTGCTTGTATGTATGTGTATCACATTCATGCCTGGTGCATAGTGGCCAGAAAAAGGTGTTGGGTTCCCAGGAACTTGGATTTACAGATGGTTATGAGTCCTATACAGAACCAGTGATTGCTGTTAACCACTTAGCCATCTCTGCAGCTCTCTACCTCTACAAGTATGACCCTGAACTTCTGATCCTCTTGCCTGTACCTTCTGGGATGTACAGATATACACACCAACATTTTTCTGTAAATTCCACATCTTCTGATTGTCTACAAAGTCCAACATGAGTAGCTAGATTTTATGAAGAACACTAATGACCCAATTATCTGCTTTGAATATGGGGTAAAGCAATAAGTCGGGTCACTTGAAGGCTTGGCAAATGAATTCACTATCTGAGTACTTGTAATTGTGTGGTACCTTGTGATGTGATAGGGTTGTCTCCTATTAGAAATATAAGAAACTATCTCTAGTCATCAGCAGGGGGACAAGCAAGAGGCCCATGGCCTACTGGGATTGCCAATCTTCATGGCAGCATTGGGCTGCAACATACAGAGGTACTAGAATTAGTATAGACACTTAGCCATCTCTTTACAAAAGCTCCCATTCATTTTTATTTACTAATTAAAAAACCCAGTTTTTGTATGTTGGGTGTTTTGCCTACATGTGTATCTATCTGTGCATTGTGAGTGTGTGTGTGTGTGTGTGTGTGTGTGTGTGTGTGTGTGTGTGTGTGTGTGAGTTGCAGAGATAAGAAGAGGGTGTCAGATCTTCTGGGACTGGAGTCACAGACACAGCTATGTGAGCTATGTATGAGTGCTGGGATCTGAACGTGGGTTCTCTGGAGGAGTATCCAGTCCTCTTAACCACTGCGCTGTCTCTCCAGCCTCAACAGCCATCCTTGAGACTTGACTTTCCACAGCCCTACAGTAAAGGTCAGCAGTGAAGCCTGTGCTCTCCACGGGCACACAGAGCTTATTAAAACCATCTTTTGCAAAGCATGGGGAATCACAGACATTTGTTAATGAACTGACTGAACCTTCCTGTAACCACTGAAAAGCTGTGTGATGTTCTCATGTTAGGAAGGGGGAGGGGTGAGCGCAGTCCTCTCAATAAATAAAAGCTCACTGAAAATGGTTTTCAGGCGTGGATACTGGTCACTGACATACAGATAGGTAACCTGGAGGATCTAGCAGAGTCAACTACAGCCTTGGTTTTCAAGTAGCAAATCTTAATTCAGTGAAGTATCATGAAATCAAAGCAGTGTGCCTAGCGTGCACATCTGGGGCACTGTACTGCGAGAGCCTGAGTGTTCAGCAAACTGGGTCAGGGTGTGATCTGTATTTATAGCAGAAAGTGTCAGGTGGAGATTCAGCATTTCTGGATGGAGTTAAGGCAATGGTGGATGGAATAAGACGGCACCTCTCCTTGACTGATAATTTAGTAGGGACTGGAAGGGAAACTAGAATGTCACAGGCAAAGACAGCCCTTCTTGGCCTCGAGAGCTGCTTGTGGATCTACAATACTTACACAAACTGTGGCCCGTGTAAGTGGCTTGGGCTTCTGATGTCAGGTGTTGGAGAAGGCAAGAAAGAACGAGGGTTTGAACTAGTGATCAGAAGAGCTTAAGTTTAAAGTGGACTTAACATATATCCAGGTGTTATTTAAATCCCCCCCCTTTAATAGGGAGTAATAAATTATATATTTGCCTAGACAGAAAACAATTGTGATAAGTCCATATTTTGTTTATTTAAAGAGTGCTATGTTTTTTTTAAGTAAAGGCAGTATTAAAAGGAATGCCTGCTAAGCAGGTATTAGTTCAGTTATTTTGGGGGAGACAGTTGAGAGGGAAAGGGGCTCAGGGAGACAACATTCCGATAGGAGAAAAGGATATGCAGAGAGCCTTCCATGTGTTCAGGGTCCCGGCTTGACTAGCTCAGAGGCAGTGGGGAGAGGTCTGGAGAGAGAGTCGCCTAGTCAGGATGGCTTTGTATACATGGAGTAGAGAAGGAACAGTTGTGGATTTACCAGCAAGTGACTGGATAGACTGTTCTGGAAATCAGGTGAGAGGCTGGCTTGGAACCACAGAAGCAGAGATTGCCATGTGCTGAAGGAAAAGCCAAGGGCCTTTAGAAGCATTCTGAAAGATGGGAGGGGAAAGTCAGAAAGGGGATAAAGGACAGTCAGAGGCAGCAGAAGAGCTAGGAGTTGGAGAGAGATGGAGCCAGCCCTGGGGCCAGGGGGTGGGGCTCACAGGCCCAGATCCAGGCCCCCAGATGTCCAGTGATGACTCCAAGGGTAACAGTGCTGGGCTGAGGTCAGAGAATGCTCCTCTTTGGGAAGAGGGATAGTTAGGATCTGGGTGGTAGGAAGTTGACAAAATTCTCAAATGATAACCATTCTCTGACAATGTGACCTGAAGAAAGTGGGGCGGCTAAGTGGTGGTGGATGGGCTGAAACAGTGTCACTGCAGAAGGAAAGCGGCTAATGTTAAGGTGGAGACTGAGTATTGGACTAAACGATAGCAGTGGCAGGATCTGGGAGCTGCTGGGGGTGTCTGCAAGAAGGGAAAGGTCAGAAACCCCATTAACAAGGAGGGGATGTGTAGAGCTTCAGGAACCTAGGTGGGCATAGATGCCCATTAGTAAGCAACTGGCACCTAGCTGGGCTCAGACCTTAGTAAACAGTAGGAAGATGTAGACCTCAGTAAACAGCATTCTGGTGGATGCAGACCTCAGTAAATTGGCATACAGGTGGGGGTGTAGATCCTCCGTAGTAAGCAACTGGCACCTAGGTAGATGTAGACCTCAGGAAACAGTGGGCAGACAGGTGCTGTATCTGTGATAATTCTTATATACACGATTCTTTTCCAGGCACTGGTGTCTGCAGCAGACAGGTGCCAACTGAGAATGGAAGAGGGGACAATATGAACTGCACAGCTCAGCTCAGTGGCAGGGAACCAGTGTGCAGACCCAAGTGAACAAGAGCAGGGCTAGATGGCCCTCAAGCTGGCACATTACGGAAAGGATGATGCAGAGGTGACAGGTAAGATGGGTGCTGGGTGATCGATCAGCAAGAAAGCAATGTGGCCAATTACATCACAGATGGACTTTCAAATCACATGTGGAAGCTAGTCGGATCAACTGGCCAGCAGCCACCACAGATGGCTGAACTGACATCTGCATTTCATGTTCACCACATTTTAAACAGATCTTCTTGAACATTAATATATGCATGTTAAGATGCAGATGCTGGGCTGGAGGTACAGCTTAGTGGTAAAGTGCTTGCCTAGTGTGTGTGAGGCTCTGGGTTCAATCCCCAGCACTGGAAGAAAAAAAGACAAGTGTTGATGCTGATAGACCAGGGCTGGGACTCTGCCTTTCTCCTCTTCCCTCTCTGGCTCTGGGGATCAAACCCAAGGACTTGTACAGGCTACACCCTCAACCAACTTTGCAAACTTCATCAGCTCCTGGGCAAGAATGGTCTGCTTTCTGCAGAGCACTTTAGAAAACGATTTGAATAAAACAAGTATATTCCCATTATGTACAGCATGATGTTTTGTAACAAACAGACATTGTGAAATGACTAAACAGAACTAATTAACACCCATTACCTTACATACTTACCTTGGTTTTTGGTGGTGAGAACATTTAATATATTTGACTCGCCATTTAAAGAATATGGCATGTTATTACTCTCAGTGGCTAACACATGGTGCAACAGCCCTCAATGCTCAATGCACTTGTCCTATCTAACCAAAGTTTTGCTTCCTTGATCAACAGCTCTCCACCTCCCAGCATTGGCTTTCCTTTCCTTTTTGAGAGCCCATTTGTCCTATGGCTTTTGGGGAGATCCTGGAGCCAGCAACTGTTGACTTTTAGGCTTTTCAGTGACCTGTCTGACATGCTGATAGCTTTTAATAAACAACGATAACAGGAGTTTTCACACTGCTGATGTCTACAGGTCAGGGTGCTGTCTATGTGGGCGAGGGTTGCTCTTTGCACCCCTTTGGAGAGCTGGGTGTTAGGCAGTTTGTATACCCAGTACAGGCCAACCCAGCCTTGACAGTGTTAACATGACAGGAGGGCCACTGTGTGAGGGGTCTGGAGAGCAAGCTCCGAGATGGCCTCAGTCACAAGCTGATAAGGGGTAAATTTAGTCACATGACATACATCAACACAAAGGTGCCTGGGAAGGCACAGGAGGCCCAACTTATCTAGTGCCAGACTACCCAACAGAGGCAAGACCCAGGGCGGCCCTATCTGTGTGCTGGTGAGTCACCAAGAGAAGCAGCACTGGGGTGGAAGACCAGAGGCGTGATGGGCACAGGGACTCACTGGAAATTCTCACCTATGGGCACTGCACTGTCTTGCCTTTGTTGTACCAGGTAGACACGTCAGCAAAGGGGGATGGTGCATGTCAGCCACAGAGGGGGCAATGAGTTAGTTTTTATCTGATTTGCTTACTGACCTAAAAAATGGAGGCAAGTTAAAACCAAACCAAACTAACCAACCAAACATTCACCTAATATGGCCAAGGAAAACCAATGGAATCCCTTTTGGTGACCATGTGAGGAAGACAATGGGAAGCTAGCTGGAACAAATAAGGGGGCGGGGCGGGAAATCTATTTTTTTTTTAACCTGCCCTTTTAATTTCCTCTGCCTTTTTTCTTTAAATTCTTTTTAATTTCACATCCTAGTTATTAAGATCACAAACTCCTGTCCCTCAGCTGTCTGACAGATGAATCAGGTTACTCTCTGAGAAGCTGAAGCGCCTGTGACTAAATTTACCTGCTAAACTGCCTACAGACGCTGCTGAGGTGTCCATGAGACTTTGAAGAAGGTGGTGGCAGGCAGGGTCATTCCAGGAGCTCCCAGCCCCCAGAAGAGGAAGGCTCCTGGTGGTGGGGGAGCTCCGGGACATGGAGTCTAGTTCTTGGGAACCATGGCTGACCAGAAGTGATGACATAACAATACTGTTACTGTTAGCTCCCAGTGTGGTATCTGGGAAGGGGATGAGCTGCTATCTCTGGGATTAGAGGGAGGACAGAGGCCTTGGGATAAGTTTGATAAGCATTTGGGGTATGAGGATGCAGGTGGTCCATGCATGAGTGTGTCTGATGGGGGGGGGGTACAGTTTGCTGTAGCTTTGGAGGTTCACAGCTCCTTTTCCTGCAGGGAAGATGGGGTTTGGGGTTGACTAGGTCTCTGAGATAGCTGTCATCTAGGACCTGGTAAGTACTCCCTATCTCTAGCTTAACCCCTCTCGCCCATCCACTGCACTCTGCAGGAGCTGATGGCTATCTAGGCAGGAGCCACTAAGCTATACAGATGCTACACTCTGTCCTTTTAGTAAAGGAACAGAAGAACTAGGCTAGAGATGTGTGTGTGTGTGTGTGTGTGTGTGTGTGTGTGCGTGTGCGCGTGTGTGTGTGTGTGTGTGTGTGTGTAGGCTCACTGTTGTATCACAGAACCCACAGAACAGCAGGACAGATTACCAATGTCAGGCATGTCACACCCAGCCATCCAGGGATTCTAAGTTTTTCTTTACTAGGACCCTCTTCTACAGTGGATGGGGCCAGGATGGGACAGATCACAGTGGAGATGATGCTCTTAGAGGACTTAGGGGAGAGAGAGAAGGAAGGCCTGAAATCAGGGAACCAGGGTATATTTAACCTATCCACTCCAGCAAACTGGGACAGGGCCTGTTAGGTGGGTGTGAATGTAGGGATGGGGCATTAGTAACGAGAGAGAGAGAGAGAGAGAGAGAGAGAGAGAGAGAGAGAGAGAAGTGTTTAAGAAATAGGAGTAGGAGGGGCAGAAGAATCCTGTATTATAGTTGAATGGTGATGGATGACTACAGGGTATGTGTGTGTATGTGTATGCACTTATGTGGGGCAGAGCTCATTTCTAGTCAAAGGATGTCTTATAATTAGCATATGGATGCAGGAAGCCACTTTGGACTTATTGGACTCTCAGGTACTAGTCCTGGGTTAAAGGGACATGAAAGAAAGCTGTGTGTGGGTGTGCACTTGAGCTTGCTCTGCCTGCTTGCTGGCAGGTCCTGGTCTGTGGAGACTGGAGCATGAAGGAAAGGTATGCTACCTCTTAGGTCTTTTTTCCCTTGGAGATGGTTTTGGAAATGACTAACAAGTACAGTTTGTCTGTCTGTCTGTCTGTCTTGTAGTGTTAGGGACTATGCATGCCATGTGCAGACTCCAGTGTGGAGCTACAGCCCCAGGCCTACAGTTGTATTTCTCCAGGTATCTATGTATGCTGCTCTAGGTAGGAGAGGTGGTTCTGCTGGGATTTCCCAGTAGTAGAGGTTTCTATAACGGGCAGCACTCAGGGTGCCTAGCCACGGAAACATGGTTAAAAACCAACAGATGCCCTCTCCCCTCCAGCTCAACGCCAACGGGTTCCAGTCACAACCAAGTCAAGTTACAAGTCTGTTGACACTTTTACCTGTTCCAGATCCCACAACGTCTCGGCTTGGTGACTCGGCCATGGCATCTGCAAGCCGTTCCCGGAGGCCCTCCTCTGTGTGCTCCATGGAGGACATATGCCGCAGCCCGAAGCCCTCAGGCCAGCTCCCACACACCTCCAGCAGGGTCACGCTCCGGTCAAAGGTACCTGTGAAACATGTGGGACAGACGATGCTGAGTCTGTACCTTCAGGGGGCAGGCTCTTCTCTGTCTACCCACCCTTGTGGTCTGTCGTGTCCAGGGCCACTACGTCTTTCCACCAGAAGAAGGAGGGGTGTGTTCCCCAGGCATAGGAATGCGTATGTGGAGTCCAGCAGCCTGTGCCGCTGGATCAGAGAGTACATGTGTAGGGTTGACTCCTACATCAGAGTACACATGTAGGGCTGACTGCTACATCACAGGAATGCATATGTGGAGTCCAGCAGCCTGTGACAGCGGATCAGAGTACATGTGTAGGGCTGACTCCTACATCGATGAGACGTGTGCAGTTAAAAACAGTCTGAGGAGTTATGGGAGTCAGAGACTGAGAGCTAAGGCAGGGGAAAGGAACCCTCCCAGGTTCAACCAAAACAACCCTGCTTTTCTCTGACACGACCACTCTCCATTTACAACCTTGAATGGTTATAGGTGAGAGATGTAGCTCAGCTCAAGGAATGCTCTCCTAGCATGCATGAGGTCATACAGTCTCCCCCGCCAAATTCAGATACGGAGACCTGGTGGCACACGCCTGTAAATCCCAGCACCTGGGAGGATGAGGCCAGAGGATCAGAAGTCCAAGGTCATCTTCAGCTCTACAGTGAGGTTTAGGCCAGACTCTGATACTCTATGACACTTTAGATGCTGTCTAAAATAAAAGAAGGCCTGTGAGGGTGGCTCAGTGGCTAGAACCCTTGAACTCAAGTATGAGTACCCAGGTTTGGATCTCCAGAACTTGGGTAGAGCTGGGTGCAGTAGAGCAAGCTCCTTTAATCTCAGGACTCCTACGGTGAGACAGGAGAGTTCCTAGAAACGTGTGGGCTGGCCAACACAGTGAGCAACAAAGACACTCTATATCAAGCAAAGTGGAAGGTGAAGACTGTCTTGTGGAATATATGTAAGCATACACACACACACACACACACACACACACACACACACCCTACTACCACCACTGTCAAGATCAATAATGAAGGGGATGTTTGCACAGACTAACTTAAAAGCAAAAAACTTCCTAAGCCACTGTCCTTTATAACCTATACCCAGCCTCATTTACAGGTGAAGCTTAGAGAGGTCAAGGGCTTAGCATAAACAGCAGGCCATGACAGACCTGGTGCCAGGACTCAGATGTGCGGATGCCCTGGTCTGGAACTCGTTCTGCCTCACTGCAGATTGGCTCCTAGCCGTCAGGGACATAGGCATATCCGGGATACCATTTCAGGGATGTGAGCGATACAGCTGGGTGATAGCATCTTCAACAAGGATCCTTCCTTAATCCAAACCTGGTTCCCAAGTTCCAGAAAGTACACGCCGTTCCGCTGGATGCCAAGATTAGATGTTACGTGCAAGATCACTTCAAAGACTGAATTGAAATGATTTGACTTTATTCTACGGCAAGTTCACTGAGAAATCTTATTTCATCCAGTCTCTCTTGGAAAGAGATTATGGTCATGGTCTGCTGCTTTAAGCACATACCATTTCCCCAGCGATTAGGTAACTGAATGCACTACATTTATTGAGCTTGGTTCCTGCCAGCACCAGAAGACCAGAAAAAAAAATGCAAATGCTGATGTTTCCCCAAAGTTAAAAGTACACGAAACGCACACTCTTTATCAGGTCTTGTTTCTTCTCTTTGATCAGCCGTCAGAAACTATCTTTCCTTGCCGGGCAGGACTGGGCAGTGTCAGCGCACACTCGCGGCCACTGACAGGTGGTAATAGAGAGGGTGCGAGCCTCGGCCCCGGCGGGCGGCCCTGCCTGTGATAACGGCCGAAGCATGGAGGTGATAACCGTTAGTAAACACTCCGACAGCCGGTGCCTCCATACATCAGCAAAGTGGGCCTGATAGTCCTGAACTCTTTGACCAGACAAAGGCCCTTGGCCGGCCCAGTGGGATTTATATGTGTGGCAAGGGTCACTGCCGGCTCCTGAATTTCATCAGGCAACTTTGGCTTTGATTTATTTCTCACCTAATTGTGAGGTAGATTCCTGGCACAGGGAGAGTGGACAGCATCTACCGATAAACCTCCTCAGGAAGGAGCCTGACGCGAGGGTGTGGCACTTGCGCTCAGCTTATCAGGTGGGACCTTAACATGCAGAGCTGCCCTCCACCGGGCAGGGTTAGGATGGGGGGCTGAGGAACCAGGCACAGGGACTTGGGGGGTGGGGAATGAGTGTCACTGAATCCTCAAGGGGCCTAAGCTGAACTACAGCTATGCACTAGCAGGAGCTAAGGCCCCAGCTGCCACTCCTGTGTTAGCAACAGCTCCCAGGAGTGTGTCCTCAAGGACACTTGGCTAAGGACAGGGACTGAGCTTGCAGATATAGTCCTACTCCACTAACTGCTTCATCCACGTCTGAGGTGGCAGCCATGACTCTTTAGGACTGACAGGAGAGGTATTCTCTACTCCTGTCTCAAGGAACGAAAATACTCAACAAGGCTCTCCTGAGGAAGCTGAGCTCCTCTATGCTCTAGTGAGAAGATCCAAAGAGTCAACCTGGGGCATCTACACTTAGTAACATCAGAAGGAAAGGTGGCCATTCTTTCTCTATTTACCTAGCTTTCTTTCTGAGCTTGGAAGCCTAGGCATGGAGTGACCCACTCTCCTATCACAAGAGCAGGGTGCCTGCCTCTAAAAGGGTGTCCACACATGCTGTGTTTGCAGGTCAGGGAAGGGAGCTGGAAGCAGGGACAAAAGGACTGAAGTCAAGCAGGGGAAAAGAAAAAAAATAATCAGAAAAAAAAGTTGTAGCAAGAAGGGTTGGGAGAGAGGGCCCAGTCCACAGAGGGTAAAACCCAGAACAGCATGTACTCTTTTGGTGTCTTTGAGACAGACTCTCACTGTGTAGCCCAGGCTGGTCTTGCACTAGTGACCTCAGCCTCTTATGGGATGAGGTTGTGGGGGCTGGAAACCAACCTCGGCTAGAACACTCGTTCAGCTGTACTAGCTGGCCTAATCCAAGGCAGGAGCCTTGGAATCCTCACCCCGCAGAGCGCAAAAGGACCGGAGCCTCAGAGCTGCAGCAGGGATTGTGCTCGGTAAAAGCAAGCACCTGGGCTGGAGAGATGGTTCAGCGGTTAAGAGCACCGACTGCTCTTCTGAAGGTCCCGAGTTCAAATCCCAGCAACTGCATGGTGGCTCACAACCACCCGTAATGAGATCTGATGCCCTCTTCTGGTGTGTCTGAAGACAGCTACAGTGTGCTTATGAATAATAATAAATAAATCTTAAAAAAAAAAAAAAAAAAAGCAAGCACCTGGTGCATGAGGGCACCACACAGAACGGGTGTGTTTGCAGGCACGTTAATACCGTGGGGTATGGCTCAGTGACAGTCTTGGCATAGAATGTGGGAGGCCCTGGGTTTGATTCCCAGCACTGCAAACAATGACACCAGTACCTGTCTTGATGGTAACAGTGCCAAGTAAGTACACCTTTCACCACTGGAGGCAGCGCCATACATTCTGACCATCACAATGACCCCAGATGTGATACAGGTATTGCCTTAATTTATAGGGGAGTTGAAGCATGGGAAGCTTAAGTGACACATTTGGAGTCTGTAAATGACAGATCTGGAACACATCTCTTAATTCTTAGTGTGGAGCTCCCATAGCGCTTTTTTTTTTTTTTTTTTTTTAGTGGCACCTGCTGTGGAAAACAGTTATATGTAAAAATCACCTCCATCTTCCCTAATGTGTGTTGAGAATACACATCACCTTCAACCGATGCCTTTCAAAAGCCTGCACACCCTGAGACCAGTCCACGTTCCTTACAACATTGTAGTCACGGTGACGAGTCACCCTGTCTACCTGATGGCACTCAGGAGAACACAAACTAATAGACCTAGTCTCTTAGCACAGGCACAGCGAAGGAGCTGAGGGCAGGGTGTGGGAACCCACGAATGCTCAGTGATGGAGCTCTCAGTGCTTTCCATTGTCCTGAGATGCTGCAGAGAGGAAACAGCCTCCCTTATCCTGCTAGGAGGAGGCCCTAAGGAGGCTCTGAGACCCTTTCCTGGGGCAGGCCTAGTCTGATGAACCCCCCACACTGGAATGAGAGCAGGGTTGCAGGCACGCAGGGATCAGTGGGTGCTGGGTGAAGAGGCCAAGCCCTTGGAGGATGAGGTCACTTCTGGCACTTAGGAAACTGCCCATCTTGTCAGCATTGTCGTTTGATTGGCCCAAGACACTCCTTTGGACAGGGGATGTTTGTGTCCCATTGTGGAGACAGGACTCTTTCAGGGAGCCAGGAAATGCTCACCTACAGCAGGCTATTTGGAAAACTCAAGGATACACCGCTTAGCAATGGTGTTGGTTCAGGGCCTGGTGCTGAAGCTGTTTACAGACCCTCTCATGCCCGCTGTTCCATCTGACTCACATTCATCAAACATTGATTAGTGTCCACTCTGACATGAGTCAAGCCTTGTTCTGAGGAATGGGGAAATAGTGTAAGGGGGAAAGGAGCTGAGTTCACAGAACTCTGGGAAGCAGCAGCTACTAATATCTGAGCCAGAGACACAAAGGGTAACTGGCTTTAATTGGTCTTCATTTGGGAAGTGTTCCCTCTAGGGTTGCCTCCTCCTCTATAATTCTCAAAATCTCATTTTCTAAGGTTGGGTTCAAGTCTGACCTGCTCGGGGAGACCCTGGGCAATGACCCAAGGGGCAGTGAGCACAGAGCCCAGAGTCTGACAGTGCAGAAGGCGGCTTTATCTTTTGGAGTAGAGCTGGTGAAAGCTATGCACTTACCAATTACAATTTGTAACTGGGTCTGAGGGTACAGCTCAGGGCAGGATGCCTTTCCAGCTTACCTGAAGCTCTACATTCAACCCCCCCCCCCCAACACACACAGAGGAGGGGGAGAGAGACATGTACCTGTAGGTCTGGGATGTGGCTCAGTGGCAGAATGCCTGGCTGATAAATGGAGCTACAGGAGACTCTGGGGTTTGGTCTCTAGCACTGGGGAAAAGTATGTTTGCATATAAAAATTATGCAAGTGATTTCAGGGTGTTTAGGGATGGCTTGAAGCTCATGTGTGGACTCAGGCTAATCTGGGGAGCCAACCGATCATCCCCATCCATGTCCCCATGCTGTTTACACACTCGGCCCTTCCGGATAGCTTACAAGTTCCTAGGGGGCTTGGATTCCTCTAGGGTCCAAGGAGTCCAGACTTCACTGGTCATGCTTAGTCCAACAGACCTGGGAACTGAGTGATCATGTTCACCTGGGAAAGGTGACAGTCACTTGAGTAGAGAGCCACTGGACTAAGTGCCAGGGCCTGATCATCCGGGGCCAAGACAGGCAGAAGACAGAACTAAGATTAAAAAAGAGGAGGAAGGAGTAAGATGCTAAGTGGGCGGGAAGGGAAAGTCGTCTCCTCCTCTGCTCCCTGTGCACTTAGGACTTGATGCTGAGATTCGGAAAGGACCAGGCCTGGGGTGGTCCAGTGTCTGTAGCACCCAGCTTGGCAGCCTGTGTAGCCACTCTTCCCAGATCCTTGAGTTTCACAAGCTCAGGGTGGCACGATTCGAGCAGGGCTCATGCCTGTAGCTCCAGCACTAAGGAGGCTGAAGTAAGAGGACTGCCATGACTTCTGGGCCAGCCTAGGCTACAGAACAAAGCCTGTCTAAAGGAACAAACGAGTGGGCAGGACAGGATCTAAGTATATTATATGCATGTACTACAATGTCCTTCTATAACCCAGCACCATGTACAAGAAGATACTTCATGGAAGGACAATTGTTAATTGTGTGCAATATACTTGGTAGTGATAATGAGCAGCTGTTATCAGTTTATAGATCATTGCTACTTTAGAGAGCATACTTCTATTTATTAAAAAGAAGTTGACTATATAATAGTTTACTGGGCTCTGCAAGCAGCAGCCTCCCATGGCTTGTGTTTACTGTATCCCCTAATTCAAAGAGATATCGGAGCTCGTGCCTGTAATCCTGGTACTTGAGAGGCTGAAGCCAGAGGTCACTGTGAACTCCAGGCCACATATCAAAACCCTGCCATACAACAAACAAAAAACAACCAACACCCAACCAACCAACCAAAAAAGGAGAGGTGTGGGGTGGAACACCAGTGAGTGGCTTGTGTGTGCTATTTTGATTTGTACCAGAGAGTAGGGTTAGGATATTCAAACAACAAACATCTCTCCAGGAGATGAACACATTTCTCAGCACCGACCTCTGTGACAAAGGACTGCAAGATCCACACACACAGATGTACTACACAGCAAAGGGGCCTGGACGCCAGCTATCTGCCACGACTTGTGAATGTATGTACACATATTTTTACTCAGATTATTTAATGATCTATGACAATCAGTAAGCCATGTTAGTCCCATGCACAGCCACTTGGTTGTGGGGTTTGGGTTATGGTCATTAGGTTATTTTGAAAAGATCTAGTCTTCCAGCTTTGGAAGTGAACTGAGAGAAAAGAAAAGAAAAACACAAAACAAAACAAAACAAAACAACCCCCCAAACACCAGCATGGTAAAGGAACACTACCACTACCACTGACTGCCAGGTGTCTTGGTGGCACATCTTCCTGCTTTGCACAGGTCCTTAGAACTGCTGTGAGAAAGGGTGGGTTGCTGGTCAGAGGCCATGTTTATGGGGTTGGGTTTGGGGTTGCTGAATTAAACATGGGAAATTAACAGGCACTGTTAAATAGTGAGGGATGCACTAAGCAATTTGTGGTGAATTAACACAGAATAGTCACTAGGACAATCAAGCTATGTTTATAATTTGTAATATCAATGACAACACACATGTTAAAAGTTAGAATAGAAGCTGGGCGTGGTGGCGCACGCCTTCAATCCCAGCACTCAGGAGGCAGGCAGATTTCTGACTTCGAGGCCAGCCTGGTCTACAAAGTGACCAGGACAGCCAGGGCTATACAGAGAAACCCTGTCTCAAAAAACCAGAAAAAAAAAAGAAGAAGAAGAAAAAGAAAAAGAAAAAAAAAAGTTAGAATAGAGATTGTGAATCAAAATGTTACAACCAGAATTCCCCCATAACTTTTCCAGTTACTCTAGACAAGTCACCCAGGCCCGGTGAATGTCACCATACGAATATAAGGGAGTGACTCCCACCTAAGGGATTCCCATCTGCACTAATGGCTTCCATGTCATTGTCAATAATACACTAAGGGAGCAATGGTGAGAGGATGTCCGAGGCATCTTAGGATAATAGCCACTAAATCTCATTTCCTATGAAGCAGATAACGACATAACCAAGCACAATGGGGCTGCAGTCATGTTCTTAACAAATTAAAGGCACACGATAAGCAGAGGACCTGGGTTCCAATGTCAATTCTTGTTACTTTCTCACTTTGTTACCTGGGGGAAGTCATCTTCCCAGTGGCGGTGACCTTGGTAGCTTCACCTACTGCAGATTCACCTTCCCAAATACATGTCCAGCTGCAGACTCCAGATGTGACCTTATTTAGAAAGAACATCTTTGTGCTGGGGAGATGGCTCAGTGGGTAGAACACTGGCCATACAAATAATACACCATAAGGTTCTGACCTTGGTCTGGGCTCCCAGAGCCGGGGGAAGAAGCTGCGCACATTTGCAATTCACAGAGGAAGAGAGGGGAGACAGAGCTAGGAGAATGGAGGACAGTTCATGGGCCAGGTAGTCTGGCTCAGCCTCAACATGATGGAGAGTGAGGACAGACAGATATCTGAGCAGATGCACTCCCCACACCCCTCAGGTGAGAAGACAAGTAGTTTGAGGAACAGTCTTGAGGCAGGTGGTACCCATATCCGCCTCTGACCTGGGAACCCCATGCACTGAGGATGAGTGCTGAGGTGTGAGGTGCACAGCAAGAACCTTGGACGGGGAGTCAGAGCACATGGGTGGGTATGTGTACCCCACTTCACTGAGACTATCTGCCTGGGGCTCAAAAGGCAGGTGAAATGGCTCCAATAAAGGCCATGTCTCTCACATGTCATCCACACCTGAGGGTGGGAACAGAAATTCCCAAGTCTTTTTGTTTTATTTAAAGGCAGGCCTCACTATGTAGCCCTGGCTTGCCTGGAGCTCACTGGCCTTAAACTGACAGAGAACCAACCAACTGCCTCTGCCTCCCACGTGCTGGGATTAAAAGTGTGCACCACCACACCCAACAGCTTCCTAAAGTTTTAAATAAATAAACAAGTAAGTAAGTAAGTAAGTAAGTAAACAGAACTTGGGACTGAGGCTAGAAATGGCTCAGGGACTGTGAGCACAGGCTGCTTTTCCACAGGACGTATGTCCATGCTCCAGTACCTACATGATGGCTCACAATTGTCAGGGGTTCTGGTCTTCCGAGAACACCTTGGAACATGAAAATGTGTGCTCGTGCAGAGGGGTGGGGGGTGGGACACACACATAATTAAAGCAGTATGAATTAAGAAATAATAAAAACTGAAGACAAATGTTAAGCACGGTTGCCTCTGGGAAGGATGGGTTATAGGAGATCCTTTTGCTATTTGCTTTCCACCGTCTTACATGTGTTTCCTATAGTTTTTATAATCAGGGAAGAATGGTGAAGAGAGAATGAGCCTGAGAAAAGCACACAGGCTGGGTCAGGAGGCTGCTAAGCACTGGAGGGAGCCTGGACCTGCTGAGTTGGCTCCCTGGTAGTTCCTGCACAGGGTTTGCCTCAGTGGGAGGCAGGTGAGCTCGCAGCTCCGTGGATGACTCTTCTCCCAGTGGCCACGGCTGGCTGCACGCAACATTGACTCACCCTTGTGTACACACATTATTTCTCTTTAAAGTGTGTCAGGAATGTGAACCAACTTGCACTGAAAAATGGCGAAAACTGTTCTACCTTTGTACAAACTTCATATGCCAGCTCAGGAAGCGCCAGCACAACTCTGGAAGGAGTCCATTTGAGAAGCCCTTTACTTGACTCCCTCCACCCCAACCCTCTGTATGTCCAGGCACAGCTACCAAGGAATCATCCTTCGATGACCAGCCAGGGACACGAGCCCTTTACGCATCACTAGATCACTTAGCAGAGCCCCTGTTGTCTGCCTGTGGGCCTGAGACCAATCATCAGTAAAGCTCCAACACAGGCAGTTCCTGTGGCTCTATAGTCACAGGACAGGAGAGCTCTCCAAACCAGGCAGTTGCTGGCCTTTTCCTGAGTTGGAAGCAATGATCTCCGTAGCTAGATTACAAAGGCACCATTTCCTCCTGTATGCTCTGGTCTGCTGCTGAGATGGCGGGTCAGTGTCCACCATGCGCTATGTCACAGGTTCCTATGTAGCAAGGCTGAGTTCTCTGCTATGCCGACTTAGGAACCTAGCAACTCCCTGGATGGAAAACCTACTCAGAACTATGTATTCTCAGGACAGCAAGTATCCATGCTGGTTTCCCTAGGACGGTTCTCATAGCAAAGAATAAGGTCTGGGATCAGAGGGGTATCAAAGGAAGAGAACAGACATTTGCTGAGCCTGTTATGGGGTAGATACAGGCAGCTGCTTTATGTAGACTGTATCTCAATCAGAGGATGCCCACAGCTGAGACTGACCCTATGACTTCCAATTTACAAACTGAAGAACGGAGGCAGAGAGAGGTAGAAGGTGACAGCGTGAGGGTATGGCCAGAATTCTGACTCCAGGTCCACCCAGAGCCAAAGCCTATACTTTGACCTTTGATTGGATTCCGTTTGGGTGAGACCAGAGCATACTCACAAAAAATACAGTTTGCCGTGACATATAGCTGCAGTGCCAGCAAGCGGCTTGATGTCCTCTTTTGGCAGCAAGCATTTCCCACTGAACGCACCACCCTTAGAGTTTTCAAACTGCTCCAGAGTTTGAAAGTGGTTCTTGCAGTTAGGCAGTGGATGATTTCTGTTCCCTACAGCAAAGCTGATGTGAAGTGCTCAGCTGGGAACTCTGAGGTAAAACCTGGAGCTGAGAAGTCTTCTGCTTGCAAACTCAAGGATGATGTTTTAAAACCATCAGCATCAGTGGGGAAAGATGGCCCAGCGGGTTAAGGTGCTTGCTGTCAAGTCTGATAAACTGAACTCAATGCCC
Source organism: Mus pahari (assembly GCF_900095145.1). Taxonomy (NCBI): domain Eukaryota; kingdom Metazoa; phylum Chordata; class Mammalia; order Rodentia; family Muridae; genus Mus; species Mus pahari. Next base: position 53,451,363 of record NC_034603.1, on the reverse strand, counting down.
ACATGGTAGAAGGAAAGAACCCACTTCTATTAATTGGTCTCTGACCTCTACATAAGCATTCTATGGCACTCCCCCAACTCCCAAATAAAATGTTAAAAAGAAAAAGGTATTTATGACAACTTCAGGTGTGAAGCCAACATACACAGACACGGTGGCTTGTCCTTTAGGACTGTACTTGACCGTTGACTCTATTTTCTGAGAACCCTCATTTCCTCAGGTGAGAAGTCTTTATTTTGTCAGCACGCTGAGACTGTTTGCAGGCCTGGCTTTGCAAGGCCTGGATGCTGCCTGACCTGAATGGTTTTCAAAGGCCTGGGAGGGACAGCGGGCAAACTGGCTGCTGAAATGGAGGGAAGGTCACTTGCTCCTGTAAGCTTGCAGCAAGCAGTGTTTGTGAAAAGGAAGGGAAGAACCTGTCCTGCAGGAAGGGGCAGGTCCTGGGTGCTGCTGAAGGTACTAGAGTTGACTGGTTTGAGGCCCAGCCATTTTTGAATTACACTAATTCGAATAGTTACCTAACTATAAAGACTTTAAAAAGTGAGTTCTCAGCCAGATGTTACGGCTCATGCAGACAGATCTCTGTGAGTTTGAGGCCAGCATGGTCTACATAGTGAGTTTCAGGCCAGTCAAGACTATGCAGAGAGACCCTGACAACAAAACAAACGGCCTCCCCCCCACGGTGTTCCCAGCTTTTCTTCTTGCTCCTCTTTATTTTCTCTTTTCCCTTTTGAACCTGGGCTTTGGTCTGTTGCTCAGGCTGGCCTTAGATCTCCTGGGCTAAAGTAATCCTCCTGCCTCAGCTTTCACATACTCTCACAAACCAGCATTACTTTTGTGTACAGTGTGGTCAGCTGTCCCCCTCCACCTGCCATCTGAACCCACCGATGCTCTTACTCTTAGGTGAAAAGCTGAAGCAAACCTGGCGCTAGGGATGAGGTTTAGCATGAAAATGCTTGTCTTGCTTGTGAGAAGCCCTGAGAGTAATCCCGCTCTGCATAGCCTGGGCTCAGTGGCCGAGCCTGTGACCCTAGAGCCTGGGAGGCAGAGCAGGAGGATCAAGCTTTTGAGCTCATCCTTGCTACACAGGGAATTTTAGGGTCAGAGGCTAGTCTTGGCCAAGGATTCTGTTTCAAAACAAACAATTGAGCGAGCAAGCAACAGGAGCAGCAGCAAGGGAAGCAGATTCTGAACGGCAGCGAAAGTTTTGGAGGAAGAAGGTCTGGCCTGGTCTGCTATCCACATGCCAAGTGCAGTATATTAGAGCAGCTCTTTGCTTCTGAGACTGCAAAGGGGTGGTACCACAGCCTGTGCAGAGATAACCACAGGCAGCTCTGTTTGCACAGATGGGTGCTTCCTGGGGCTGGGGTGACTGACTGGGGCAGAAAGTGGGGACAGAGTGGGTGAGAGGCGTCTGGAACCAATGCTGCTCACAACAGCTCACACTCTGACAGAACAACTTCATCTGGACTACGGAATCACTGCAGTTTCCTTCACAGGCCGACCCTGCTGACAGCTCCATTTTACACATTAGGATACTAAGGTTCTGGGCAGTCTCTCACCTACCACGGCAGTTCAGAAATCGCCTGTGAGGCTCCCAGTGGCCACCTGAGGTAGGCGGAAGTTGGGTCACTGACTGACAGGTACTTGCTTGGACTCTTGTCTTACAGGTACTTCCGCTGACAGCCTCACCTCTTGGTCTTGGTCACATATGGGTGTGGCATGGGGCTCAGCCTGGGATTTCTTGAATTATCACACAAGCAGTGTTCCAGGCCCTTCCGTGCTTGAAATGGCTAGTACCTGGGAACTGTCATTTCCTGTCCTGACATGTCAAAGCTTTCTGGCTGGTCACACTGACTCAGCTAGTGAGGCATGGAAGCCAGGGAAGATGTAGGAAAAGCTGAGCCGCTGCTGCAGGAATGCACCGGGCAAGCATTGAGGCATAGAAACCGTAACAAAGGCAACCCTCAAGCCTGTGCCCTTCGCAGAGCACTTTCCCAGGCCTGGGGAGAGAGACCAGGAAGCTGTCTTCAGTTCCCAGCTCAGGCCCTGCAGAGGGATCTGTGGTGGTTGGAGGTTGGTTAGACAAGTTTCAAGCCAGGCATGGAGGTGATTATTTCTAATTCTGGCAGTTTGGAGGCAGAAATGGGAGAGGATTGTATGTCTGAGGCCAGCCTAGGCTACAAAGTGAGATCTGTGGTCAAAACCAACCAGCAACCAACCAACCAACCAACCAGACACCCTTGGGGATAAAGAAGGAAGAACCACCTCAGATCCTACCCAGGGTTACTGCACATGAACCTGCATCTCGTAAGACCTCTGGGACAGAGGCTGGGTATGTAGCCTGGTAGAGTGTTTGCCTGGCATGCAAGGAGTCCTACCCTGGGTTGAATCCTCAGCATCACATAAACTGGGTGTGATGACACAGACCTGTAATCCTAGCATCTTCGAGGTAGAGGCAGGAGGACCAGAAGTCCAAGGTCATCCTTGGCTATATGGTGATTTTGAGGTGAGCCTCGGCTATGTGAGTAAAAATACTTCCAGGGCACCCAGCACACAGTAAAACTGGAGACTCACTGCATATGTCACCATAGCCTGGTTTTACCATAAAGTAATTACCAGCTGTTGGTCTCTTAGGGTCTCTTAGGGTCTCAGAACTCTTAAAAACAAGAGATGGGGCATGGGCTGAGACAGAAGCAGGACAGGTATGTTTGTCTTGAGAGCAGACCTGGGTCTGTCCAGTTGGCTGCTCTCAATGGGTCTCCCTTCCCGTCCTCCCCACTCTATGCTCAGGTTCAAATTCTGGCTCCCCGTCGTCACAGCTTGCCCTCGGTGTTGAGTCTTAACCCAGGTTTCAGGGACCTCAATTAACACTCTCTTTAGGCAAACCAGGGAACTTCCAGCCTTGTGCTCCGGTATAGGCTTCGGATAGGGCTCCTGGGCTGTCTGTGCACACACACAAGGCAAGCCAAGGCTCCTGTCATTTCTCTTCCTTCTCAGACCTTCTTGCTTAGAGGGGAGACTTTAGTAACCTCAACTAATACTCACAGGCCGTTGAGAGCCCTTTAAAACATTTACTTCATTAGTAAGTGTGAAAAATGCCCAAACTACGGTGTGAACCTGGTTATGGTTTCCCCATGGCCCATTCGCCTCACAGGTGCCAAGTTTGATGTCTGTGGGTCAAGAGATTTTTTTAGGCCAGAGCCTGCCCCTTCCCCCAGCTGCTTTCCCTCACTTCTATCCCATGGAGGCCAATCAGGATGTTATTCATATTCCTCTTTAAGAGGCCAGTTCAAAAAGGCCAGAAGACACCTCCCCCCATTCCTTGTTTAAAAAAATACCAGTTCCTCCCATAAGGAGGAAGAAACATATTTTGTTTTTGCTACATCTAGGCAAAGATCAGATTTATAGTCAGCCCAGAATGAGTGTTGGTACATGTAGCTACCTATCTATCTTTTCATCTTTGGATCTGAGTTATGCCACGGTTTAGAGGAAGAACAGATTCATCCGTAAGGAGAGGGGCAGCAAGGCATCCCAGGAGGAGCCTGGAGACCTCACGTTACTCTATCAGACACAGGCCTGCCACCTAACCGTGAATTAGGGGGAACAGCTGGGTGAAGGAATTAACTTCCTGTATTCATCTGAGTTTTAGAAATGCCTTTAGGGTTAAAAGCTACTAAAACAGCTTCCTGCTATCCCTCAGCCCGAGGGGAGAAAAACATGTAAAAGTGTCTGTAGGAGAAATACTCCACCACTGGCTCGATGAACCTGCAAACTCACCCACACCTTCCTAGGCCAGCCATTAATTCCTTCCAGGCAGCCCTTTAGGAGGCCTGGCACCAGCACTGGAATCCTGATGCAGGAGGTAGCTCCCTCTTCTAGGATGCACAGTTGTGGGGACTATCCCTGTCTTCCCAGCCCTGCCCTTGGAGCCTGCCCTTGGGGCTTACGGAAGCTGCCTGGAGCCTTTGGATCTGGCTGGAACCCCTTCTCTTCACTAGGCAGATTCTTAGACCTCGTCTCTGAAGCCACTGGGGTGGAGGTGGACCCTCTGCAGAGATGAGAGATAGTGATGAGGCCACAGGCTTGCTGCTCTGCACAGTCCTCAGGTCAGGACAGGAGGAAAAAGGGGAATGCTAATCTTACCATGGGACCTGGTGTAGACTAGCCTCCTGGAACCTTTGATTTCTCCGCTGGGTAAAAAGAACAATACTGCTAGTTATTCATAAGTCTAAATCACGCTGACATTTAAGTGCACGTGTATGATGCAGAACCTTCAAGACTATCATGGTCATCGGAGTGTAGCAGGCTAGGTGGCCTTAGGCTCACTCTTGAGTCAGTCTATTCGAGCTTCTTTGACACAGAGGGAATACACTTGGCTGCTCCTTAGACTCTTTTTGTTCTTTATTTTTGAGAGGGTCTCACTAAGTAACCAGGCTGTCCTCCAATTCACAAATCCGCCTGTCTCAGCCTCTCAGGTGCCAGGATTACAGGCATGTGATCCTGGAAATCCTTACATCTCTTTAGGGGTATACTCCTGAGTTTTCTATTCCATAGGTCCAGTCTTCCTGATATATTAAAATAAGTAAAAATTATGCCTCTGTGCATCTTGGAAGGATAAGATTCCACTTGTTTGGAAAGGATTATTTAGCCCAGCTATTAAAAATACATGGCAGTATATGAACTTTACAAGTTGCGGTTCCATACACTGGGCACGTCTTCCAGACTGTTTACCTATTTATTCTTGAGATGTCGTCTTGCTTTGTAGTACAAGCTTGTCTGGAACCCACTCTGTAGCCCCTGGCTATGAAGATCCTCCAGTCCTTGCCTCTGGGGTGCTATGATTACAGTGTGAGCTGGCCCTCTGAGCCACCTCTAGGCCTAGTAAAGACAAAGGCTTTATTTACACATGAGTCCTGAGAGTGTATGAATCAGGCATACTTCATGGGCTCACCACTAGGGACACTGAGCACATTAAGCCTCAAACATGTAAACAAACTGAGCCTGGGTTTTCCATGGCAACAACCCAAAGTGTCCTTTGTCTACATGTGGTACTTCTGCACTTCTCTTACAGTTAGTTTTGAAACGTATGGTGCCTTGGCTTTGAAATGCTGGTTCATGTTCAGATCTGTTACTCAAAAGACAGAGTGGACAAGCAGACCGTCTACGCCAGAGGGCAGTGAGAGGCACCAGTCTGAACACTTGCACGGAGGTACAGCAGGCCAGTCAGTATGTGTGCGATCTCTGCTGTACTCCTGAATGTCTCTTCTCTCCAGAACTCTCATGCAGGTCAGCAGCTTAGCATGTCTGTCTCCAGGGACTAAGGGACTCACAACACCAGCCCCATCAGGTACACTGGCGCAGGCCATGAGAAGTATCCATAACTTGGAAGGGATCCAACATTGGAAAGGTCAGGTGGTGTCTGTGTGCAGACTGGAGAGCAGGAGTGACCTAGGTGGTTAACAGGAGCCCCAGGTTATTGTAAAATGCCCCTGGTTCAGAGCAATCTTTCCTTGACTTCCTTAAAGAGAAAAGCCAAGCCACAGGGCATGGTGATGTGTGACTGTAATCCCAGCACTTAGGAGGCAGAGGCAGAAGGATCAGGAATACATGCTGATCCTCAGTTACATAGTGAATTTGAGGCCATTGTGGGTCACACAAGATTTTGTACAATAGAAAGAAAATCCAAGATAGGAAAAAAAAAAATCACTGAGGCTGGAAAAGCCCGTGGGTGTTTGCTCACAGTCACAGCAGCTGAGGGGACAATGGGGTCCCTTGAGGAGCTGCATACTATAGAGAAAAGCAGGCTTTTTGGGGATCCTGTGAACTACCCCACCTTTCTTCTGTGCCATCTGGCTCTCTTCTCTTTCACTGCCCTTAAGCCTCTGTAAAGCCTTGTTTCTGCGATTCTAGGGACCTACACTTGTATGGTTAATACAGCAACTAGGAGACATCAGAGTTCCCTAGGGGAGAACCTTGTGGGTGTGTCTGTGAAGGCATGTGTAGGCTTGCTGACTGAGGTGAGAAGACCCAGCTTAAGTGTGGGCAGCCTAAGGCCAGCCGTCGCTGCGCTGGCTCCTGACTGTGGACAGAGTGGCCAGCTGCTTCATGCTCCTGCCTCCGCCTTTCTTACTATGATGGACCTTGGAGTTGTATGTCGAAATAAATCTTTTTTTCCTTAAGTTGATTCTTTCAGGCATTTTGTCGGAGCAGTAAGAAAAGCAATTAATATGGATCTCTTCTCTTTTTTCCCCCTTTGCACACTTTTCCTGGATGAGCTCCCCAACCGTTATGTTACAACAATCACTTTCAAGCAAGAAACTTCCCAAACTGTCTCATGAGCTTCTCCTTCAGGCTCCAAGTACGTCCCTGTAGGAGCAAATGCCTTGCCGTGAATGCCCACAGGCACCTCCAACCTGGAGGCCTCAGGGCAGTTTCACCATTGCCCTTCTTCCCCCTTGGGTGACTGGCAGTGTTCTCCTCACTGCCCCACTGGCTTGTCCCTTCCTGTTTCGGCTCTCTTGAGTCTATCTCTTGCTCTCCACAGCCCTGGCCTTAGCCACTGATCCTCACTGGATTATTCCAAGACTTTAAGCCAGCCTCCTGCTGCGTTCATATGGTTCCCTGACCTTCTCTGTGATGCAAATCTGAACACTTTGCTCATCTGTCCTTAGGAAGAAGGCCTCTCAGAACAGCCACCACCTGGCCCCACTGGCTCCCCAAACTCTACCTCTTCCTTGCCTCTGCATCTGGAATGTTCTTGCCTGACCAAGTCCTGTCCATTCTTGTTAACCTGGATGGACACAGGCTTTCCAACAGCCCCCTAGTACCATAGCCTCTATTTCTACTTTGTGCCGTAGCTGAATCGGTGTAAACGCCGAAGGTGCCTAGTGGGACGCTGATAAGGATTTTGATAAAAGTCACAGATTAGGAACAGGAGCAAGAACCATGAAACAGTTTCTGCTCCATCCTTCCCAGGAGATTATGAGTCCCTGAAGGGCAACATCTGTTCGTTCGTTCTTTTTTTAGGACTGTGTCTCCCTTGCAGGCTTGTTTCCTGGCAGCTGGTAGAGGGAGAGCAAGGAAGAAATCAAGGCTGTCACCCTGAAGAAGAGGGTAAGAGCATTGTGACACCAGGATCCAAATAATTAGCATTTGAAGAACAGTCTTAGAGAGAAGGAAACAGCTTTTTGACTGTTGGTTGTGTGGCTGGAGACAGCGCACAGTGAGGAGACAAGAACTGGTGAGTTTCAGATCAGTGTGAGAGGAGGTGCCAGATGAGCAGACAGGCGCCCCTGCAGCCTCAAGACTCAGTCCCAGCACCAGCTCCTTGGGAAGTCTTTCTAGGGGCCCCACTGCCACTTGTCTACAGCATGGTCCTACCTACTGCCCTCTATGTGGCACAAGTTGGGTTCGGGGACATGATCTACTTGACTTCAGTTCTGTAGACCCTGGCAGAGCATTCAAGGAAATGGTGAATGGGCTTCCAGGTCCCTTGTTCTATCACTTACGAGTTGTGTAACTGGAACAGGTTCCTTACCTCTCAGGGCTCGCTTTTGTCATCTATAAAATGGGAACAGCAAAATATACTACAGCTTAGATACATGGGCTCAGGAAAGTGTCTGGAATCCAGTAAATATTTCACTGTGCCCCTCCCTCCCTGTGGGTCTGCATGGTGACCTGTGACACTCCTCTGTTTCAGGTCTGTAGAGACTGGACTTAGAGGCCAAGCCTATGGGCATTTCGGATGATTTTCTCCATAGGCATCAAACAGAACTTTTCTCGCTGGTTTTTCAATTACACTAAAATGATCCATCAATCAAAGGACTTGCTTCTTCAAGGGAATATAAATGCACTATGAATTACATCACCTCTTCCTGAGGGATGGTCTGCCAATCGGGAGAGAAGATCAGTAATCACATCTGCAAGGGACCAGTGCTTCCCTTCCTTGCCACTGGCCTTGGTAGACCTTCTAAGTCAGTCTCTGACTTCAGTGAGGACTATGGTACCTCCACTACAGTCACCTCCTCAACCATCCCCGACAACTGCCAGGGAAGTGGGATGCTCAGGTGCAAGACTAAATTTGGCTTCACCTGGTGAGATGCTCAGTAGGGAAAGGTGCTCGCTGCCAAGTCTGATGCCCTGAGTTTGAGCTCTGGAACTTGTGTGGTGTGGAGAGAGAACCAGCTCCTATGAGTTCTCTGACACAATGTGTGTGTGTGGTGCATGTGCTCGTTTGCAGGCAAGTCTACAATACATACACACACACAATAAACGCAATAAAAGTAAATGAACTTGACCATGAAACCCACACACGAATGCCTGTCAACTCCACAGCAGCAGGCCATTTACCTGGATCTTGACATGTGCAATCGGCACACCTAGTTATTGTAAGTTTAGAGACCCTACATTTTCTCATGGAGCTTCCTACTGGTTCAGCTCTGACACTTCCTTACTCTTAGTAATAAGACTGTCTGACCTCACTGAACTAGCTAGTTCCTAGAGCCCTCCTCCCTCAATCCATTGGCTTTCTCTTTTTGACAGGTTTTCAATCTGTGCTGGCTAGTTTTATGTCAACTTGACACAAGCTAGAGTCACTGGAGAAGAGGGAATCTTAATTGAGAGAATGCCTCCATAAGACTGGGCTGTGGTAAGCCTGTAGGGCATTTTCTTTTTCTTTTTCTTTCTTTTTTTTTTTTGAGACAGGGTTTCTCTGTGTAGCCCTGGCTGTCCTGGAACTCACTCTGTAAAACAGGCTGGCCTCAAACTCAGAAATTTGCTTGCCTCTGCCTCCCAAGTGCTGGGATCAAAGGTGTGTGCCACCATGCCCGGCCTGGCATTTTCTTAATTAGTGATTAATATGGGAAGGCCCGGCCCACTGACTTTGGGGCCAGCCATGGGCAGTTGGTTCTGGGTTCTATAAGAAAGCAGACTGAGTAAGCCATGGGGAGCAAGCCAGTAAACAGCACCCCTCCATGGCCTCTGCATCAGCTCCTGCCTCCAGGATCCTGCTGTGTTTGAGCTCCTGTTCTGACATCCTTCAGTATGAACAGAAGTGTAAGCCTAATCAACTCTTTCCTCCCCAAGCTGTTTTGGTCATGGTGTTTTCTACATAGCAATAGTATAACCTTCAGTAGATCCCAGAGTTCAGGCCTCATAGACAGTCTGGTAAAACTGGAACCACCTGGTTGCATCCTTTCCCCCTCATGGTGTGCTTGCCATGCCTGGGGTTTGCCATCTAACCATACATTCCCACTGCTTGGCTCCAGGGCTCCAGGGCTCCAGGGCTGTGATGAAGGGAAGCTGCACTTGGGTCAACCGGCACCATGAGAAATTTATCAGCTGGACCTTGCTTGCTCCCAACCTTTATCTAGTCTTTCCATTTGTTTCTGGCCAGTTCCCTCCTGTATTTCCCCTCTCTTTCCCAGCCCCCCAAACCTGTCACTGCTCTCTCTTCATTCTTGGCAGATGACCTACTAACTAACTGCCATTGGGATTTCTTTTTTAGTTCTTTCTTTTAAAGATTCAGAAGTCCATGCATCTTAAAAGTGACTCAATGTAGGAGTGACAAACCCAGAACACAGCCGCTGAACAATCTCCCAGCAACCAACTGAGCAGGACAGAGTCACCTCTGATGAGGAGGAGGAGGTGGGGGAAGGAGGCAGGGCACCACAGGGCTTCTCTGCCCGCCTCTTCTTCCCACTGAACACGCTCTGCAGAGGTTTGGGTTTTGCCCTTGTCACTTCCGTTCTGTATCAAATAGCAGGTTCTGTGTGAAGCCAAGTGGCAGCCTAAGATGGTGACAATAATGGCAGCAGGCAAGCCCCTGACCTAGGCACAGGGTTCATAACCTAGTTACCCTGAGTCTTCTCTAAATGAGAAGGGATAGAGTAGCCATGGCTTCTGAAAGGGGTGTGGTGTGTATGTTCAGTTTATGAGAAAATACCCATCCTGGGGGGCAAACATGGGATTGGAGTGACAGCCCATCTTTTTTTTTTTT
>NC_034603.1:53439401-53441351 GCF_900095145.1 Mus pahari | reverse complement strand
AACTCACTCTGTAGACCAGGCTGGCCTTGAACTCAGAAATCCGCCTGCCTCTGCCTCCCGAGTGCTGGGATTAAAGGCATGCGCCACCACTGCCCAGCCTGTGACAGCCCATCTTGGCCATGGCCACTAGCTTTGTTGCTAACATGGGCCCTGGAACTCTACCAGACTCATCTTTCACACTCTTTGCCTTTTGGTAAGCCCCCAAAACACCATGCTTCCTTCCACCTTGGACCTTACAGCTCCTCATAGTTCTTTTTTTGATCCCAGGTAAACAGTTGCTTCTGGGAGGCCATCTCTGACCTCATTTGGGTTAGGTTAGGTGTGCATGTCAGTGAACACACATTCTGCTGGCCCCGCTGGCTTACCTTCTCTTCTAGAACATCAACCTCACGAGAGCAGAGAGATCACCTGCCTTGTTCTCTGCAGTAGCCCCAAAACTTAGCAGCTGCTGCCTTTCATGTCTGGGTATCGGTCTCAGAGAATTAGTGTCCACATGTCAATATAACAATCATATCCATGCACAGAGGGAAGAAAGTTTCAGGGAGGTCACAACTGAGCCTGAGGGGGTTGCAGAGTCACACTGGTATCACATGTATGGCTGCAGCTCGCAGCACAGGAACTTGAAGGAAACAGCAGCTGGTAAGAGGCTGGGCTTTTTTTAAACCATCAGAGGATGATCAGTGTAGGTGAACGCAGCAGGCTCCTGTAAGTGGGGAAGGATTGCTGGATCCACTAGGCTTATTACAGAGAGGCTCCTTGTGAGGGTCCTCTAGGCTTCACCAAAAAGTTCATTTGGATTGGAGCTTTCTGCCAATACTCAGTTTCCTCTACTTGCTCCTTAGGCTTCCAGCTCAGGTCACCTTAGCAAGTGACCTTACTACCGACTCTTGCCCAACAGCCCAGGCAGGATTTTCTCCCCACACACATTTCAACTGGCCAACTGCACATGTGCCTGCATCCAAGCCAGGTACCCCAGAGCCCCACAGACCTTGTGGAAGGGGAAGGATTGGGGTGGGGTGGTTTAGAGAGGCGTTCATGGAGGCTGAGCTGAACCCGAACACTGACACAGATTCACTTCTTTTTCTAGGCAGAACGCCCAACTGGCACTGTTTTTAGAGGAATTAAGCAGCTTTTGACTTAGACAGAGGATAATCACAAGTTCCTGGGGGATAATGCCGAGAAGGGAATGTGTCAGGGGAGACATCTGATCACACTCAGAACCAGGAGTGTGGAATGTTAGTGCTCTTGTATCCATTTGCTGGGCACAACCTCTGCATGCGCTTGCACAGCTGGTACTCTATTTTGTTTTTATTTTGTAGCACAGGCTAGCCTTAAACTCCTGGTGACTCCCCTGCCTCAGCTCTAAAGTTCTGCAATTGTAGGCATGAGCTACCATAGTTGCCTTTAATTAGCTTCTTGTACTCTATACTTACTTTTAGTTACTAATACTAGTGATCAGTAATAACTACTAGTTATTTCTATTACAGCAGTACTATGGATTGAGACAGAGACTTGCCCAGCACCCCACCACTGAGATATTGCTTGAGGCCCCTCCGCCTGTACTGCTCAAGTGGGGCTATCTGTCAGCTGGGGACTTTCCTAATTGTTTTGTAGTTGGCGACAGGGTAGTGCTGTGTAGCACAGGCTTTGCTTGTCTCGAGCTTGGGATCCCTCTCTCTCAGCCTTCTAACATGCTCCACTATGTTCATAGCAGCCTTATTTATTTAATAGCCAGAAGCTGGAAAGAACCCAGATGTCCCTCAATAGAGGAATGGATACAGAAACTGTGGTAATCTACACAATGGAGTACTACTCAGCTATTAAAAACAATGAATTTATGAAATTCTTGGACAAATGGATGTATCTGGAGGATATCATCCTTAGTGAGGTAACCCAATCACAAAAGAAGTCACTAGATATGCACTCACTGATAAGCGGATATTAGCCCAG
>NC_034603.1:53435900-53438786 GCF_900095145.1 Mus pahari | reverse complement strand
AAATGTAAATAAAGAAAATGTCTAAAAAAAAAAAGAGTTGGTATTCCAGGTGTGCACTTTCATATCCAGGGAGTTTTTTAAATCTATGGGCTAGAGCACAATCAGGATTAGGTTTAAGCCTGGGGCTCTGGCACCCAAGTCTGTGAAAGGCTCAGCAGGTGCTTGCCTCTGTCACCTGAAACCATGCCCAGATCTCACTCCTGTTGAGTTGGGGCATCACTGTCTTGGTTCATTAGTACATAGAGACAGGGGCAATCCTGTAAATGTCTATCTGAGGCCACCATGGCACCATATACAATGGTGGGTTCAATAGAAGGGCTCATTCTGCTGGTATGAATGGCATTTTCTAGAAACATTACCATCCCTAGCCTGTAGAGCACTGGCCATGGCCAGTGTGCCAGGAAGAATCACAGAGGCCATGCTGGCCTATAAACCGAGTACAGGCTGGGCTTTCACAGAGAGACCTTGTCTTAAAGCAATCAACAACAACAACAACTTTGACCCCAATTTGACCCTCATGTTGTGAGATTATACTACCTACTACCACTCCTAGTTAGGGTCCAGTTCCCCACCTCAGTGACCTCTCCACTGATGCCCTAGACCCCGCCCACTATCCACTAGGCCCCGCCCACTACGCACTAGGCCATCACTATACTAGTATCCTTTCCATTAATAAAGAGAAAGAAAGAGATGCTCTTGACCCCATTTCCTCATCCTCTAGCCACTGCCTCATGTCTCTTCTGCCTTTAATGAAAACTTGAAAGAGAAAGCTGGCCCTGATTTCTAAGATTTCTTTCTCCTTTCCCTTTCTCTCTTTGAATCCGTTCCAACCAGGTTTTTGCCTCTACCTCTCTTGAATCTACTCTTCCTAAGATACTGATTGCTATGTTTTTAAATCCCCCTGGCAGTTTCTCACCTGACTGGGTGTATTAGCAGGTCATGTGTGCATCTAAAAGTGGACTCCTCGCTAGGATCCCACATTTACCCACTACTCCTCCAATCCACACCTACCTCATTACTTATCACTTATTTCCTCTCTATGCGTGTAGCACCTGCTATTCCCAGGTGGCCTTCCATTCAAGGCTAAAGAGGCTCGATCTGTTTTACTTCCGTGGTCAGCCCAAACTGGGTATAGTTTCTCTCCCTCCTTGTCCCTTCCTATTCTTGGTGAAGTCATGGTCTAAGCCCTCAGCTGAAAGTGAGGATGGCCAAGAGGTCAGAGATACCAATCTTCAAGTGCTGAGGTTCCCAAGTTTCCATGACAAGCTTTGGTCAGGTCGACACGGTATCAGAAAGCCACAGGTGTTTGAGCTACATGAGTACAGTAAATGATAGTCAGGAAGATGAGAAATTTATAATAACAAACAAACAAACAAACAAACAAACAAAACCTAACATTACACAAAAGAGGAAGAGTCCTATTGCCCAGGACTCCAAGACCCTTTGGACTGTCTCTCCCATCATGTCTTCTGATGTGACCCAGTGTCCGGTTCTTACTCACTGAGCCCCAGCCTTTCCTTCACTGGCTTCTTAGGGGACCCTAGGGATGGAAGATGGGTGGACACCAGGAGTGTGGCAGTAAGCCAGACCAAGGGCAAAGGGGTAACTGCCACCACTGGAGTGTGGGCTCAGGCCAAGCACTACGGATGCCTATCTGTGCACCAGGAGGCAGTGCACAAAAGGACACGAGGAAATGGGAGAGTCAGACCAGCTTTTGCAATGTTCTGTTTGGAGATCAAGATATTAGACTCTGGCTGGAAGTGTGGTGTGAAGAGGCATGGGAAAGCCTGGTGGACAGAGACAATAAGGGCCCCAGTCAGCCTTCCCATTCTGAAGACTGATAATGGTGCACAACTGTGTCAGTGTCCCAGAGGAAAATGTACCCTTCCTGGGGAAGGAAAAAGTCATAAATCAGGGTGTGGATGGCTGGTGCTATGCCCCCCCCAGGTCCCCTTTGCCAGGGCTATGGTGATGGTAGCCTCCTACCCTGGGAAGCCTTTGCCTGCCTTTAGCTTGGGTGGAGCCCGACTCAGCTCAGCCAACAATGCTAGAGAAACATCTGCTACCCCTAACCTTCTCCTTCCCCAAAGCAATGATTAAAAAGTTAAAGAAACACTTCCATATGGAAGACTCCAATCCCAACAGGTCACCACAAGATACTTCAAACACAATAAAACAGGAAGAACTAAAAAAAAAAAAAAAAAAAAAAAAGGCAGAGAGAACCCACACGATCTTTTATATAAGAAAAAGAACAAAATAAAGTGCTGGGTAACTTTACACAGTTCAGAACACCATTTGGCAGTTAAGTATGTCCTTAATCTGCCCAATTTGCTTATTACAGTCAAGGAATGAGAGCCTTGGCCAAAAATGCTGCACTAACTTCTATTCCTAAAGTAAACTCACAAAGTGAATTAACTTCAAAGTTGAAAGTGTTCATGTCCCCCTCCCCAGCATGCCCCTGACAGAGACTGTCCTAGGAAAGACGGAGTCCTTTAACATCAGAACCACTTGAGTAGATTGATGGGTGTTCATCCAACATCCACTTACTGGGGGCCCCTGTAATAAGCAGGATCCAGGGCTGGTTGTTGTGGTACCACATCAAGGGTGACTCTCGGCCTAGCTTTGAGGGGCTTAGACATGGGGAAGACACTGTGGTTCCCAGGTCAATCAGACCAAACATATGAGCAGAGTCTGAGTGCAGGAGGGGGAGGCTGCCTGGAGCCAGACCTGGCCGACTCAGTCTTAGTTCTGAACCAGCTATGGACTAAAGCCGGTGCCTCCCTCACATCATCTCTAGTTCCCCATGGGCATTCTGACAGCTGTGAACTTTAATCAATCTCTCTCTCTCTCTCTCTCTCTCTCTCTCTCTCTCTCTCTCTCTCTCTC